>NC_048580.1:44002960-44376293 GCF_013265735.2 Oncorhynchus mykiss
GGGGTTCTGTATAACCACTTTCTGCTGATATAAAAAGGGCTTTATAAATACCTTTGATTTGATTTGACGACCTTTACTGTTAGCCAGAACCTCTAATGTTTATAATATGTTGTTTTCATCTTGAGTGATTTAGTTTTAGGTGAATGGGTGTTCAGTGAATGGGTATTAATGCCCTATAGCTGAATGTTGTGATGTCCAAATGTAATTGTGTAATGCTCTGTTCTGGTTGTCTTTCTATACAGTTTTTTATGTATTTGAAGGTTACCGTTGCATTCACTCAATTTAATGAGAGACTGTAGAGTTGACTGGCTCACTATGTCTGTAGCCTTAGTCAATTGTCATTTTTAGCTCAGTTGTCTATTCCCCGAATCTAATGATGCAAACGCTAGAATCTATCATTGGAGTATCTCGGCTGGAAGCCATGCACATTTGGCTGCACTAGAGGAGAGAGCTTCTTGGGAAAAGAATTCACACCTAGATATAAATATAGTACTGCTTATGTCTCTATTACATTTGAATACTTCACACAGTTGAAGGATGTAAAGGTAAGTGTCCAATAGATGGAGTCTGTGAGTCAGACGTTGAGGATTTGGTCTGTGTACATACCATACACAGACCAAATCTGTGATGCCAAACAGTGTTTCCCGAACTGTGGTCCACAATACATAAAAATCCATCTAATGGTGGATGATTTTCATTTATATTCCAAATCACACCATTGTGGATTCAGAGTCCTGCAACACAAATAATCCTTTGTGATTCTTGAATCCAAGAGAATAATAATATATGTATTTACATAAAGTCAAAGGCAGTAGAATATAATAAACATTTTAACACAAGTATAATACAGGAAGGCACAATGTGTAGTCCAATATGTACACGTGCTTTGGGGAAGGGGTGGATTGGGGTGTTTAAATTGTGCATTGTTAGCTATAGTAAATACACGCCTGGTAGCAGCAAGCCTGTGTGAGTGCATGTGTGCTAAGGTATGGAGAATCAGAGCAGGTGGTCAGTCCAGTTCAAGTGTTCAGCAGTCTGATGGCTAGTAGGTAGAAACGGTCTCTGAGCCTGTTAGTGTCAGTCCTCATGCTCCGATACCGTCTGCCCGACGGTAAGGGAGTGAACAGCTTGTGGCTGGGGTTTGAGGGGTCCTTGATGATGCTGTCCTCAGGCACCATTTCAAGTAGATGTCCTGGATGGGTGGGAGCACGGTCCGTCTTCATCACCCGCTGGAGGGCCTTGTGGTTGTGGACGCTGAGGAACTTAAGGCAAAGGGTGGCTACTTTGAAGAATCTCAAATATAACATATATTTAGATTTGTTTATCACTTTGTTTTGGTTACTACATGATTCCATATGTGTTATTTCATAGTTTTGATGTCTTCACTATTATTGTACAATGTAGAAAATATTAAAGATAAAACCCTTGAATTAGAAGGTGTGTTCAAACTTTTGACTGATGCTGTAGGCGTTACTCTTGTCCAGATGTCATGCCATGTGAATAGCGATGGAAATGGCATGTTCTGTGGATCTGTTGGAGCGGTAGGAAAATTGGAGTGGGTCCAGTGTGCCTCGCATGCACTACGGACGAGCCTGTAGTCTCTCATCCTGCACACCGTTTTCGTCGTCCTAGGAACTGGGGCAGGTTAAATGCCAAGGAAGAGCAGAGGAGCCAGCTCTAACCCTGGGGCCGATCACAATTTTCAGTATGTGTTTTTGTGTTCATATAACGGTGGTGTGCAATGCAACTTTGGCACCTGAATTCCATGTAACTTTGGTTCCACATTGCACTGTGTAATGCATATACATTAAATGCAGGTATAATGTAATTATAGTGTAGTTACATCGTATGACACCGTACTTACACTGTACCATGCATGCCTATGTAACTACACATATCTCTTCTGTTAATCAGTGTTGTTGCAGCCTTTGAGGAGTGGAAACATAGTGGAACAAGCTGCAGCTGAAATGCCAGGGTTAAACTCTTAATTGACAGCAGCTGCTCGGTGTGATCTCTTGAGATGGAGGCGTTCTTTGTACCAATTATGGATATGAATGAACAAAAACATAAATCCACTGTCAGTAAATGCTCTCTCTGTAGTTGTTCAGGGGATGGAGCATGGGGTTGAAAATAGCCAGACCTGGCCTACGTGCTTCAGGCCTAAAGGTTAGTAGGCTTAATAGTTAATCTGTAGGCTCGAACTGTTAGAGCAAGTCTCTTTTTGTTTGCAATGGAGTCCAGTTGCACAATTTTTTCAGTTATAATTCAATTGTTACTCTAGGCTTACACTATTATCATTTTAGAAAAGTACTTGCGCAATTATGATTTTGTGTGCTGATTTCATGAAGAATAGTATGTTCGTAATGTACTGTTAATCACATAAATGATCTGATATGCAGTGGAGAAACGTCATCAAGCCTTCATGATTGGCCCACAAGGGCAATTGATTCAAGGGCAACTGATTTGAGATCAACAGAGGGCGCCGATGTGCAGACTTCACCAGCGTCAAGGTAGGCCTAAACCACTGGTGCAAACTTTCCACATAGGCCTACAGGCTACAGTAATTTCAACTGGAATAGTTAATGCTTTAAAGGTAAAGTGATCCACATCGTGTAGTATCAAAATATAGCTCTCTCCTCAAACCACTTTTGGTATGGATTGTGGTTATGCATGAAAAAAAAAAGCGAGCCACACGTCTTTCGCGGGCATGAGAGTAGATCTAAAATACATGCCAAGAGGGCATCATTGTGTGACCAGTCAAGTGATTAGGATAAAGTACAACATTTGCATCCGAGTGGATTTTAAATTGGTGAGTCATTTAACGTATTAATCTATACATTAAATCCAGTTATTTTAACTTTATAACACATTTTGAACCAATGTGTTTTTAAAAAAAACTGTAACGCTAAATATGTCCTATGTGGCGTCTCCTCACGGAGTGATTGAGACTGCCTATCAGCAGCACTCCCTGAATTCCATTCCGCCTTTTATGCAGGGAAGTGGCTCGTGTGTCTCAATAGCGTCAGACTTCCCAGTGACTCACTGACTTGCGCTCGCATTACAAGTCGAAGTTTTGAGTGCAAAAGACAGTGGGTCCGAAGTGACGCAAACCGATCTATCTATTTCACGGCACTTTTGATAAATATTTTTGTTCTGCTTCCATAACAAAACGCACAAAGGGACAATTCTCTGTTGATGAAGTCCCACCGCGTGTGGGACGTATAAAGTGTTGAGGCGCACCTTTATATTACTTCAGTGGCCAGAAGTGAAAGACATTGATTTTCCTTTCCCCAGCATTTGCAGCCTGTGCTGGGTTGGTGGAACATGGGCACGCGGATCCACAAGGTCTCTGGACTTATCGTCTCGTTGATATTTACCTGTCATCTAGTGAATGTAAGTTATTTTTTGCATACTTTTATTTTGAAGTTTCATTTATTTCTGGTAAACCAGCTTTTGTAGATCATCTGCTCTAGTGCTCACACCGTTGCACGCACAGCAACCTTATTTATTTCCCAAAGAAAAGAAACCTAGTTAATTATTTTCAAAATGTTATTACAAAATATGAAACGTATTGGCTATTTGTTACTTGAGTGTTTCAGTTCAAGTGTTGTTACATATACCATAGTTGAACATATATAATTCCCCACACACTAATTATACTTTTCATAAAGATGCTGTTAAAAGTAATGTGACAAACTAGAATCTCTAGTGGAATAGAGTTGATCTAATTCTGTCCATAGAAACAGTCTATTCATAGTCTCAAACTTATATCTGAATCACACTCACTTCACTTGAAACACTTCAGGAAAATTAGCAAAATTTGACCACATTTCCAGTATTTGCAAAATGATGCAATGGTAGCTAATTTAACTCACTTGGTACCCAGAAGGAACTGATTATTACGTTTATTCAGTTATAGGTGGTAGCTGCAGACAATAAAGGTAACCTAGGGCTACATAAAATAATGATGGACGGGTAGTGAAAGAAACTGGTCAGCATCTAGAATTGGTTGCTTATTAGTGACTGTGCAATAAAATCAACTGTAACAGCTTTTTTTCTTGGGGGAAATACTGGTGTCTATAACATATCTTCATTGTGTCAATATACTTTGATCATGCCACTTGTGCTTGTATAAATATTCATCCGTGTACTTTTCAACTTGATACAGTCCTTGTGCTAGTGACATAATGTTTTCAATTCATTCAAAATGGTCTGTGAATACCTCTTCAGACAGAGCTTCACAGTCCTTGGATCATAAGGATCATGTATAAGATGTAGCCTGGCCCTGCATTCAAGTGATGTGCATTGTAGGAGTTGCCACTTTATCAAACATTATGAGAATAATTACTAGACTATACCCGAGATCATGTCTGGTTTCTCGCCTATTTGTTCTCTAACAGAAAAATCTGTCACGGTCTGTCTGCCTGTCTGTCTGCTACTACTCTGTTTTTAATTTGATCAAAAGTTAAGCCTTTTCAGAAGAGCCCACTGTAGTTCCTGTGGTTTACATGACGATAATGGAAAGTGTTGTTGTTATGTCCAATTGGCTGAAGTATGTGGTTTTTCTGTTTCGGGTGCATTTTCAAGCATATCATCAATCGCTATCGAAGATCAACTTATTATTATTTTTTTTTTCATTTGGCAGGAATGTTATACAGTTTGACTCAACGTCTTGTTGGTAATGGCAGATGGCTTCCATAGTTTTACAAGTAACCTCGGTGACAATAGCAGCATAATTGAATTATCTGGGACAAGGAGCAGTATCTTTTTCCAGCGTTTTGACTCTGCACTGTGACAGGCTTGACACTTGATTCAATTAAGCATATGTACTGATGTTAGTATAGGGCCTCCTTCACACGTCTGGAATGTGAGGGCCAGTTCTAGCAATCAACTCAAACAATCAATAGCTAGGTTTCCATCAAATTAGCTACAGATTTTCATGTGAATATTCTAAAATCGGATTAAAAACAATATGCGCATTTTCCCACGAGAGATGTGCTCCCATCAAATTGACTTTGTTGCAGATAAAAGGCTGAGCTTGATGTCATAATACATTAAATTCCCATGTACCAAATAAAAAAAAAACAAGTTAAATGGGTTTCCATTGCATTTTCAACTCTACTGATGGTTTCTCACAAAAAAATTGGCTTTGTATAGTGAGTGTGCCCACAATGGTATTGGCATGTGCGCTCTAGTCAACTGCTCACAGATACAGTGCAGGTATAGCCTACATACATGATGAGATTATTATGGACAAAAGCCAAGCATCAATGATCATGTCACCAGAATAAGACCGTTGATATTTTCTGTAAAGGATCATCAACTTTCACTTCCACAACCCTGTGAAGTTCATCATCATTTATTTCATCTGTAGCCTAATAAACTGCATCGTTTCCCGACGAGTCGTAGTGGAAGGGTCACACTACATGTCATCGTGTGACTGAAAGTTTACTTCGATGTAATGGTTATCATATCAGTGTTTGAGCGTAAAAGCGTTTCCACCGATATTTCTCTCGTAATTAATTTTACAGACAAAAAGATCCCGCATAGCATATTTTGTGTTGGCGACATTTGGAAAGTTTACCGACAAATGTTCTGTTTCCATCAGGCAGTGTCATTACATTTTTCTATCCGACATGTACTTAACTCGCATGAAAATGTTGGATGGAAACCTGGTTAATGTCAATACAACTCAATCAACTGCTCTCATCCTGCCTTTAACCATACATATCTTATGTTGGGGATCATTTCAGTGAAAGGCTTTTATTGTTAACACACTGATGAAGCCACCAGCATCTGTCCAGGGTAGTCGAGGGCCTGTCCTGATCATAGATATAGAACATGGTATATCTCTATGAACCTGACACCCTGTCCTTCTCGTGATAATACGAGCAGTTTGGAGTTTGGAGGCCACTTTGTTTTCTGGTTGTCTGACATCAGAACTGAGCACTGCTGACTATTTTGGCTCTGTGAGCCCTCCCTCCCGGTATAGAATACCACAGCCACAAGTGTCCCCTGACTTCATTGGTTGTTGTGTGTAAGGGGGAGGTTGCCCTGGATTTCTGAGCTCATATACAGCATGTGTGCCCATTGTCATAAACTTGTTCTTTTTTAATCCTGTAAAACGATCCCCTTTTAACTCTTATGCAACATCTTGATATAGCTAGTGATAGAGTCCAGGGTGTCAGGCCATGCTTTGTGTCAGGCCATGTGGTATATTAAGTAAGCGATTTAGTCTGTTCAAATCAAATTTCAAATCAAATGTATTTATATAGCCATTCTTACATCAGCTGATATCTCAAGGTGCTGTACAGAAACCCAGCCTAAAACCCCAAACAGCAAGCAATGCAGGTGTAGAAGCACGGTGGCTAGGAAAAACTCCCTAGAAAGGCCAAAACCTAGGAAGAAACCTAGAGAGGAACCAGGCTATGGTGGAGATTATAACATAACATGGCCAAGATGTTCAAATGTTTATAAATGACCAGCATGGTCAAATAATAGTAATCACAGTGAACAGGCCAGGGTTCCATAGCCGCAGGCAGAACAGTTGAAACTGGAGCAGCAGCACGGCCAGGTGGACTGGGGACAACAAGGAGTCATAATGCCAGGTAGTCCTGAGGCATGGTCCTAGGGCTCAGGTCTTCCGACAGAGAGCAAGAAAGAGAAAAAGAGAGAATTAGAGAGAGCATACTTAAGTTCACACAGGACACCGGATAAGACAGGAGAAGTACTCCAGATATAACATAAATACTAGAGGCTGAGACAGGAGGGGTCAGGAGACACTGTGGCACCATCCGATGATACCCCAGGACAGGGCCAAACAGGAAGGATATAACCCCACCCACTTTGACAAAGCACAGCCCCCACACCACTAGAGGGATATCTTCAACCACCAACTTACCATTCTGAGACAAGGCCGAGTATAGCCCACAAAGATCTCCGCCACGGCACAACCCAAGGGGGGCGCCAACCCAGACAGGAAGATCACGTCAGTGACTCAACCCACTCAAGTGACGCACCCCTCGGCATGAAAGAGCACCTGTAAGCCAGTGACTCAGCCCCTGTAATAGGGTTAGAGGCACAGAATCCCAGTGGTGAGAGGGGAACCGGCCAGGCAGAGACAGCAAGGGCGGTTCGTTGCTCCAGAGCTTTTCCGTTCACCTTCACACTCCTGGGCCAGACTACACTCAATCATATGACCCACTGAAGAGATGAGTCTTCAGTAAAGACTTAATGGTTGAGACCGAGTCTGCGTCTCTCACATGGGTAGGCAGACCATTCCATAAAAATTGAGCTCTATAGGAGAAAGCCCTGCCTCAAGTTGTTTGCTTAGAAATTCTAGGGACAATTAGGAGGCCTGCGTCTTGTGACCGTAGCGTACGTGTAGGTATGTACGGCAGGACCAAATCAGAGAGTTAGGTAGGAGCAAGCCCATGTAATGCTTTGTAGGTTAGCAGTAAAACCTTGAAATCAGCCCTTGCCTTAACAGGAAGCCAGTGTAGGGAGGCTAGCCAGTGTAGGGAGGCTAGCACTGGAGTAATATGATCAAATTTTTTAGTTCTAGTCAGGATTCTAGCAGCCGTATTTAGCACTAACTGAAGTTTATTCAGTACTTTATCCGGGTAGCCAGAAAGTAGAGCATTGCAGTAGTGTAACCTAGAAGTAACAAAAGCATGGATGAATTTTTCTGCATCATTTTTGGACAGAAAGTTTCTGATTTTTGCAATGTTACTTAGATGGAAAAAAGCTGTCCTTGAAACAGTCTTGATATGTTCGTCAAAAGAGAGATCAGGGTCCAGAGTAACGCCGAGGTCCTTCACAGTTTTATTTGAGACGACTGTACAACCATCAAGATTAATTGTCAGATTCAACAGAAGATCTCTTTGTTTCTTGGGACCTAGAACAAGCATCTCTGTTTTGTCCGAGTTTAAAAGTAGAAAGTTTGCAGCCATCCACTTCCTTATGTCTGAAACACAGGCTTCTAGCGAGGTCAATTTTGGGGCTTCACCATGTTTCATTGAAATGTACAGCTGTGTGTCATCCACATAGCAGAGAAAGTTAACATTATGTTTTCGAATGACATCCCCAAGAGGTAAAATATATAGTGAAAACAATAGTGGTCCTAAAACGGAACCTTGAGGAACACCAACATTTACAGTTGATTTGTCAGAGGACGAACCATTCACAGAGACAAAATTATATCTTTCCGACAGATAAGATCTAAACCAGGCCAGGACTTGTCCATGTAGACCAATTTGGGTTTCCAATCTCTCCAAAAGAATGTGGTGATCGATGGTATCAAAAGCAGCATTAAGGTCTAGGAGCACAAGGACAGATGCAAAGCCTCGGTCTGACGCAATTAAAAGGTAATTTACCACCTTCACAAGTGCAGTCTCAGTGCTATGATGGGGTCTAAAACCAGACGGAAGCATTTCGTATACATTTCGTATACATTGTTTGTCTTCAGAAGGCAGCTTTTTCTAAAATTCTTGAGAGGAATGGAAGATTCGATATAGGCCGATAGTTTTTTAAATATATTTTCTGGGTCAAGGTTTGGCTTTTTCACGAGAGGCTTTATTACTGCCACTTTTAGTGAGTTTGGTACACATCCGGTGGATAGAGAGCCGTCTGTTACTGTGTGCTTCTGCTTTGTCACCCCAGATCTGTCTGTGTGTTGAGATTTAGATGCAGGGATCCAAAGCCAAAATGACCACATACAGTATTTCAGTGAGTGAATTGCAACAGTTCAGTGATTTACAGTGTTTCATATTTTTGCCTGCCCACCCAGTTTTCTATGTTCAAACAAAATACAGACACTCTAAACCGATTAGCAATAATACGTTTTCTATTGACTAGCTTACCTGTTGTTCACTGCACAGCAGTCAAGATTCACACAATAAGGCCCCCACCTAGGGTCCCTGGTGCACTGCAGTGCAAACAGCAGTTTAGAAAGTTGGGCCTCAATAATTTGAGCTAATTGGGTGAAGACTTGGCTTGACAAACATTGCATTGTTGACTTAGTTCTCCCCCCAGGAGGCAAAGGAGGCCATCTTGTCTCTGAGGACAATGCTATCCTGAAGTGGCTGGCTTGCCCTGGCCTCCTCAAACATATTTAGGTGCACACACACACGCACGCACACACACACACACACACACATGGCTGTGCACATATGGAGTGCAGCAGACACTATAGGTAGTGCAGGCAGCATTTATTTACACTGCAGTAGAAGTGAGGTGTGACAAATGGGGCCTGGGTGGACAGAGGTCACAGAGGTTAGGACTCTTTTTTTCATAGTTCACAGTATGGGCCTCTTTATGATTTATTCACCCCAGAGATTGATTGCCCTGTGCCTTGGGGGTACACATTTCCATTCAGGGTTCCCATGCAAAATTGTACTCTTCATCTTGTTTCAAGTTGATTGTGAAGCCTCAAGCATCTAATTTTACAATGTATTCATTCTCTCCCACCATTCTTACTCATTTGTTGGAGAGCATCAAAATAGTGTTTGTGTGCAGAGTATTTGGCACTCACAGTTAATAAAGCAGAAAATAATTTGTTTTGTCACTCCGCTCTACAAACAAACCTCTTATATTTCTTCTCGCAATGCAGTGTGCTTTGCGGTTGTGGTTGTTATGGGGAGCGTGTGCTTCGCTTTCATGTGTGTTGCGTCCGTGTCAGGCGGAAGGGCAGACTCCAAACACAGCTGCACCTCAGCTGGTACAGCAGGACTGAGCATGTGCTGACATGAGCAGAAGCACCATAGCCTGCTCCTCTCCTAGTACCACCTTGCCTGATGCAACAGGAGACCCTGAGAAACTCTGTTTCCCTTTCTTTCTTCCTCCCTATTCTCTCTCCCCTAGATCTTTGCTAGCCTGTTTTTTGGAACACACATCATCCAAAACTACTAGTATGTTGCTGTGACATTCTGCCCAGAAATCTTGCTCTCTTCATCCCTCGTGGAATTATGCTAGATCTTGACTGACCCACGAGCTAAGTTTTAAGTGTAGGACAAGGGCTACAATTATCCTAAAATATGAATGTCCATGGTGTCAACCCACTGGGCACAAAATGGTTGAATCAACATTGTTCCCACGTAATTTGTCAGTGGTATTGTGACGCAGATATTTATGTGGAAAATACATTGGATTAAGGGTGAAATTTCAACCACAGGATTTTGTCATCATTGTAGCCAATTTCAACATAGACAAACCTTGTATGAAACATGTTGAATTTTTGTAACATCCGATCTTCAACGTTATAGCCACTATATAAAAATAAACAAGGCTGGGCAGCACCTCCTACTGGAGAGTTGAACTATAGCTATTCATTTGGTCTCCCGTCCAGGGTTTTAACAAAGCCCCGCTTTTATATTTGTCACTGACGACTACCACTGTGCTATTGTGAGAATGATTATTCAGAGACCTCTTAATAACTAAATATATTCACTGTTGCTATTGAAGTCATTCTAAAAGGTAGGTTTAAAAGAGCAAATTGAATAGTATCGTCAATGATACTATTGAGGCCTATATAGTATTTGCAAAGTCATCAACAGCTGCTGGGTTTCAATTCAACCCACAGTTCAACTAAAAATAGGCAATACATAGAGGCCTAGGGTTTCAAGCTTTGGTTGATTTCAAATGTAATCTTCAAGTTAATCATTATTATGTCGGATTCACATCTCAAGCTCAACTCAACATCAAAGTTAAAGAATAGGACTAAATCAAATCAGACGTTATTTAAAGTGCATTACAAATTTGATTAGATTTAGTCCTATTCTTTAACTTAGATTTTTGGTTGAGCTGGAGACATGAATCCAACAAACTGCATGTTGAATTGTGTTTGGTTGTAAATGCAACCAAATATCAGCATTTGAAGGAGATGTATCTTCTGCTTGGATAGTTCCATCTGTGCCACTGACTTAGTCTGGCTTTAATTCCAGCTTGTTAAAACCTCTCTAGGGTATGTGGGATGGTAGCGTCCCACCTGTCAACAGCCAGTGAAACTGCAGGGCGCCAAATTCAAAACAACAGAAATCCCATAATTAAAATTCCTCAAACATATATGTATTTTACACCACTTTAAAGATACACTTGTTGTAAATCCAGCCACAGTGTCCGATTTCAAAAAGTCTTTATGACGAAAGCAAACCAAATGATTATGTTAGGTCAGAGCCAAGTCACAGAAAAACACAGCCATTTTTCCAGCCAAAGAGAGGAGTCACAAAAAGCAGAAATATAGATAAAATTAATCACTAACCTTTGATGATCTTCATCAGATGACACTCATAGGACTTCATGTTACACAATACATGTATGTTTTGTTCGGTAAAGTTCATATTTATATCCAAAAATCTGAGTTTACATTGGTGCATTATGTTCAGTAGTTCCAAAACATCTGATTTTGCAGAGAGCCACATCAATTTACAGAAATACTCATAATAAACATTGATAAACGATACAAGTGTTATTCACAGAATTAAAGATATACTTCTCCTTATTGCAACCGCTGTGTCAGATTTCAAAATAACTTTACGGAAAAAGCAAACCATGCAATAATCTGAGTGGAATCTAGTGGAAGCCTTAGGAAGTGCAACATGACCCCATAGACACTGTGTATTTGATAGGGTAAGAGTCGAAAAACTACAAACCTCAGATTTCCCACTTCCTGGTTGGATTTTCTCGTATTATAGCTTTTATGGCACAGTAGCATGCAGTTTAATTTGGGCACGCTTTTCATCCAAAACTCCCAATGCTGCCCCCTACCCTAGAGAAGTTAATGAATAAGACATAATCAAATCAAACTTTAAATGCACTTTAAAAAAGTTTTTTTTAAATGTAGTCCAATTCTTTTTCTTTGATTCTTGGTAGAGATGGACACCTAAATCCAACATATAAATTATTAATTTGTAGACAAACTGGAATTTGTTGACAACCAAACACAACTCAATATCACTTTTTCTATACAGTTAATAGCCTATGAACTTGTTTGATAAATTAACAAATTAAATGTTGAATTCACGTCTCCAACTAAACCAAAAAAAAAGTTAAAGAATAGAATTAAGCCAGTGGCTCAGATGGAACTATCCAACAAATTGATATCCTTTAAATGTTATTTGGTTGTGTTGTCAACCAAACAAAATTCAATAATATTTTTGTAGTACAGTACATAGCCTAAAGTTAAAGCTATCTAGCAAACTAATGTAACCGTATTTGTTCAACATTCCATGGCCACATTTTGGGGTTAGCCTACTGTAACTAGTGTCTTATGTAATCATGGAAATCGTGCATGTTCAAGATAGCATGCAAAGGTCGCAGGTCTGCGGAGATCTTCACAATTGCTGTAATAATCTGTGCAGAATCTTGAACATCACTGATCACTTGCATTACGCACTTTTAATGTAATCTCAACTGCAATCCAGGTCATTTGGTTCTGCTATTAGATGTGAGAACACATTAAGTCATGTGTCAAACTCATTCCATGGTGGGCTGAGTGTCTGCGGATTTTGGCTCCTTCCCTGTACTTGATTGATGAATTAAGGTCACTAATTTGTAAGGAACTCCGCTTACCTGGTTGTCTAGGTCTTAATTGAAAGGGGGAAACTAAAACCAGCAGACACCAGGCTCTCCATGGAATGAGTTTGACACCCCTGCATTAGATTGTTGTATAAATACAAAATATCTGAAATTGTATTTCCATTTGAACTTTGTTGTGCTTTTAAATGGATGAAAGTGCAGAGATAACACATTTAGATGACAACTAATCAAAACATTTGACATTGTTTTGATTTGATTGTGCTTTTAGGTGGTTGAAAGCGTAGTGATGACTCATTGGGAATTCAACTCTTTTCAAGTGGGTGAATAAAGGTTGAAATCTCATTGATCAATCATCTCAACCAAATATTACCCACATTTCCACGTTAAAATGACCTGGTGTGACCAATGGGAATGGCCTCTAAGAAGTCCTTCCATACATAAACAGTCCAATGTGAAGTCTAATATACCTGATGCCAGTAACTGTTTAGTGGGGGATTCAGCTTGAGTGAATAAGCTTTAGTCTGGGTGGATTCTTCCTCATACCTCTTTTATGGAACTATGTATGTCAGTCAGAGAGCCAGTTGAGTTCATGACAAGGTCACCCACTGGCCGGAGGCCTCAGCGAGGGAAACTATTCCTGTGTGTCCCAAATGGCACCCTATTCCCTATTGTGCACTGCTTTTGACCAGAACCCTATGGAAATACGGTGCCATTTAGGAAACACACTTCATATTTTGCTGGTAGACTTTCTCTCCTGGCTGCCTGTCTCTTGGCCTGCACTTATTGGAGATTCATTGAAATGCTAAGTTAACTGTATAACATTTTCTCCCGTCGAAGGCTCTTTATCGTCGTCTGTGTTCTGTAGAATCTCCATAATTGTCTTTTTCCCTTGCATTAACGTTAAGCCATTTGAATGCCCTCCTTGTTGTCCAGAGGAGTTAATGCATTGTTATGTAAGGTTCCTACTCCCTGGTTGTAGACTTCCCTGCTCTGCAACTTTGAAGCGGGTTAGTTACCCTATTTACCCAGGCTTCTTTGGCTAAATAAATGATGTGCTTGAAGCCTCTATTTTGTTGCCAAAAGTATATTATTAAGAAAGTATTGTTATTTTTTAACCTAACTCTTTTTTTAACTCCTAGTGACCGTGCCATCCTGTGGTTTGTTGATTACAAATCCGCTTCCTTATTTGGTGATTCCCAAACCACTGAACAGAGACTAGAAGGCCCATGCCATCCTTTCCTTCAATGTCAGACAAGCCCCTGCCTGTCCCGAGAAGAAAAGCTCTGTTTTATCAATACTTGTTTTATTTTCTTCTCAACTCCAGTAAAATACACATTCTCCCTGGGTGTTATTAAATCATTGATGTTTATTGAGGAAACCGGGCAACGGGTATTTCACTGCCCTTGGGTCATTTTGCCTCACTGCAAAAGGAAGGTAATTAAGAGGGGGGAAAGACTTGTAACTTCTGGTTATGTTTTTTATTTTTTTACTGGGTTCGTGGGCCTCTGTTGATGCTGTGAGTGACAACTTTGTCATTTTATCCTGTAAAAAGTGATACTTTATTCAAAAGTCTGCTGGATACAACTATTTGGATGCAAAATCCAAATAGAGCTTGCGCCTGACCCAGTACAGTTGACCTAGTGGACGCATCCAGGACACAGTAGCTGTAATGCACAGTGCTCGTGCACTGTTGGCAAACAGGTATCTTTTGAAGCCCCTGCCAAAATATGTCTCAGTTTGCCTCTGTGTAGCCCTGTATCCCTGTAGCCCTGTAGTCCTGTAGTCCTGTAGTCCTGTAGCCCTGTATTCCTGTATTCCTGTATTCCTGTATTCCTGTAGTCCTGTAGTCCTGTAGCCCTGTAGCCCTGTAACCCTGTATTCCTGTAGCCCTGTAGCCCTGTAGTCCTGTATTCCTGTATTCCTGTAGCCCTGTAGTCCTGTAGCCCTGTAGCCCTGTAGCCCTGTAGTCCTGTAGTCCTGTAGCCCTGTATTCCTGTATTCCCGTAGCCCTGTAGTCCTGTAGCCCTGTAGTCCTGTAGCCCTGTAGTCCTGTAGCCCTGTAGCCCTGTAGTCCCGTAGCCCTGTAGTCCTGTAGCCCTGTAGCCCTGTAGTCCTGTATTCCTGTAGCCCTGTAGTCCTGTAGTCCTGTATTCCCGTAGCCCTGTGGCCCTGTAGTCCTGTAGCCCTGTAGTCCTGTAGCCCTGTAGCCCTGTAGTCCTGTAGCCCTGTAGCCCTGTAGTCCTGTAGCCCTGTAGCCCTGTAGTCCAGTAGCCCTGTAGTCCTGTAGTCCTGCGCCTGGTAGTGTTCCGCTCTCTTATCAGCACCCAGGGCCTCTGCTCTACACCCCTCTCATCCTCTCTCTCAGCCTACACAGCCCATTAGACTGGAGAGAGCAGCGAGGAGATAACCCCCTGAGAGGCCAGCAAGAGTCTGCCCGGAGTTAGCATGTCAACAGCCTTCCTATGAGAATGGACAATTCAACCACTCTCTCTCTCTCTCTCTTGCTCTCTCGCGCTCTCTCTTCCCTCTAGACTCTACAGAATATACCTTGTGTTATTTGTAAATTCACCTTTGCTTTCTATGTATATGCCTTGTGTTGGGGTACTAGTGGGGTAGAGGAGGCTGGTGGGAGGTGCTATAGGAGGACAGGCTCATTGTAATTGCTGAAATTGAGTCAAACATGGCACAGAGTCAAACATGTGGTTTCCATGTGTTTGATACCGTTCCATTCCAGCCATTACAATGAGCCCGTCCTCCTAGGGTTTTGGTTAAACTAGGGGTTAACAAACTCTTTTGTCCCTAGACCCCATTTTTTATTTTTTTTTAAATGTGCGGCCTCATCATGTAAAAAAAAATTGATGTAATTGGGGCTATGACAATCTATTACAAATCAGTCTGACAGCACTTTTCTCTGTATTTCAATCGGGAAGGAAGTATGGTTTGAAATGACTGAAATGCATCAGAAAGGTATTGGAAAGTTCAAAAGATCGTCATGTAATGATTTTTTAGGATCTTCTTTGTGGATAATAACAATAATTGATGATGTTTTTATTCCCCCAGTCAGATTTAGTGTCTGGTCTCGTACACTGTTCTATCGAGGCTTGTGGGCATTGTAGAGGGAAACGATAGAGGGAAACGAGTTTCTCACGTGACCCTCATTTTCAAATCAAGTGACTCCACATGGGGTCGTGACCCCTAGTTCGGAAAATGCTGGGTTAAGCCACAGTAGGATGTGCTGAGTAAATTACACTGTGCTCACTACAGCCTTTCTCGTCGGCTGCATCTCCAAGCCACCTGAGCGTGAGTTTCACCCTGCGTGACTTAATTCACAGTAGCAACGGTCGTCAAAAGTGATAGAAGGTTAAACAAATAAATAAAAATTGTAACAGCTGTAGAATGGAGTAAGATTCTCAACTTTTTATTTATAAAAAATAATCCATCAAATATTGACTGTATTACAGCACATAAACAATTGTACAATAATGTATAATGAGAGACAGAAAATCTATGTAATCTAGGCATTTTGGGAGGACTTCTGGAATTCAATTGAATGTTAAATATTTAAAAAAAATCTTCCTTGAAATTATACACGCCAAGGTTTTTAAACCCTATATGGACCTTTTTTATATGTTTTGTTTTTATATTAATAGAATATATATTTAGAGGGGCCTCCCGAGTGGCGCAGTGGTCTGAGGCCCTGCATCGCAGTGTTTTGCGGCGTCACTACAGCCTGGGGTTTGATCCCAGGCTGTGTCACAACCGGGTCCCATAGGCGGCACACAATTGTCCCAACGTCTTCCGGGTTAGGGAAGGGTTTGGCCGGGGGGGCTATATTTGGCTCATCACGCTCTAGATACTCCTTGTTGCGCCTGCAAGCTGACTTCAGTTGTCAGTAGAATGGTGTTTCCTCCGACACATTGGTGCAGCTGGCTTCAAGATTAAGAGCGGGTGTTAAGAAGCGAAGCGTGGGGGGTCATGTTTCGGAGGATGCATGACTCGATGAGACAAGATTGTTATCACGAAATTGCGGAGTAAAAGGGGCTAATTGTGCAGCGCCATATGGAACTCCCGGGATTGAACCCCAGGTTGTAGTGACACCGCAACACTGCGATGCAGTGCCTTGGACCGCTGCGCTACTCGGGAGGCCCTTACTTTATAATCTAATCAAACATCAACAATTTTCTATCCAACCAAGAGGAACACATCTGCACTTCTCAAATACAGCCAAAATATGGCAAAGAGATGTGTATTGCCAGGTGGGCGTGGCTTGAGCCTTGCTACTCACAGCACTCTCTGGTGTATCCTGAGAAACCAGGGAGGAAATCTGGCTAAGTGATTGGTCTCATCATGAGGTATCTTTAGAGCAACAGGCGACAAAGGGTTGGGATTTAGGATTTTTCTTTTTTCCTTCAACTAACAGACCATTGTTTGGTGTGGTGGTTAGTTGTTTGCGATTGTCTACAGAACAGAACGGGGCCACCATGTTGCTGACACATCGTCCTGTTGGGGGAAATGACACCTGGATTTATCTGCAGGACAAGTCGAGCCCCACTTCCCCGGAGTAAAAGTTTATTCAGGCTTTCCTGTGCCATGCGGGGCACATTGCAGTCAGACCATGTCCTGTCTGTCCTCTCCTATAGGACCTAGGCTACGTAGCCACAGCAGTAACCCTATGTGTTGTTTTTCTTCTCTTCCCTGGAACTATCTGCTCTCTGAAGTGTGTTTGGATTAGAAAATCCCCAAGATCTTCAATCATGCCTGTTTTCCTCTCAGGCGTCCTTATCTGTGGACTCAAAACACGGTTTACAGTGCTCCCCGCTTTCCCATAATCCCCTTATGTAGAGTGAACATGCACAAACCCACCGCACCGTCATTCCAAGTATTCAATCTCGTTCTCAGAAGAAAAGTTGAAACTCAGTTGCTGTGATCTGTGGAAACATGAAGCAAGCAGAACTGAACTGTCGACTGTTGAGAGATTTTCACATACTGTTTGGTCACAGTCAAAGCTGCATAGTGGGACCATGTAAGTCTTAACCTGGAAATGAATTAATTGCCTAGGACCCCATAGCACCAAACCTCGCCAGAACTACATACTTTACTGTTAATAGTTCCCTCTGAAGGGCCGCATGTGATATTTTGATTTCCATCACAGCTTCAACCGCGTCCATACAGGCTTGTTAGCCTAGCGTTCATTCAGCAGGTTCCGTTGGCATTAGCCAAATTATCTCGTCATGGAAAAACCCTCAATTTGAACCAAATGATAACCACTCACTGTGTTAGCTAATGTAATGACAAGAGAATATCAGTGAGCGTGAATTCCAGAGTATCTGACTAGAATTTGGCCTGCATCTGTTGGCCAGAGATGAAGAAGTGTGGAGTAAGTGAATGAGAGAGACATTGTGCATCAGTTAAGACTGAGAGAGTACTGCTGCTGATGGCAATCAGCTGGATATTATTTTGTAGAGATTCAATATGAGAGGTCTACTCATACTTCTTGTGTCAATATACTTAAATTAAAAGGAGATTTTTTTCCCAAGGCTACAGTACTTCAAAATGAGGCTGCCCACAGTATACCAGGAATGCTCTTCATAGCAAATGTTCTCTAGTAATGCAACAATTGTAATAAACTATATCTCCATCATTAGAAAAACTACTTAGAATGAATCCCGATGCCCCACCTTTGTGTTACCCTCTACTGGTAGTCTTTTTCTTGTTCTTTTCTTTGTTAGATCTGTGGACCATACTTTTGTAATGATTAGCTCAGAATGAGATTTCCAAAAGTTGTCCTTTAGTAAGCCCAGATAATTTACACTGAACAAAAATATGAATGCAACATGTAAGGTGTTGGTCCCATGTTTCATGAGCTGAAGTAAAAGATCCCAGAAATGTTCCATATGCACAAGAAGTGCATTTCTGTCCAATTTTGTGCACAAATTGAATTACATCCCTGTTAGTGAGCATTTCTTCTTTGCCAAGACAATCCATCCCTGTGACATGTGTGGCATATCAAGAAGTTGATTAAACAGCAGGTGCACCTTGTGGTGGGGGACAGTAATGGCCACTCTAAAATGTGCAGTTTTGTCCCACAACACAATGCCACAGATGTCTCAAGTTTTGAAGGAGTGTGCAATTGGCATGCTGACTGCAGGAATGTCCACCAGAGCTGTTGCAAGTGAATTTAATGTTCATTTGTCTACCAGATGCCGCCTCCAACGTCGTTTTACAGAATTTGGAAGTACGTCCAACCGGCCTCACAACCGCAGACCACTTATATGGCATCATGTGGGCGAGCAGTTTGCCAACAGTTTGTCAACAGTTGTGAACAAAGTGCCCCATGGTGGGGTTATGGTATGTGCAGGCATAAGCTATGGACAACGAACCCAAATGCATTTGAATGCACAAAAATACAGTGACGAGATTGTGAGGCCCATGGGGGGGGCCCATTTGTTTTAAGGTATCTGTGAGCAACAGATGCACATCTGTATTCCCAGTCATGTGAAATCCATAGATAAGTGCCTAATGAATCCCTTTCAACTGACTGATTCCTTCATATGAACTGTAACTCAGTAAAATCAATGAAATTGTTGCATGTTACGTTTATATTTTTGTTCCGTATATTTATAAATCACATCATTGGATGTTCAGGTAGTTGCGTTTCCCAACGGACTCCATAGGCCAGCATAGCCAATCTAAATTGTAAATATAGAAAGAAGGACTTGCCTGGTAATGTGTATGTGTCTTTCAAATCTTGGAATGTTCTCAAACCATTACTGTCCATGATATCGGTAAGGGTCCGGATTCCACATTTAGACCATCAGGGGGATCCAAAAGGCGGCCCTCAAAGATCACAATGCGTTATTGTGAAATATGTGAGTATGGGTATGCCATTTTGATTCCCAGTTACATTGTCTTTCAATTTTGCGCCAAATATAAATTGCGTGAGCAATAATAGCACCAAAGCGTAGTTTACATTGTTTAAGGGACATATCAGTGAAGTCCACCTCATCCAGGGCAATAGGAGACACCATATTTATCTCTATACTCAGCCAGAGGACAGAAGAATCATGTCTAAACCAATTTAGGAATGGACGAAATGATAAAGCCTCGAAATACAATTTAAAGTTTGGTACGGATAGTCCTCCTACATCTTTCCCTCTTTGTAAAAGTATACATTTTTATCCGGGATCGCTTACCTTGCCATAAAATGAACTGAACTACAGAAATTCAGCCGTGGCAATATATTCATTTTGACAATAGATATTCTACCGGTTTAAGCAATTGGGTTTTTATTCCATCTACTGAGGTCGGATTGAAATGATTTTAGAGTTCTGTTAAAGTTTCTGGCAATGGTTTTATCTAAAGAAGGAGATCTATCTAATCCCAAATATGTAAAATGGGAAACGTGTGAAATTGTGATTCCATAAGTAGAGATGGAGTCCTCCATGGGGGTCTTGAGATGCAGTAGGGCTGATCTGGTTAGATTCATTTTATAACTTGAGATGAAGCTAAATTTATCTATGATCTTCAATGCGTTTGGAGCGATTGAAATTCTTTGTCTAGATATAGTCAAATTTTGTCTGCATTTAATGCAGCTCAGCCTTCAAGGGTGCGTGCTTAGCCCCCTCCTGTACTCGTTGTTCACCCATGACTGCATGGCCACGCACGCCTCCAACTCAATCATCAAGTTTGCAGACTACACAATAGTAGTAGTCCTGATTACCGACAATGACGAGACAGCCGACAGGGAGGAGGTGAGGGCCCTTGTGGAGTGGTGCCAGAAAAATAACCTCTCCCTCAACGTCAACAAAACAAAGGAGCTGATCATGGACTTCAGGAGACAGCAGAGGGAGCACGCCCCAATCCACATCGTCGGGACCGCAGTCAAGAAGGTGAAAAGCTTCCAATTCCTTGGTGTACACATCACTGACAGTCTGAAATGGTCCACCCACACAGACAGTGTTGTGAAGAAGGCGCAACAGCGCCTCTTCAACCTCAGGAGGCTGAAGAAATTCAGCTTGGACCCTAATACCCTCACAAACGTTTACAGATGCACCATTGAAAGCATCCTGTCTGGCTGAATCCCCGCCAGGTACTGCACCGCCCGCAACTGCTGAGCACTCCAGAGGGTGGTGCGGCCTCTCCAACGCATCCCTAGGGGCACACTGCCTGCCCTCCAGGATACCTACAGCACCCAATGTCACAGGAAGACCAAAAAGATACAGTGCAGGTGCATCAAAGCTGGGACCGAAAGACTGAAAAAGAACTTCTATCTCATGGCCATCCGACTGTTAAATAGCCGTCAATAGCCAGCCAGCCTCCATCCAGTACCCTGCACTGAACTTAGTCACTGTGACTAGCCGGCTACCACCCGGTTACTCAACCCTGCACCTTAGAGGATGCTGCCCTATGTACATAGATATGGAATCACTGGTCACCTTTATAATGGAACACTGGTCACTTTAATAATATATATTTTTTAATTATGTCATATGTATACACTGTATCCTGCTGTATTTAGTCTATGCCACTCCGACATTGCTAATCCTAATATTTATGCATTTCTTATTTCCAGCCTTTTAATTTGAGATTTGTGTCTGCTAAATATGTGTATGTGACCAATAACATTTTATTTCCTCTTCCACTTGGCAAACATATGTGCCTACCTATTAGTAACGTCTCTGAGGTTCAGGCCAAAGTCAAGTTTTCCTTGTAAGGTGGGCTGTTATTGTTATTCAGACTGGATGGAGTGTGTCTCCCACAGGCTACTGGAGGAAGTTGTGGGCAAGGATGTAATGTGGATCCTGTGTTAGGCCGAGTGCTTCCTCTTCCTCTTGCCTAGTTCAATAAAGGTGAACTAAAAAAAAAGAGATACAAAAATTCATTAGATCAGAATCATGACCATTGCACCATGCTTGCTAGACATGTTCTACTCACTATGCGACGGCAGGTAGCCTGGTGATTAGAGCGTTGGGGCCAGTAACCGAAAGGTTGCTGGATTGAATCCCTGAGCTGACAAGGTAAATCTGTTGTTCTGCCCCTGAGCAAGGCAGTTAACCCAGTTAACGGCGAAGACGTGGATGTCAATTAAGGCAGCCCCCCCCCCCCCCCCCCCCCCGCACCGAGTCAGAGGGTTTGGGTTAAATGCGGAATACATATTTCAGTTGAAGGCATTCAGTTGTACGACTGACTTTCCCTAATGTGTCCACTGGAGACTGTCTAGTCATGGGACTGAATTACTTCATACCTACGTTTTTCTTTATGTTCATGAAAATAGTATAGGCAATCACATCTAATGAAAAGAATCATCAACATAAGCCCCAACTCACATTACGTTTTTGGGACATTCTATCGTGTGCACAGAAGTTGGGCACAATTGGCTAGATATTTAGGAACGGTTTACCCAGTACTGACTACCAGTCATGAGGGGAATTTCGGTGGCTTGCAGACTAAAGTGGTTTTATGTTATTTTCTCTACACCATCTGTTGATTCATGCTGGGACTAGGCTGGGTAGTATCACCCAAACACACTTTGCCTGCCTCTAGATAATCTATCTTAAAGGAATACTTTGGGATTTTGGCAATGAGGCCCTTGATCTACTTCCCCAGAGTCAGACAAATAGATACCAGTGTGGATACCATTTTTTTTTGTCTCTGTGTCCAGTATAAAGGAAATTCAAGGTAGTTTTGCCAGACAATGCGATATGCATGGAACACAGGAGGTTGGTGGCACCTTAATTGGGGAGGACGGGCTCGTTGGAATGACTGGAGCGGAATCAGTGGAATGGTATCAAATACATCAAACACTTGTTTCCAGGTGTTTGATGCCATTCCATTTGCTCTTTTCCGGCCATTATTATGAGCCTTTCTCCCTTCAGCAGCCAACACTGGACTGGAAGTCAATGGTATCTGCTAACATGCTAGCACATACCATAGACTTCCAGTCATTGCACGTTCATCTGACTCTGGGGAAGTAGATAAAGGGCCTCATTGCCAAACACCCCAAAGTATCCCTTTAAGATAGATTATCTATAGGCAGGCAGAGTGTGTTTAGGTGATACCACCCAGCCTAGTCCCAGCATGAATCAACAGATTGTTAAGGTTCATTTTCACATCAGGAAAATAATCCTGCAGCAACATGAAATGTGAATCACTATGTGGATTATAATGAATGGGACATTTTGTAAAGGTTGATACATTTTCCATTAGGGAAAATCAAGTCTGAAATGTTAAAGTGGAAATTTCAAACTTTTAGAAGCCTTTTTAAACCTTGGATACACTACAATTTGCATTTTCTCCTGCGCAGGAAAATTCTCTAGGACAACAGTGGTCCAATTAAGATAACAGATCTGGAGGTTAAATTTACACAGCTTTCAGAAGTTTTTTATCACGAGTTAACGACTCTTAAGGGCTTCATTGTTTAATATTTCAGTACTTGAGCAGACGTTCTCAGTAAATATAGCCTACCTCTGCGAATCTTCCCAGAATGACACAACAGGCTAAAACGCTAAAGTTGTGCTTTACTCATTGCAAGACTCAGTTGTACCTTAGCAGGTTAGTAATACTGATCTTTTGATGGCAGTGAGTCCCACCAGAAGTGTAATTGGAAGCACATGGGCGGCGGGCCTGCTTGCCGTTCTCTGTCGAAGTGAACACAGTTGATGGTGAACACAATGAGAACCATGGGGCTTGTGGGCACAACAGCTGCAACTCATTCTAACACGTGCTTTTTTTAATTCATAATTAACACCTATGATGTCATTGTTGTTACTACAGTTTTGAGTCTTGGGTCTTGGATTCCTTTGTTTGCTTATTAGAGAATGTAGTTAACACATGGATTTCTAGAAAGACCTGTTTGATGTTTCATGTCTGAGTCTAATGTTTCAGTTCAATGTAATCTATGTGTCCAGTCAGCTCTTGTTTATCAATTCTAAACTTCCCCACAACCATCTACTGTAGACCTTTAGAGGCTTCACAGTTCGAATTCACTCAGCTAACAGCACCTCTAGCCAAGTCAAGCAATTATTGCCTTTAAATGGGTAATTAATTGGTTCTTCCCTTAACTGTGAGAGTTTGTGATTTATGTCAACTTGCTGGAGGGCCTCTGGAGGAGGCTGTTTCAGTTGTACCGGGGAGGTGAGGGGCCCTAGACTTTCCCCAATCCCCACCAGAACTACTCCTGCTGGGCCTCTATTCTGGCCTTGTCTGCCCTTTCTGGCCCTGTCGTTGGGCACAAGGGGTGGGAAGGTGGTAGCAATTTGGCACAGAGGCGAGACTGCAGTCAGATTCCCTGGCACAGACACAAGCCCTGCCCACTGTGGGCACAGCACAGTTTTTTCACCAGGCAGGGGTTAGGGATCCCTTGTGCAGAACTAATGGAAAAGATTGCACCAAGGGGAGATTTGCAGACATAACAGAATAATGCAGGGCAAAGCTGTTTTTTTTCATGCATATTTGTTTTTTTTTAAGGCCAGATGAGACAGACAGGGGGAGGGCAGGCTCAGAGTTTATCATAGTCTGATCAGCCCAGACCAGGGTGGGATGTCCCTTAAAACCAGTCAGCTCTGTTCTCTCTCCTCTCCTGCTGCCCCTCCTGGTCAAATCCCCAACCCTGCTAGAATCATGTCAAGAGAATGTTTGCTCATATATTTGGGTTGTGAGGAAATGCTTGCTAGAGAAATTACAGGGAAAATGTTTAAAAAACGACACTTTTTTATTCAAATAGTATTGTGAAAGTCTAGGCTGAAAGATGACTCTTTTGAGTCATTTTCCTTTAAGAAAGATCACGAACTGGCTCATGATGAGGGCTTGTCTGGGTGATAACAATGCCTGTGAGTCACATAAGAACAGACAGATGTGTCTGTCTGTCTGTAGTTAGTGTCACTGCTTTCTAGTCTACCTGACTTGTCTGACTGATTGCAATCCAGAGCTCGGGAGACTTTTTCACGGACACCCAGATCCTCCCATTCCTGTAATTACATCGTATTATAGTAGGAAATGGAGGCTTCACATCTGCTCTCAATGAATGGGCCCAGCAATGGGCCCCCTGCTTTCTTGTATTGTTGCATAAACCTCTGGCAAACAGATGTCTAGGTAGGGGGCGAAGAAGCAGTCAGTGTTGGTGCGCAGTCTGCAACGCACCTTCTAAATTATACCAAGTGTTTGAATGAAAGGATAGGTGATGTGAAATGCTTCTGTCAAATGGTGGAGGACCGAAGACATGTTCCCGAGTATGTTTATTTCTTGGCAGTGAGAGGGCAGCCTGTTGGTCTGCTGTGTAATCCCCGTAAATCCCATAATGTTGTTCACTGTTTCCAGTAAGGGTACACTTCGCAGGGATTTAACGTTATTAGTAATCTACCCAGGCTTTTTGAGTTTACCCCTACATGCTCCCTGTAAGTACTGTATGTACACGTTTCATCCTCTTGTAATCCTTTTTAGATTGGACGAAAATATCCAAGGAGAGAGAACTGTTAGGTACACCAAACGAGGTACATCATTATGATCAGCGTTGAATATGTGCCAACGTTGGGGGATAGCGGTTAAGACATGGGATGTGGTTTCCTGTTAAATTGACCCGACTTTCTGGTCAACTGCACTCTTTCATGTCCAGCTCCTATGTGGGCTAGCTAATTGTAATGGGCAGCACATTACACCGGGGCAGAGCACAGAAGCAGACTTTCAGAGGCTTCGTTTTACAGCAGATCCCTCTCTTGGCTAGAATATCAGCTTTATTGCACATCTGTAGCGAAAAAGTGATCCCTAAAGTTCCCAGATCCCTGAAGTGTGGTTTGTGGTTCGAGTTTCTTAATGGTGGGATTATTGCTCATTAGTTTCGCACACAATTATACTTAAATATATTGGGAGGTTTCCGCTTCTGCCACCTTCAGTCAGACTAGGTTGCATCTGCAGCTTCTGAATAGGAGGAAAGCGGCTTAAGCCTACCTGGATTTGAATAGGCCTAATCTTTGAGTTTTAGATGAATGCTTCCTGCCCTAATGCATAGTACCAACTGTAAAGTTTAGTGGAGGAGGAATAATTGTCTGGGGCTGTTTTTCATGGTATTGGCTAGGCCTCTTAGTTCCAGTGAATGGAAATCTTAACGCTACAGCATACAATGACATTGTAGACGAATCTGTGCTTACAATTTTGTGGCAACAGTTTGGGAAAGACCCTTTCTTGTTTAAGCATGTCAATGCCATGTGCACTAAGCGAGGTCCCTGCAGAAATGGTTTGTCGAGATCGGTGTGGAAGAACTTGACTGGCCTGCACAGAGCCCTGACCTCAACCCCATCGAACACCTATGGGATGAATTGGAATGCTGACTGCGAGCCAGGCCTAATTGCTCAACATCATTGCCCGACCTCATTAATGCTCTTGTGGCTGAATGGAAGCAAGTCCCTGCAGCAATGTTTCAACATCTAGTGGAAAGCCTTCCCAGAAGAGTGGAGGCTGTTATAGCAGCAGACGTGGGACCAACTCCATATTAATAGTGTGTATGTGTGTCCTCAATTGCAGCGGGCATCCAAGTTTGCTGTCACTCAGTCAGAAAGCGAATTAGCGTTTCATCTTTTTTTCCCTAACCTTGCCCAACTTGTTAGATATTATGCACATTGATAGCTTGATAGCAATTGTCCTCTTCATGTGATGTATTATAGTAGCAGGCAGCAGCAATCTAAATGATCAGACCGAAAACATGCGAGAAAGTGATCCGGTGAAATTATGAAGCGAGTGGAAGGAGAAATACTGCTTCACTCTATCCAATCAGAGAAGCAGATAATTAAAAGAAATACTTGTATCATAATCGTATCCATAAAATTGCCCATATCCATTACGATACTTATTTTGTCCGACTACTCGGCACACACCTACCTACTACCATACCCCGTTCAAAGGCACTTACATTTTTCGTCTTACACATTAGCCCTCTGATTGGCACACATACACAATCCATGTCTCAATTGTCTCAAGTAATGTGGTTATACAGTCAATAGCCTGATGTGTTATCTTGGTGTTTGTGTTGTGTGTAATCCTGAAGGCCTTTGTCTGAGAGACTAGGACTATATCTGATAAGCAGGGAGGAAGAGACGGGAGAGAATGGAGATATTCTGTCAGAAGACTGGCATCTTCACAAAAATGGCCTTTTAAACAAACACACTCAAATTAGTATTGATATGAAAACTGTCAATTCAATGCAGTAGTTGCATGTTTTAGCAAGGGGTATATAGCTGGCATGGTAATAAGTCAGATATTAAATTGGACTGCTGCCAAATAAAATAATATATGGCATAGTAGACATCCCATGTTGACCTTGGCTGGCCTGCTGTCCCCAGTCTAATCTGCAGTCTAACAGCTTTCCCCCCTAGCTCTCATTCATAACCATATCTCCATCCTGCACTCTCAGTCTCACAGACAGCACAGCCTGCTTATCCACTGTCTGTCTTGAGTCCCACGTGACACCCTCTTACCAATAGTGTGCACTACTTGTGATCAGAACCCAATGGGTTCTGGTCAAAAGTAGTCCCACCATGTAGGGAATAAGTTTCTATTTAAAACACCGTCTGCGTCTTCCACTCCAGCACCACGCTGCCTTGGCCGGGAGTTCCAGAGTTGTTTCTGCACGGAGTTCTTGGAGGTATTACAACAGTGCGATTGAATTCTTGTTTCTCAATGTCCTACTGTTGGAACATCTGCTAAGAACCTGTTCAAAGTTGAACTCTACTTTTAGTCATATTATTGCTCTTGTTAAGTCCCACAAGAGGAATGTGTCTTTTAGTGACTCAGCAAGAGGTGCCCATCATATCCTTGTGTGTACAGTACTATACTTTATGGACATGCAAAAGGTGCTATGATCATGTGTTATGATATGGAGGAGGACCCATTTCAAATTGTACCCACAAAACACCAGTCTCAACGTCAACCGTGAAGAGGCGACTCCGGGATGCTGGCCTTCTAGGCAGAGTTCCTCTGTCCAGTGTCTGTGTTCTTTTGTCCATCTTAATATTTAATTTTTATTGGCCAGTTTGAGATATGGCTTTTTCTTTGCAACTCTGCCTAGAAGGCCAGCATCCTGGAGTCGCATCTTCACTGTTGACGTTGAGACAGGTGTTTTGTGGGTACTATTTAATGAAGCTGCCAGTTGAAGACTTGTGAGGCGTCTGTTTCTCAAACTAGACACTCTAATGTACTTGTCCTCTTGCTCAGTTGTGCACCGGGGCCTCCCACTCCTCTTTCTATTCTAGTTAGAGGCAGTTTGCGCTGTTCTATGAAGGGAGTAGTACACAGCATTGTACGAGATCTTCAGTTTCTTGGCAATTTCTCGCATGGAATAGCCTTCATTTCTCAGAACAAGAATAGACTGACGAGTTTCAGAAGAAAGGTCTTTGTTTCTGGCCATTTTGAGCCTGTAATCAAAGCCACAAATGCTGAGTCTCCAGATACTCAACTAGTCTAAAGAAGGCCAGTTTTATTGCTTCTTTAATCAGAACAACAGTTTTCAGTTGTGCTAACATAATTGAAAAAGGGTTTTCTATTGATCAAGTAGCCTTTTAAAATTATAAACTTGGAACACAGGAGTGATGGTTGCTGATAATGGGCTCCTGTACGCCTACGTAGATATTCCATTAAAAATCAGTCGTTTCCAGCTACAATAGTAATTTACAACATTAACAATGTCTACACTGTATTTCTGATCAATTTGATGTTATTTTAATGGACCAAAAATGTGCTTTTCTTTCAAAAACAAGGACATTTCTAAGTGACCCCAAACTTTTGTATGTTTATGTAAATCTCCCATTGGCTTCAATATATTTATGCAGAAGTTCAAGTTATGCTCAACTCCAGCCTGGAATGTCAAGGCTTGATAGAATATAATGACCTGTATGGTCCGTTTTGAGTAGAGTCAGACCTGTAGAACACAGTCTTCCCTAACTGCCCCCGTCAAAGGGTGAAATCCAACCTTCATATCCCCAGGATTCTCATCCAGACAGACCCTTCTCCTCTCATCTCTGACCCAGCCTCTAAAAGAGATAATCCTGTGGTCCGTCGGTCCACGAGTGGCCAGCTCCTTGATCCTTTGTCAGTGGGTGACAGGGGTAGTCTAAATCCAAGGATTTAAACCAGAGAATAGAGCCGAGGAGAGCCAATCAGAGACAAAGCATTTCATGCAGACCAAGTGTGCACCTGATCCCTTCTCACATGCTGAACCCATATAATTGGCCTCAGGAATGTTCACATTTTTCCTGCTTTACGTTGGTTCATGGTTTCAAAGAGACTACTGGTGGTGTTTTTGGGCGCATCTCAAGGGCCTTCCTGGTTAAATATAATATAAATAAAGAAGATTTGCCACCATTATTCTCAAACGATCACAAATCGGATCGAGGAAAGTAAATCACTTCTAGTAAAACACAGAAGGACCAAACCCTGGAAAGTTCTTGTTAGCCCCAAGCTTAGGGTCACACGGCTAGCATGGGTGGATGTGCGTCATGACACGAATGACTTGTTGAAAAGTTCTCTGTTGCAGTTTTTTTATTCCGTTTTTTATTTATTTTTTATAAATGATTCATGTTTTAATACAGACTTCTGAATTCTTATTAATGTACCCAATACCCATGCATGCTCTAATGAACAGCGGAGAGAAAGCATGACCTATTTAAATATTCCTGGAGTCCCCTTTTGTGTGAACAGTATGGGAGTGGGTGTCCCGAAGTGCTGCGCAACCGTTGGCTGGCTTTGTGTCCCACTCTTTTGCGACTGGAGTTTTTGTAAAGCATGTTTCTTTAGTGTGGACTGACCTCAAATGGCAAGGTTTGAGGATTTCAGAGCAGCTGTGTGCTGCTTACTGTAGCCTACGGCAGACTGCTATGTAAAGATGACAATGTCTTTGGTTCTGGGAAATGGGAAACGGTTTTGCAAAAATAGGCTGTAGAGAGGCTTTAACAAACGCATCTTTGAATAAACTTGGACTCAGGTGAATCTGTACACAGCATCATAGCCTCATACACTGGAATACTGTATAGCGAAGCTGTAGTTGCAACAAGGAGGCCGACTTTTACAGAATGCACTGATTGTGTTGACCATTGTTCTGAAGTAGCTGAGAAACATTTTCATGTTCAAAGCGTTTATTGTGTTCACTTTGCCAGTCAATTATGCACACAAGTACACACAGGAGTGTCCTTAGTCTGACGGAATCATTTAATGTGGGATCCTCCTTTCACAAATTGCTGGGTCTGCTGCTACAGCGTTGTGGACGTAGGACAGGTAAGGTTTTATGCATTGTACAGAGGCTGAAGCTAAACATATTTGAAATAGCGGAGTAAGCTATTTCGCTTACTGTTTAAGAGTGATAAATAGCCAGAAGAGTGGTGTTTCATTGTGAAGCTATTATTGCGTTGCATTAGGACTGCCGGTGTTTTTTTTGCTCTCCAATTCATAGGCTTGCATTGTGATAAATTCGTACAACTAGAACACCCACTCATGTTATTAAATGACACTGATGTTCAACATAGCTTGCTTCCATGTTCACCTTATGCATTGATAACTAATATTGATAGGCAATATGATGCAGTACAACTAGATTAGAAGGCTCATTCATCCTAATGTAAGCTAAATGCATTGGATACAAACAAATACTGACAAATGATAAAGGAGAACATGTCCAATTTAATTATATGCATGCATCTCGAACAGGAATATATATATATATATAACATTTAATGAATACACCATTGCAATACTACAATGGTGTATTCATTAAATGTTATATATATTCCTGTTGGATATGCATGCGTGTAATTCAATTGGGCACGTTCTCCTTTATCGTACGTCAATGTTTGTTAATGCCGTTCTCTCTCCTTGTAGGGGATTAGACAGATGAACTGCAACCCCTAGATGCCCAATCTTCAAAACCAGAACAGCGGGGAGATCTCAACATTTGTCATTTTTTATAACTATTAACCCTTTTATTGGTTTTGAATCCTTAGAACATAGCACATTGTACCGAGGTCAAGTTTCAGGTTTTATTAATGTTCTGTATAGTATACACATGCTCCAACTAAATGCTTACATGCAGGTTCCGTCTCGACAATACAACAACAATAACAAATAATACGAGATAATACGAACGTCAAGTAAATGGCTCAGTCGAATAGAATAAAAAATATGTGCATCCCCAAGTGAGGGACATTAAGGTGATGAACGATCAAAAGCTTGTTCAGTACATAAGGACACATTTTGTCATGACAGCCACAGGTTTTTTTTTATATACAGGACAGGACTTTGCAGGTTTGTGCTGGCAGGAATAAAAAATGTGCACACATGCGGATCCCTGGGGCAGAAATCACCCACATCTGTATTTCAGAATGAGCTTTATATGTTAAAATGAGCTGACCATTCTGCATGATAGAGAATAACACGTGGATCTACATCAAACATAGTGATGTTGCACACTGCTGAATAAGCTCCTGGGACAGGGGGATTTTTCTGTTGGAAGGGAGGCTCCCAAGATCTTTAAAACTGTCTGGGTGATGGGGTGGGATGTGCTTCAATCTGTGGAGAACAGAGCAGAAACCTAAGGCCAAGAGGGAGAAATGAACCTCACTGCTCAAATGTCAGTGCTGGTTCAAGTTGCTGAGAACCACCGCTACCTTTGTGAATGAGCAATGGTTTTGTTAACAGCTTTGCGTATACATAGCCTTGATCAAGTTGTCACCGATTTACTTTTAATTGGTCATTTCATTATTCAAAACATTTTATTGATATGCAACACAAAGAGGGTAGGGGAAAGTGCCGAGAAGAAAGTTAGCTTCGCAAGGTGTTATGGCATAGCCTCCCAGGCGAAGGGAACAAAAAAAGTATGCTCCCATGCATGCTTTGCTATCCAGATCTCCCAAGTACGCTTATAGAAGTTCCAGTAAACTTAGTACATACTTGCCTTTCCGAGTTATTATGTTTGGAATCGCACTTGAAAAATGACAGTTGACTTCCGTACTCGCTATACGCTCCCGATAGAACACAAGTAGGCATTTTGGAACACAGCTTTTTTGCCTAATTGATTAGAAGGTAATGAAAGTGCACACTACTTCAATTCAGATTTTGAATGGAAAATGGATTGTGTAACATGCTGGTTGTTCTGTATGAAACACTTTTGCTGCCTGGTGACGTGATTAATTAACTGGTGCCGTTACCTTAGTTCGCTGATGTGGAGTTGACTTATGATGTTCCTGCCAAAACCCACATTGTAATGTGGAAACAGCTGCAGACATTTATCGCTCATTGTTTGTCATGAGTCATGACTGTTGTTACCTTAGGCTACAGTATGTGAAGGATAGGTCCTACCCTGAAGTCATTTTTGTCCTGTGTTGATTTAATAAGTGAATAACAATCTCAACAAAGGAGACGGCATTGCATTCAGAGTCGCTCCAGAATAGCTCCAGTCAGTTTCAATCAGATCTGTGTGTTGTGTGACGTTTTTGTCACTGGGCGAGATGACTTCTCTGTCCCCCGAGCCTGTTGAATGTGGCACCGCTTCTTGATGGCCTTTCCAAAGGTTTTACCAAAGCCTTTTGAAACTTATTCTTCTTCTATGCATGACTCATTCAACCAATGTCAAACGTTTGCCCTGCAGTCTACAGACAGTCACGTCCCTCTCCAAGGAATGGGATGCTTACTTTCTTACCTGCAGGGATTTGTAGTATCATCTAGAACAGGACGGTGGTTCAGTGACTCATCCTCTAACCCTCTAATACAACTACTGGACTGATATTTGAATAAATAACACCAGCACTGCAAATCAACAGTGAAGGGAACTTATCAAAGTGACAGACACATACAGGGAATGACAACCATGTGTACCGTAGGCCTGATGCCCAAGAGGCCCTATCATCAGAATGTAATGTAAACCTTAACCAACTCCAAGGTATCAGATGATCATCCACTGAGACCTCATCCATCAGAGATGTCCAGACTTTTCTGTCAAAAATCCCCTCTGGGAACCTTCCATAGACTGTAGTTATTGATGAGCACATGGCTAGGACATGTTCATTCTCATAAAACAGGGAAGGTTTTCTGAAAATACAAGACGTCCGTGTGTGAAGTCTCTCCGTACTGTTGTTCCTGGGGTTTGTAATGGAAGTTGATCTCATGCCCAAGGATATGTTGCGTTGTGGTGTGTGTGTCGAGCCAGATCTTATTTCCCTCCCCAGTCGTCTTGTCTCCTCTCATCCCAGTGTTGCCTTTCCCAGAGAGCACAGGCTAAATAAAACAGCTGTTAGGTCATTTCCAGAGTAGAGGATGGAGCAGGCTTTTTAAAGCAGTGGATAACCTTTGAATACTTCTCCTTCTTCTCCCCTCTCTCCATCGCACAGGCCTTTGAGGATATTGTCAACATGAGTCTTTATAACCTCTTCTGTGTCATGCTCAATTTTGCTACATAAAACATCTGGACATTACTCTCGTCATCTTATGTACTGTTTATCGAATGATAATGCCTACTGTATATCCCTCAACAGAAAATAACTACTGACCATGTTTGTCAGTCTGTTGAAATATCTACTGCAAGGTCTCAAATAGAAAGAGCATTGCGTCTTTGAATTGCAGATGGGGCCCCCACAAAGCTCTGTGGCCGGTCCTGTTAGCAGGAGGTTTTTGTTGTGATCCTCGCTGAAAAGGAGCATATCAGGTTACCAAACAAAGAGGTTGAACTTGTGGTCTGAGATGCTCGGCATCGGTATGTTGTCGTTGCTCACTGCTCGCTCGACATTCCAAAAGCTTCACCACGGTGGTGCACTGCCAATTCCCAGTTAATTATGAGATAGCCGTCCCAAATAGCATTACCTTGTGAAGTTGGGAACTGTCTGGAAGTGGCTTTGCAACGTGAAATTACCCCTGGCCGTGAGGATGTTCTTTCCCTAGGCTTTTACACTGACCAGTTTAGAAAATGAAAAAGTTCACGTAGGACTGATAACTTTTTAGACTTATCTTTTACCTCACAATCTCTCACAAAACTTTGTAAACAAGGTCATTTTTGAGAATGTTCTGATTTGCACTAAAATATGTCATTTGACTTTACAGTGTTTTCTTGACATTTCTTTGCTCTTCCTGCTTTGCAATGCATTTTTTTGTTTTGAGAATTAGACATTTCCTAGGGTAAGACTCAGAAGGCTGTGAGTTAACTCATTTCATTCCTTTTGACCTGGTGGTCTGTGGCACAGTGTGAGCCAGCTTGGCCGAGGCAACAGGTAGTGTCAGACTTTCGCTCCTGAGGCGAAAATGAGAGCCAGAGTGGAGGATGAATGTAAAGCTGCCACTGCTGCTGGTGCTGCTACTGGTGTGAGAAACCAGAGCTTTATCAGAGTCATCAAACAGCTACCGCTACTTCCTTCATGACTCCTCCTGGCCGGCAGAGCTTGAAATCAGATGAGCTTGACTTACTTGGCTTAAACACTCCATGAGAAGCGTAGATCATCCAGCAGAGAATTGTGGTGCTATTGCTATCTCCTGAAGATCTGTGATGAATTCAAATAGATCTTGAGTGAATATTTGAACAAAAGTGTTTTTTAACTTTGCTGCTTATTATTGTTGACAACCATGAACACAAACTGTAAGATACATCCTACATCCTTTGTATGATTATAGAATGATGTCCATAATATATTTGTCCTTTTCACTAGTATTCAGCACTAGGTACTTGGAGCCTAGCCAAGCTTCAGTCGGTGAGTCCTTCCTTTTACATGGCGAAGCTATTGATCCCTTCCCTTGGTAGGCTGACAGAGCCTGGCAGTCAGGAGTTATCCAGGGGACGGAAACGTTATCGGGGCTGCTTAAATGACACAGTGTGGCGTTCCTGGGGCGAGGGGCCCTTCCATCCCGTTATAAATAACCCTAGCTGCTCTTCCCCTGTGAGCTGCCAGACGACCACCTCAATCAGCACCTCGCTGTCCCAGCTGTCGTCTGAGGGAACTGGACATGGTCAGGGAGGATCAGTCTGCATCCCAAATGGCACCCTATTCCCTATGCGGTGGACTACTTTTGACCAGGGCCCATAGGGTTCTGTTCAAAAGAGGCACAAAATGTAGGGAATAGGGTGCTCTTTGGGATGCTACCGCTGTCTCTTGGAGGCCTGCTGAGTCACTCTCTAAAGCTCCTTACCGGAAATGGACCTCTATTTTTAGACGCATAAAAATGCTTTTCCGTGTTTATGTTTTTGTAAGTCAAGGTGATTCATTTTTTGAGTTTTGGGGTCAGCTCAGGTCGGCAACGTCAGTGGATTATTTTTTGATAGTAGGCCGAAGCAGTAACGCATAACATTATGGTGGCCATTATCTGTGAATAATATCCCGAATAAGTCTGAATCCTGATCTTAACAGTGGACTGATAAGTGTGTCAATCTGTTTCACTAGGTTGTTTTGACAGTTGTGGAGTGTTGTCTCAGCCACCTCTCCTGTGGAGAGTGGTACCCTGTTGGTACCCCTGTTGTGGTGATAATTGAAGGGGGGGGGGGGGGGGGGGGGGGTCTGAAGGTGCCATCTGGGGGCCCTCTCTCACAGTCAAGGAAGGAAAGTTGTCTTGGAATGTGCTCCATCCCACTCAATCTACACACCCACAGATTACAGTTACTGTAAGGAACGACGCTGCAGAAGAGAAGCAGGTACGGGGAGTTGACATTCAACTTGGAACGGACATGCAACAGGACGGGAACAGCGTCAGAACTGGGGAAACACAAAGATAAACGACAATCAATGCAGCAGCGGAGGAACAGAGCTGGGGAACTGACAAATATCGGGGAGGTAATTAACAGGTGATTGAGTCCACGTGAGTCCAATATCGCTGATGCGCGTGACGAGGGAAGGCAGGTGTGCGTACTGATGGTGGCAGGAGTGTGTAAAGCAGGGCAGCCTGTCGCCCTCGAGCGCCAGGGGGGAAGAGCGGGAGCAGGCGTGACAGTTACAATCTACTGTTACTAGATGGAATATCTGCCTACCTTTGTAACATATACTTCACATGTTTTTCCATTCAGGGTGATTAGCCCAGGGGTGTCAAACTCAATCAGCGCAAGGGCCATATTGAAAAAAATACAAGATGTAAGTGGGCCAAACATAGCCTGTTACCAAAAAACGTCCATTAGAAATGGCCTGTTGTTTAAAATTATTATATATTTTTTAAATGGCCCTTTGTAATGTCCACTTATGTACGTAGGATGCTTCATATTGGATTTTTAACATATTAAAACAAAAGAAGAGATCAAAAATGTTTGTCCAGCCTTTGCTGGTATGCTTGCCGACTTGCATAATGTGCTGCGACCCTAATCGAAAAATGATTTCATAACTCAAAATAACAAAACCCAGCTAGGTTGTTGTGATATTTAAACTTAAAACATGTTGTCCGTTGTTTTGCACTGCATGGATCACTGGTGCGGTTGAATGCAACATTGCTGTATGTTTTGCACTCAAAACGTCTTGTAGTTGAGTAGCCAGCAAAGTCTCCTGCTTAAATGTTTCTGTCATAGACCTACATGTTTCTCCTTTGCATGGTGTTTTGTTGCAGGTTTTGGTCTGGTAGAAGATTGGGTCAGTGCCATTAGTGATGATATGATACAGAGCACTGGCTGGCTCGTGTGTGGTTCTGTGTGTGGGTCTGGGACGAGGGGTTGTGTGTGTGGAAATGCACTGCCGTTTGGCGTGCAGCACGTTGGCAGTGCTTGCTGTGACTTGTAGTGCAACTCACGGCGGGCTTTATGGAAGCAGGCCAAAATGAATTCACAACCCAAATCATTGCTTGGACCGGATAGAAATGTGTCATGGGCTGAATTCGCCCCACGGGCCTTGTGTTTGTTTGACACATGGATTAACCTATACCAGGGGTTTGCAACAGGGAGCATGTGATTTTTTTGGTGCCCCCCAGAGTTTTTAAGATTTTAGTTTTTGGTCAAGAAATACTAAAATCACCAGGACTTTAGCAAAAAGAAACTTGGGCCTTAGTTGCGGTCAATTTGCAATGTACAGTACAATGATTATTATTGTGTTCCGGAATCTAGTTGCCTACCCCTGGCCTATATTTTCTGTTACTGTAGCTCTGTCCTGTCAAATATACTGAACAAAAATATAAACGCAACATGTAAAGTGTTGGTCCTATGTTTCATGAGCTGAAATAAAAAATCCTCAGAAATGTTCCAAAAAGCTTTATTTCTCTCAAATTTTGTGCACAAATTTGTTTACATCCCTGTTAGTGAGGATTTCTCATTTGCCAAGATAATCCATCTACCTGACAGGTGTGGCATATCAAGAAGCTGATTAAAGTGTATGATCATTACACAGGTGCACCTTGTGCTGGGGACAATAAAAGTACACTATAAAATATGCTTTTCACACAACACGATGCTGCAGATGTCTCAAGTATTGAGGGAGCGTTTAATTGGCATGCTGACTGCAGGAATGTCCACCAGAGCTGTTGCCAGATAATTTAATGTTAATTTCTCTACCATAAACCGCCTCTAACGTTGTTTTAGAGAATTTGGCAGTACATCCAACCAGCCTCACAACCGCAGACCACGTCTAACCACATAAGCCCAGGACCTCCACATCCGTCTTCTTCTCCTGCGGGATGACCTGAGACCAGCCACCCGGACAGCTGATGAAACTGAGGAGTATTTCTGTCTGTAATAAAGCCCTTTTGTGAGGAAAAACTCATTCTGATTGGCTGGGCCTGGCTCCCCAGTGGGTGGGCCTGTCTAGGCCCACCCAAGCCCATCCATGGCTGCGCCCCTGCCCAGTCATGTGAAATCCGAAGATTAGGGCCTAATGAATGTATTTAAATTGACTGGTTTCCTTATATGAACTGTAACTCAGTAAAATCGCTGAAATTATTGCTTGTTGCTTTTATACTTTTGTTCAGTATAGTTCCAGGATCCTCCATTGCCTAATGCCTGTTACAAACCTCTTCCATAGGCCAACTCATCTCCTCATAGACAAGGAACATCATGGAAGGAAAATACATATCAGCTTGGGTCTTTCCAATGCCTTTTTCACTATACATAATATGTTAATAATATGTACTCGGTGTCTCATGATTCTGCTATCATCAAGGTTGAAAATGATTCTCCTGGTTTTAGATGTTTTATTTAGGGTGGTGTCTGACAGGGTTCTCTGGTTTCACAGCCCCACCTCTGGTCTCTGTGTCGCCAGCCATTTGTAACAGAGTAGGTCCTTTGCCTCCAAAACACCACTCTCAGTCAATTACGATATTGCAGCATGGCTGTTAGTGTTTTCATATACAGTAAAGGAAGGTGAGATGTGCTTCAAATTGTAGAGTTGCCAGTTAACCAATACGTATTTTAGGCTACATTTGTCACAGGAATAATTGCAAAAGCCTGCCTGCCAGTCCAGCATCTTTAATTTCACAGAGCCTCACTTCCCAGACAGTTTCTCTGTTTTTAAAATTATTCCATACTAGGCTCTCTGTATGTATGTTTCATCTACAAAATGTTTTTGTTTGAAATTGTCTGTCTCTTTGTACATGTGTGTACATGTGTGTTATCCTTTCCCCTCCTTTGGCTTACTCCACTGTTCCTTTTATCCCTGGGGAAAAAGAGAAAAGCATCTCCCCAACCCAGCAAGACACGGAGCAGCCAAACATTTCTTCACTTCTAATCACACCCTCCCTCTAATTGTGGTTTGGACATCTCCTTTCTCTCATCACTTGCCTAGCTCTGCTGCTGCAGCAGTCTCACCTTGCAAGTCCATACATGCCAGCCACTTCTTTTGACATGCCTTCCTGAACAATAGCTCTGGTGTAAATAAAGAGGTGTGTGTGTGTGTGTGTGTGTGTGTGTGTGTGTGTGTGTGTGTGTGTGTGTGTGTGTGTGTGTGTGTGTGTGTGTGTGTGTGTGTGTGTGTGTGTGTGTGTGTGTGTGTGTGTGTGTGACACACTGTGGAGCGGAGCGCTGCCCTTGCAAGGCTGAAGTCTCTGCTTGGCAGGCTGAGGCAGAAGTCATTTTTAACAGTGTTCCTCCCAGGGCCTTGTGTGGAAAAACTACAGGGAAACTGGCACAATATAGGGCCATAGTTTCCCCTTGTTTTATCTCAAATCAGCCGTGGTTAAAGAACAATAAAGGGTTGCACACACCTAGCGTGAATGCTAAATGACTCATACTCTCAATAGTTACCATTTCAATGACAACTGTGTTCTTGTTTTGTTTTCCTTGATCATTTTTTGGAACACTTCCCATTTTAGCAGCCTATTTCATGTTATTCAGGCATACAGTCAATATATGCAGCAAAGATGAAAAATACAAGATTGTACATTGAAGGCCAGAGGCAGCAGGCGTTCCCCGCAATGACTTGTTAAGTAGATGTAATGTGAAACACATGGTGGACTTCAAACCAGGGGCTGTACGTTGGCTTTGAGCTGGGTCGATAAACCAGAAATTGCCGACTCCAACCATACCAATCACTTGATCGCAGGCACATTGCTGATATAGTTCATTACGCCTATACCACAGAAATGTGAAGTTGGAAATTAAATAGGTTTGCAATATGGGTGATTGTTAATGGGACAATTGATGGCTACAACATCAAACTACTAGTAGTAGTTTTAAGGGTCATTAAAAAAACTGTGGTGCGCATGATTGTTATCAATTCAGGCAATTTCTCGCAATATGGATTTTTGTCTATATCACCCAGCTCTACATAGGCTACAAAGTTCCTCCTCACACTACTAGGAGATTATAGGCTGTCTCCAACATGACGAGCAGCTAATCTGAGCCTGACTCTGGACCCTTCCAAGACGTTAGTCAAGGGTGTCTAGAGAGAAATACCGGGCCTGGTACACACTGGAATGCCTGTGGGAGTGGTGACTTATCGTAGCATGCAGGGCCGGCTCCAGGCAGAAGCAAAAATGATTTTTGGGGGGAGGAGTCAACTTAATGAGAATAGTAGAATACACAAGGTGCAATTTCAACATTCGGTTGTGCATTAGCAGTTTTTCTCTTGTTATGTCAGTCACTAAGATATCATTTTTTTAGTCACTTTCACTAAGTTATCATTTACATGGCTTAAGTGTTGGCAAAATTAGTGCAATTGCATGCATGACATTTCTTATAAAATGGGGGAGGGGGCTGTTAGCATGCATGGCATCCTGTATGTAGGAGAGAATGAATGGCCTGGGGGAAGATTGCAGTCATTCTGAGTATTGCAGTCAGAATGTAATATTTCTAATATTTTTGTTCATTTTATCTCACACACACAAACATACACACACACACTGCCCATACACTAAAACATCCTGCCGGTGACAGCTCACCATGCGGTCACACTCATTTACACATTATACATTTACATTTTCTCTCTCCCTATCCGTCTTTCCATTTAGAAATATTGTGACCCTGCTTGTGTCAATGTCTGTATGGAACATTGAAAATAGATAATCCTGTAGCTAGTTGTCAGAGAGTTGTTGTCTGTTGAAAGAGGCTCGTATGCTTCCTTCCTGTCCCAGCATCACTTTGTATTGGACTGTGTAGAGCTCTGTAGAGAGCAGAGGGGCTTCTCTCATCGTCCTCTTTATCCAAGAGGGTCTCAGCCTGAGGTTTAGTGGTACAAGTGGCAGTTTGTCAATCCCCCCACCACTTTGTTCAAGGGGCTAAACGTACACAGGAAATTCACATGCATTTACACAGACACACACACTCAGGCACAGAGTCATCATGTTGTCATACCCTCATTGTCAATAAAAAGCTGGAGCTAAAGCACTGACTAGCGGAGAATAAACTGGACGCCAACAAAACAAAGAGAGTCGCACACTATTTAAGCTTCCAGTAATTTATTGGGTAAAACACCAATGTTTCAGTATCACTGTGCCTTCTTCCCATTTGGTGTTTTACACAATAAATCACAGTTGAAGTCAGAGGTTTACATACACCTTAGCCAAACACATTTAAACTCAGTTTTTCACAATTCCTGACATTTTATCCTAGTAAAAATTCCCTGTCTTAGGTCAGTTAAGATCACCACTTTATTTTAAGAATGTGAAATGTCAGAATAATAGTAGAAATAATGATTTCAGCTTTTATTTCTTTCATCACATCCCCAGAAGTTTACATACACTCAATTAGTGTTTGGTAGCATTGCCTTTAAATTGTTTAACTTGGGTCAAGCGTTTCGGGTAGCCTTCCACAAGCTTCCCACAATAAGTTGGGAGTCAGACTCGTGTGTGTATAGGTGGCAGGGAAGTCAGGCACAGGAGAATCCAACTGAGTGTAATGGAGTTATTTAATAACAATAAATGAAACATACTCCAAACACTAAATGTAACAAATAAACAAAGTGTGTACGAGGACCCGTCGCGCACCAATACAAAACAACACAACACTGAAATAACAAACAATCTCTGACAAAGACATGAGGGGAAACAGAGGGTTAAATACACAACGAGTAATGAATGGGATTGAAACCAGGTGTGTAGGAAGACAAGACAAAACAATGGAAAATGAAAAATGGATCAATGTTGGCTAGAAGACCGGTGACGTCGACCGCCGAGCACCGCCCGAACAAGGAGAGGCTTCGACTTCGGCAGAAGTTGTGACATTGGGTGAATTTTGGCCCATTCCTCGAAACAGAGTTGGTGTAACTGAATCAGTTTTGTAGGCCTCCTTGCTTGCACATGCTTTTTCAGTTCTGCCCACACATTTTCTATAGGTTTGAGGTCAGGGCTTTGTGATGGCCACTCCAATACCTTGACTTGGTTGTCCTTATGCCATTTTGCCACAACTTTGGAAGTATGCTTGGGGTCATTGTCCATTTGGAAGATCCATTTGTGACTAAGCTTTAACTTCCTGACTGATGTCTTGAGATGTTGCTTCAATATATCCACATAATTTCCCCTCCTCATGGTGACATCTATTTTGTGAAGTGCACCAGTCCCTCCTACACCAAAGCACCCCCACAACTTGAAGCTGCCACCCCCGTGCATCACAATTGGGATGGTGTTCTTCAGCTTACAAGCCTCCCCCATTTTCCTCCAAACATAACGATGGTCATTATGGCCGAACAGTTCTATTTTTGTTTCATCAGACCAGAGGACATTTCTCCAAAAAGTATGATCTTTGTCCCCATGTGCAGTTGCAAACCGTAGTCTGGCTTTTTTATGGCGGTTTTGGAGCAGTGGCTTCTTCCTTGCTGAGCGGCCTTTCAGGTTATGTCGATATAGGACTTGTTTTACTGTGGATATAGATACTTTTGTACATGTTTCCTCCAGCATCTTCACAAGGTCCTTTGCTGTTGTTCTGGGATTGATTTGCACTTTTCTCACGAAAGTACATTCATCTCTAGGAGAGAACTCGTCTCCTTCCTGAGCGGTATGACAGCTGCGTGGTCCCATGGTGTTTATACTTGCGTACTATTGTTTGTACAGATGAACGTGGTACCTTCAGGCGTTTGGAAATTGCTCCTAAGGATGAACCACACTTCTGGAGGTCTACAACGTTTTTCTGAGGTCTCGGCTGATTTCTTTTGATTTTCCCATGATGTCAAGCAAAGAGGCACTGAGCTTGAAGGTAGGCCTTGAAATACATCCACAGGTACACCTCCAATTGACTCAAATGATGTCAATTAGCCTATCAGAAGCTTCTAAAGCCATGGCATAATTTTCTGGAATTTTCCAAACTGTTTAAAGGCACAGTCAACTTAGTGTATGTAAACTTCTGACCCACTGGAATTGTGATTAAGTGAAATAATCTATCTGTAAACAATTGTTGGAAAAATTACTTGTGTCATGCAAAGTAGATGTCCTAACCGACTTGCCAAAACTATAGTTTGTTAACAAGAAATGTGTGGAGTGGTTGATAAACAAGTTTTAATGACTCCAACCTAAGTGTATGTAAACTCCTGACTTCAACTGTAAATATACAGAGAGTGTGCGACTCTATTTATTTATTTTTATATCTTATTTTTATATAATTGTTAAACATCACCAGTGGACATCTCTCTCTCTCTGTCTGTCTCCTGTGCTGCTCCTGTTCGCCTCAGTCAGTGTAATAGGTGTGGAATAAGTGTTTCTCAGTCAGTGTAATAGGTGTGGAATAACAGTGTTTCTCAGTCAGTGCAATAGGTGTGAATAACAGTGTTTCTAGGTCAGTGTAATAGGTGTGAATAACAGCGTTTCTCAGTCAGTGCAATAGGTGTGGAATAACAGTGTTTCTCAGTCAGTGTAATAGGTGTGAATAACAGTGTTTCTCAGTCAGTGCAATAGGTGTGGAATAACAGTGTTTCTCAGTCAGTGCAATAGGTGTGGAATAACAGTGTTTCTCAGTCAGTGTAATAGGTGTGAATAACAGTGTTTCTCAGTCAGTGTAATAGGTGTGAATAACAGTGTTTCTCAGTCAGTGTAATAGGTGTGAATAACAGTGTTTCTCAGTCAGTGCAATAGGTGTGGAATAACAGTGTTTCTCAGTCAGTGTAATAGGTGTGAATAACAGTGTTTCTCAGTCAGTGTAATAGGTGTGGAATAACAGTGTTTCCCAGTCAGTGTAATAGGTGTGGAATAACAGTGTTTCTCAGTCAGTGTAATAGGTGTGGAATAACAGTGTTTCTCAGTCAGTGTAATAGGTGTGGAATAACAGTGTTTCTCAGTCAGTGTAATAGGTGTGAATAACAGTGTTTCTCAGTCAGTGTAATAGGTGTGGAATAACAGTGTTTCTAAGTCAGTGTAATAGGTGTGAATAACAGCGTTTCTCAGTCAGTGTAATAGGTGTGGAATAACAGTGTTTCTAAGTCAGTGTAATAGGTGTGGAATAACAGTGTTTCTAAGTCAGTGTAATAGGTGTGAATAACAGCGTTTCTCAGTCAGTGTAATAGGTGTGAATAACAGTGTTTCTCAGTCAGTGTAATAGGTGTGGAACAACAGTGTTTCTAAGTCAGTGTAATAGGTGTGGAATAACAGTGTTTCTCAGGGACTGACTTTCTCCCTCTTTCCCTGATGCCTGTCATCACTCGTCCAAACGTAAAAAGCGTTGTGTGTGTGTGTGTGTGTGTGTGTGTGTGTGTGTGTGTGTGTGTGTGTGTGTGTGTGTGTGTGTGTGTGTATCTACTCTACTCTACTCTACATATAGTCCCGAAGCTGGGGTCAGAGAGATAAAGCATATGTCCCTGGTGCCATGAAGTGCTGTGCTAGGTGGGACTCTACACAGGGCAGCAGCCAGAAAGCTTTACAGTGTGTGTGCATGTGTGTGCAGGCAGGCAGGGAAGAGCCTACCCGTGTCATGCTTTCGTCCAGTTAATGCTGCTAGCTGAACTGTTTAGAGTTGTGTTCCTGTTTAAAGCCCAGGTAGCGTCGTCTCTCCTCCCTCCTCATGTCTGAGGAGATATTGTTAGGACTTAGCCGTGAAGGAAATAACATGAAGGGGTTTTCTGAATGTTGTGTTGTTCCCTGTGTTGCTGCTATCATACACCCACCACCATCTGGACTCTACAGAGATATGGAGTCTGAGCTCTTGCTTTGATCAGCATTCTCAGAAGAGGCTAGAAATGCAACCTTTTAGCACAATTAGGAAATACTGGCCCGAAGAGGAACTTTTTTACAAGATGTGTAATGCCGGAAAATTATATTGTAAGAAATTTGTAATGAAGTAAAACCAGTAACTAGTTTCAGTGACAAGTTAGACCTTGCTGTATCTGTATCTGGAAGATGTCTGGTTTAGGTGGTGAAGTTGATCTCCTGGAACATTCGTCTCACGCTGTTCTCTCTTGACAGGCATTGGCTGTTGGCTGTTACAGGGTCATGGTGGGGATGGGAATGCTGGACTGGTGTGTGTGTGTGTGTGTAAAAACAAGGTTATTTACACCATCTCATGGGCACACATCTGTCTGGCTCTGTGTCTCGCTATGATGACAGCAGATGTTTGACTCTCAAGACATGCAGGATAGCTGATGGTGCTCTACTCTATGATGGGATCTTGGAGGCGTTGTCCCAACTCCCTCTGTTCCTCCTGATCATTCTGCCCCTGCTGCTGGTCATTGATTGTTCACGGAGAAAAAATGTTGGTATTCATCTCCTCTTGCACTGTAAACAGCAGCTGGGCAAACTTAGAGGGGATATCTTGTCTCGGGGCTTCACCATGTGGACTCACCTGTCCTTTGATACCCCACAGAATGTGTGCCTGTCCCTTTTTGTCTGTACCTCCTTTTACATTCTAGCAAGGCAAACGTTTGTCATTGTGAAAAACCTAATTCAAAAGTAAACATTGGGATTCCAACAATGGGTGGAATGTGTTTTTTTCCCCCACCCCCCTCACCACTTTGCCTGGGTGTGTAGCTCCTTTACACTGACAAGGTTGGGTTGGAGGCAGGAAAACTGCAGAGCAGGTCGCAGGGTCTCAGATTATCTGTAGGGAATGATAAACACAAGACAGTGGACTTGTCCCAACTCTTAAGAGGGACACAAAGGTCACACTAGTTTTGATCTTTTTCCTGTTCTGGAAAAATCTAAAACATTTGGCTAGGGCTGGCACGGTAATGGTGTAATCGTGTAACCGATGATTATTGATGAAAATAAAATAAAAATAACCTGCTTAATAAATAGATACATAATAAATAAACAAATAATGCATTGAATATGATGATAGAATTATAATAAAATACATGTTTTATACTGTATATACAGTACCAGTCAAAAGTTTGGACACCTACTCATTCAAGAGTTTTTCTTTTCTTTTTTGCTATTTTCTACATTGTAGAATAATAGTGAAGACATTAAAACTATGATATAACACATATGGAATTATGTAGTAACCAAAGAAGCTTTGCACACTCTTGGCATTCTCTCAACCAGCTTCATGAGGAATGCTTTTCCAACGGTCTTGAAGGAGTTCCCAAAGATGCTGAGCACTTGTTGGCTGCTTTTCCTTCACTCTGCAGTCCAACTCATCCCAAACCATCTCAATTAGGTTGAGTGATTGTGGAGGCCAGGTAATTTGATGCAGCACCATCACTCTCCTTCTTGGTCAAATAGCCCTTACACAGCCTGGAGGTGTGATTTGGGTCATTGTCCTGTTGAAAAAAAAAATGATAGTCCCATTATGCACAAACCAATTGGGATGACGTATCGCTGCTGAATGCTGTGGTAGCCATGCTGGTTAAGTGTGCAAGTCTCTTCTTATTATTGGTGTCCTTTAGTAGTGGTTACTCTGCAGCAATTCGACCATGAAGGCCTGATTCACGCAAGACGCTGGGGTCTTCCTGTCCTGTGGCGGTCCTCATGAGAGCCAATTTCATCATAGCGCTTGATGGTTTTTGCGACTGCACTTGAAGAAACTTTCAAAGTTCTTTAAACTTTCCGTGTTGACTGACCTTCATGTCTTAACGTAATGATGGACTGTCGTTTCTCTTTTGCTTATTTGAGCTGTTCTTGCCACAATATGGACTTGGTCTTTTACCACCCCTACCTTGTCACACACAACTGATTGGCTCAAATGCATTAAGAAGGAAAGAAATTCCACAAATGAACAAGGCACAACTGTTAATTGAAATACATTCCAGGTGACTACCTCATGAAGCTGGTTGAGAGAATGACAAGGGTGTGCAAAGCTGTCATCAAGGCAAAGGGTGGCTACTTTGAAGAATCTCAAATATAAAATATATTTTGGTTACATCATGATTCCATGTGTTATTTCATAGTTTTGATGTCTTCACTATTATTCTAAATAGTAAAAATAAAGATCAACCCTTGAATGAGATGTTGTGTCCAAACTTTTCACTGGTAATGTATATTTATTTATCAACTTCATATTCAAGTCAGCAAACTTTACCCAAAAGCAGCAAAGTAAAAGTATGCCTAGTTTACATCTAACAACCGATATAAGGAGAGACGAGAGGAGGCAAAACGATGAAGTTTTAGAATTCTTTATGGAATTAACAGCTGACTGAAGACGGAACTACTGGGCATTCAAAAAGATGAAGCATGTGTTTGAGTCCGTTTCCACGGTAACAAGGACTCTTTACAACTTGATGAAACTTTGTTGCTCCTTGTTTCAGCAAGGTGTTGTAGCAAACAATCTCTGGTTGCCTAGGTAACCCCCCGCCAACCCCTTCCTACAACAGCAGCACATGCAGTCAGAAAATGTTGCTATCAGAACGATAATAACAAATAACCGTCATCCAAAATCCTATGACCTTCACAGCCCTATGTTTGACTGTTAGTGAAAATGTGATAACTGACACAGCATTGTTTCATGAGGAACATATCAGTTGATGAAGTTTGCCACACAAAAAAAGGCTTTTGTTTGCCAAAAATGGCAATGTATCGCCCATCCAGAAAGAGAGAATAAGTGAGAGAGGGAGAGAGTGAAAGAGTGAGATATAGGGAGAGAGAGAGACAGACAGACAGACAGAGAGGGAGAGAGAGAGAACCCCATCGGACCCCATCCATCCCAAGGGAGTGGGACCGGGAAGCAGGAGATGATCACACCAACGGTTGGCTGGTTGGCTCCAGTGAAAAGAATTGGTGCAGTCAGCGGTTTCCTTTTGAAAAAGGCCCGGGATTGTTGTTGTACGGTGTTCAGTCAGGGGAGAGAGGATTTGGGGGAGAGATAAAGTTATTTATTAGCCAGAGTCATTTAAACGGGAAACTCTGCCATGATGAGGGCGGATGAAAATGTGAACTGGCATGCCAGGCTGACTGGAAATGCCAAGGGGGGCATGCTGCCAGGGATGTAGGCAAACCTATAGCTCAGGTTTTGGACTGGTGGGGATGGTACTGACCCAGGGAGAGAGATTAGGGCTCTTTTTTAGCTCATATTTTTAAACTGAGCGAGTAGTCTGGAGACCTTGGGCAGTATCATTAAGACATTATCAAGATGATCAGGTATCAGATTATCTGTTTAGATTTTTCATGTCTTCAGTTAGATTTGTATGGGTTCTTTGGGTCAGTAATGTCCTTCCACAGAGATAGACTCAGGGCGGCTGGTAGCCTAATGGTTAGAGCGTTGGGCCAGTAAGTGAAAGTTTGCTGGATCAAATCCCTGAGCTGACGAGGTAAACATCTGCCCTTGAGCAAGGCAGTTAACCCACTGTTCTCTGGGGGCCGAAGACGTGGCTGTTGATTAAGGCAGTCCACGAACCTCTCTGGTTCAGAGGTTCAATGCGGAAGACACATTTCAGTTGAAAGCATTCAGCATTCATTCCTCCTTTCCCTCCCCCACTATTGAACTATTATCAAATTCTTATACCTTTCCCCTCTTCTCCAATTGCATTTAACAATCTCTTCACACCTTGACTAAATCAAGGAACACCTTCTGATCACCCCCCTTTCAGTGATTTCTACTCCACTGTGAGGATGTTTTGACTAGCCCAAGAGGTAACAATCTTTCCATGACAAAGTGCTTTCTGATCCTCTGTTGAGGGCCCACTATAAATCTCTCCTGCCTGCCTGTCCTGGGCGGATGGAGTTTAAAACATATTTGAACCGATTTGTGTCATCTAACTATTCTGATATCAACCTCAACTAACCACTGGTTTCAAGACACAGTCACCTCCAAAATGATTAGCAAACTTAATGAGTATAAAAAATACTGTATAACATAAATAATACACATGAGCAAAATTTTAAGAATTATATTATTTCATACTAATAAAATTGTTCAGAGAATAAGATTTTGCTTAACCAATTGTGAGCACTCGAAGGGTGGGAAAGGCCCACTTTTGGCCCCACCTGGTGGCCAAATGACTCGTTACAAGGTGTGGCAGCTCTCCATAGAGGCTTAATAGACTGCAGCTGCACACCTTGCTGCAATTAGGGCTGCAGCAGCGCATAGGCCATGCAGGGGCATTCACATGGCAGAGAGGTGTGAGGAGGATACACTGAAGCTCTGTCGCAATTGTTGCACCAGCCAGAAGAATTGAACCCCAATAAGATTAAGGTTTGAATCACTCTATACCCTGGGGTAAAAGATGGTCTTCCCCAGTATTTAAGTTTACTTTAGTTATTGAATTAAATGGCCAGTGTTTGTTTTGTAGCATTTGCCTTGGTTGAGTGAGAACTTTATTTTGGGACATGAAGATTCCCAAAGCTACATGTTAAGCCTTTTGAGTTAATAAATCCCCATTTGAGAACTGCATTTCCTTGTCTGACTCTTTGTTTTGCACTACAGTGCACATGGCACACCTCTACCTACAGAGTAATAAAAAAAAGATAGGTGTCAAAATGATTGACACCCCTGTTTATATACTTTGTGCACCCTCCCCTTGTGAGGATAATGGCACTCAGGCTTTTTCTACAATGTTTCATGAGATTGGACAACACCATTTGGAGGGATCATTAGACCATTCCTCCATACAGAATCTATCCAGATCCTTGATGTCATTCAGTCTGCTTATGGACAGCCCTTGTCAATTAAAATCAACAGGGTTCAAGTCTGGAGACTGATGGCAATTGCAAAATGTTGTTTTTTTGTGGTCACTTAAGGTCAATGGTAGAATGAACTCTACCAAGTCCCAGGACGTTTTTTGCCAAAAAAACTGGTTGCCTCTGCTAGGAGGCTGAAACTTGCCCACAAGTGGATCTTCCAGCAAGACAACGACCCCAAGCACACAGAAATGGTTAACCTCTTGAGACTAGGGGGCAGTGTTTGGATGAATAACGTACCCAAATGAAACTGCCTATTTCTCAGGCCCAGAAGCTAGAATATGCATATAATTGGCAGACTAGGATAGAAAACACTCTAAAGTTTCCAAAACTATCAAATATTGTCTGTGAGTATAACATAACTTATATTGCAGGCGAAAACCTGAGGAAAATCCAATCAGGAAGTGCTGTTTTTCTGAAACCTCTCTGTTCCATTGCCTTCCCTCCATTTAAAGGGATATCAACCAGATTCCTTTCATAGGGAAAGGAATCTGGTTGATATCCCTTTAAATGGAGGGATGGAGGGCTTCCACATGGTGTGAACAGTCTTTAGACATAGTTTCAGGCTTTTATTCTGAAAAATGAGCAAGAATGATCACATCGTGTCAATGGATAGCTGTGTGTCCCCAGAGTTTTGCATTTATTTTTATTTTACCTTTATTTCTGTTAAGAACAAATTCTTATTTTCAATGACAGTGCCTGTTCAGGGGCAGAACGACAGATTTGTACCTTGTCAGCTCGGGGGTTTGAACTTGCAACCTTCTGGTTACTAGTCCAATGCTCTAACCACTAGGGTACCCAGCCGCATGCTCGAGCAGCTTGGAGCAGACCTTTTCTCTCTCTCTCTCTCCTATTGAAAAGGCTACTGCTGCTAGCTGTTTGTAATGTTTTGTCTGCTGAGAGAGATGTCCTCACATAAACGCTTGGTTTGCTTTCGCTGTAAAGCTTTTTTGAAATCTGACACGCCAGATGGATTAACAAGCTAAGCTGTGTTTTGGTCTATTGCACTTGTGATTACATGAAAATTAAATATTTGTAGTAATTTAATTTGAATTTGGCGCCCTGCAATTCGGCGGATGTTGACGAAAATGATCCCCGCTAAACGGGATGGGTGCGCCAAGAAGTTTTAACAAGGGCCCCAATATGACCAGTGGTAAGCAAAACCGCCTGATAACATCAAAGATCCACCACTATATTTTACAGTAGGAATGAGGTTATTTTCTGCATTTGTATAATCCTTTCAATGCTGAACCCACCACTGGTGTGTGTGTGTGTGTGGCCAAATAGCTCTATTTTAGTCTCATCTGACCATAGCACTCGGTTCCAATCAAAGTGCCAATGCAGTTTAGCAAACTCCAGGCGTTTACATTTGTTTGCTCTCAAAGGCTTTTTTTAATGGCAGCCCTTCCAAAAAGCCTATTGGCATGGAGGTGCCATTGTAATTGTAGATATGGAGACTGTGACCCCCAAGATGTGACCAAGTTCTGCCAACTGTGGCCCTTGGACTCACTTTGTGTTGGGGACAAAATACACTTGCGTTCTTTGCCAGTCATGTTTACCACTATTCCAGTGGTTTTAAACATGTTAATAGTGGTGATATTTTTGTTGTACCAATTGCCTGGTTTATGAAAGTAAACCACCATTTGTCTTTCATTTGAGTCTTTTGCCTTTCCCCATGGTGATGGATGAAAGGGATTGCACATGCTTGTTTCTTCATTTTTATATTCCAGTGAAACAGGAAGCCATGGAAGGCCACAATAGTTCATTCAACTTTTTAAAAAGTAGAATGTTAATGGAGATTTTAATTTAGCTAGATTTTATTTATTGCAGTCCTTAGGATGCCAATTTTTAAATGAATATAATTAGCGAATTTTTTGGGCATAAATTATTCTGTATTTCTATTATGTTATACGGTCTTTTTTGCTCATCAGTTTTTAATATATCTGAGCGTGACAATGGGTGCCCCCCTGTGGGTGCCCCATTGTCGACCATGATTAGTACAAGTTTAGACAGCTGGCTAGACTAACTTACCAATCTAAAAAACAACAAAAAACAAATTGCTGACATGGGCTAACAAGAGCTGATGCACAACCAAATTTCAAAATTGCACCACTATTCTAACTCGCTACAGTTATTTTTGGGGGGAAGGGTTGAGCCATGGGTCTACAGGACTGCCAGTTACCCATCCCTGACCTAGATAATGAATGTTCAAGCTCCCAGCCTGTGTGAAGCTCCCAGCCTCACACCATCTCAGGTTTTGTTTTTCCTTCCACTCCCAGGCCCTGTATAATGGTCCTGCTGGGTGTAACCTAACTAACCTGGGCTTACATCCCAAATAGCACCCTATTCCCTATATAGTGCTACTTTTGACCATAGTCCTATGAGGTATAGTGTACCAAATAGGCAACCTGGGTTGCGTCCCAAATGGCACCCTATCTGGAGACATAAGACTTCAACCCCTATAAATCTCTTAAGTAGTGTTGTGTGTGTGTTTTCTGTCTGCAGGTGGCTCAGAGCTCCAAGGTGTGGGGAGAAGTGCCACTGCCCGAGGACCTGGATTCATCAAGGACTGTTCTCCAAAGATCTCAGCGCTTCCTGGACGATGACGAGGACTTTGCTGCCGATGAAGCATCAGGAGGTGGGGTCTAGGGTCAACACAGCTGGATCGCAAACAAGCTTTCTTTTCATAGACAAACTTTTATTTATGATATTTTAAGATCATGATTATAATACTATACTGTACAGAACTTCATACTACCTCTGAACTGTTCCTTACGAAACTGCAAACAATGTTAACAGTGGTGAACCATGGTGAATCCATGGTGAACCTAACTGTTTACTGTAACTATTATCTCCACCATAATCCCCTGGGTGCACAAGGGTCTGTAATACCTACATGCTTCAAGCAGACCACCACAGTCTCTATGCCCACGAAGACCAAGGTAACCTGTCTAAATAACTATCGCCCAGTAGCACTCACATCTTTAGTCATGCAATGCTTTGAAAGGCTGGTCATGGCTCACATCGACACCATCAGCCCAGACACCCTGGACCAGCTCCCGTTGGCATACCGCCCCAACAGATCCACAGATGATGCTATCTCTATTTCACTCTCCCACCTGGACTAGAGGAACACCTATGTAAGAATGCTGTTCATTGCTATATCTCGGCGTTTAACACTATAGTGCCCTCCAAGCTCATCACTACGCTCAGTACCTTGGGACTGAACACCTCCCTCTGCAACTTGGATCCCGGACTTCCGGACAGGGTGCCCCCAGGTGGTGAGGGTAGGCAACAACACATCCGCCACACAGACCCTCAACATGGGCCCCTCTGGGTGCATGCTTAGACCCCTCCTGTACTCCCTATTCACCCACGATGGCCACGCATGACTCCAACACCATAATTAAGTTTGCTGACGACACGACGGCGGTTGGCCTGATCACCGACGACGACGAAACAGCCTATGTGGAGGGGGTCAGTGACCTGTAAGTGTCATGCCAGGACAAAAACCACTCCCTCAACTTCAGCAAGACAAAAGGAGGGCCGAGCACGCACTCATCCACATTGATGGGGATGTAGTGGAGCTGGTCGAGAGCTTCAAGTTCTGTGTCCATGTCACTAAGGAATTATCATTGCCCACACACACCAACACCTCTTTCCCCTCAAAAGGCTGAAAAGATTTGCAATGGACCCTCAGATACCCAAAAAGTTATACAGTTGCACCACTGAGAGCATCTTGACTGGCTTCCTCACCGCTTGGTATGGCAACTGCTTGGTATCCGATCGCAAGGCGCTACAAAGGGTAGTGCGTATGGCCCAGTACATCACTGGCACTGAGTCCCCTGCCATCCAGGACCTCTATACCAGGCGATATCAGAGGAAGGCCCTAAAAATTGTAAAGACTCCAGCCACCCAAGTCATACACTGTTCTCTCTGCTACAGCACGGCAAGCGGTACCGATGCAACAAGTCTGGAACCAGCAGGACCCTGAACAGCTTCTAACCCCAAGCCTTAAGACTGTAAATAGTTTGTTAAATTGTTAACCATCAGCTACCCGGACTATCTGCATGGACCCTTTTTGCACTAACTCTTGACTCATCGCAACTGCTACTGTTTATTATCTATCTTCTTACATAGTCACTTTATCCCTGCCTATATGTACATACATATGTGTACATCAATTACCTTGTACCCCTGCATATCAACTCGGTGCTGGTGCCCCGTGTATATAGTCAAGTTATCGTTACTCATTGTGTATTTATTCCTTGTGTTATTATTTTTCTATTTCTCTCTGCATTGTTGGGAAGGGCCCGTAACTAAGTGTTTAATTGTCAGTCTACACCGGTTGTTTAACCAAGCATGTGACAAATACAATTTGATTTGATTTGACCCTGCTGCACTTCAGACGTAGACATGTATGTTCCACCTGTTGAGTAAATGAATGAGTCCTCCCTAGTCCTCCCTGGGCCTTGAGCTATGCTAACATTCTGACCACACCTCTTTTATCTTCCCCGTAGATCTGCCCAGTGGAGAGGAGGATGGAAGCACGCCAGAACCCACAGTGGTGACTGAGATCAGCACAAGTAAGAACCCTGAGCCCTCAGCCCTGAGCATAACACTCCCTGCACTCTTGGAAGATAAGCCACATGGTGGGGCTAAAAATAGATTCTAATAAACAAACACGCATCCCCCACCAGGGTTGCCTCATTTAAATGGCCACTTGTCCCATAGATGTGTACAAAACATTAAGATCACCTGCTCTTTCCATGACATAGACTGACCAGGTGAATCCAGGTGAAAGCTATGATCCCTTATTGATGTCACTTATTAAATCCACTGCAATCAGTATAGATGAAGAAGACGAGACAGGTTAAAGAATGATTTTTAAGCCTTGAGACAATTGAGACATGGATTGTGTATGTGTGCCATTCAGAGGGTGAATGGGCAAGTCAAAACATTTGCCTTTGAACTAGGTATGGTAGTAGGTGCCAGGCTCACCGGTTTGTGTCAGGAACTGTAATGCCGCTGTTCTTTTGTTGCGCTAAGTTTTGCGTGTGTATCAAGAATGGTCCACAACGCAAAGGATATGCAGCCAACTTGACAACTGTGGGAAGCATTGGAGTCAAAATGGGCCAGCATCCCTTTGGAATGCTTTTGACACCTTTCAGAGTCTATTCCTGGACAAATTGAGTCTGTTCTGAGGGCAAAGGGGGGGGGGACTAGGGCTTTTACAGAAATCGTATTACTGCCACACTGGCAGTCACGAGTCATGATGGCAGTCAAATTCCATGTGACCGTTTAGTCATGGTAATTAGGCTTCTCCTAGCTCTGATGCTGCTGATGGTCGTTAGTAGCCTACCAAACTTGCTAACTGCCTGGATCTCAGCACTCTATTCTCCCTCAAATCATGCAAATGTAATCGAAAATCTAATTAAACACTTCATGAGAGCCCATGAGCTCATGTTGCGCAACATTTCTATAGGCTATGCAATTGCGTGAAAAAACATTCATGGCCTCTTATTAAAAATAAGGGGCTCCATCAGCTTTCTATAGGCTAGGCTTACTAAACTCAGCAAAAAAAGAAACCTCCTCTCACTGTCAACTGCGTTTATTTTCAGCAAACTTAACATGTGTAAATACTTGTATGAACATAAGGTTCAACAACTGATACATAAACTGAACAAGTTCCACAGACATGTGACTCACAGAAATTTAATAATATGTCCCTGAACAAAGGGGGAGGGGGAGGGGGGGGGTCAAAATCAAAAGTAACAGTCAGTATCTGGTGTAGCCACCAGCTGCATTAAGTACTGCAGTGCATCTCCTCCTCGTGGACTGCATCAGATTTGCCATTTCTTGCAGTGAGATGTTACCCCAATTTTCCACCAAGGCACCTGCAAGTTACCGGACATTTCTGGGGGGAATGGCCCTAGTCCTCACCCTCCGATCCAACAGGTCCCAGACGTGCTCAATGGGTTTGAGATCCGTGCTCCTCGCTGGCCAACACGAGCAGTATGGCTGGTGGCATTGTCATGCTACAGGGTCATGTCAGGGTGACCCTGCAAGAAGGGTATCACGAGGAAGATGTCTTCCCTGTAACGCACAGCGTTGAGTTTGCCTGCAATGACAACAAGATCAGTCCGATGATGCTGTGACACACCGCCCCAGACGGACCCTCCACCTCCAAATCTATCCCGCTCTAGAGTACAGGCCTCGGTGTAACGCTCATTCCTTCGACAATGAACACGAATCTGACCATCACCCTGGTGAGACAAAACCGCGACTCGTCAGTGAAGAGCACTTTTTGCCAGTCCTGTCTGGTCCAGCGACGGTGGGTTTGTGCCCATAGGCGACGTTGTTGCCGGTGATGTCTGGTGATGACCTGCTTTACAACAGGCCTACAAGCCTTCAGTCCAGCCTCTCTCAGCCTATTGCGGACAGTCTGAGCACTGATAGAGGGATTGTGCGTTCCTGGTGTAACTCGGGCATTTGTTGTTGCCATGCTGTACCTGTCCCGCAAGTGTGATGTACCGATCCCGTGCAGGAGTTGTTACACGTGGTCTGCCACTGCGAGGACGATCAGCTGTCCGTCCTTTCTCCCAGTAGCGCTGTCTTAGGCGTCTCACAGTACGGACATTGCAATTTATTTCCCTGGCCACATCTGCAGTCCTCATGCCTCCTTGCAGCATGCCTAAAGCACGTTCACGCAGATGAGCAGGGATCCTGGGCATCATTCTTTTGGTGTTTTTCAGAGTCAGTAGAAAGGCCTCTTTAGTGTCCTAAGACCTTAATTGCCTTAATTGCCTTAATAAGCTGTTAGTGTCTTAACAACTGTTTTTTTGCTGAGTTTATATTTATTTGGCAACTTTCCAAATGTTAAGCACATTGCTTCTCTTTACAACAGGAGTATAGCCTACCTGGCTGGCATGAAAATGAACCAAATCTTAGTCGCACACCTCATGTAGTCTAGGCCTATATGTTTTGATAACGTTTGTATCACTGAAATGGCCAAATTACTTCAAATGAAGCACATTATTCCGCTTTACAACAGGTGTAGAGCCTAACTGGCATACATACCCAGCATTCGAGTTTCAAGCTTGGGGAAGATCATTTCCACCATAAAAATTACCTTTCATGACCGCCACAGCCCTACGGTGACACACTCAATATTAGGAAGGTATTCCTAATGTTTTTTTTATACTCAGTGTACATGATTATCTACAGTATCCACACAATGGTGGTCTTTTAGACGAAACTGATGATTTGTTAAACACCACCTCATTACATAGAGGGTCTTCCACAGCTAAATTTACTGGCAGTGGAATTTCACTCCTTGCTTGTTGAAACGTTTCTGTGAGGGCCTTATTTAGTCGATCTGTGGAAGAGATCACTCGTCTGTGGTGTCTTCCCCCATCTGTGATTGTGGGTTCCGCTGAGTGTGTGTGTGTGTGTGTGTGTGTGTGTGTGTGTGTGTGTGTGTGTGTGTGTGTGTGTGTGTGTGTGTGTGTGTGTGTGTGTGTGTGTGTGTGTGTGTGTGTGTGTGTGTGTGTGTGTGTGTGTGCGTGCGTGCGTGCGTGCATGCGCTTGTTTGAATGCATCCAGGAGAAACTGTCTGTTAGTCTGTCTCTGGATGGTGTCCCCCTCACATCCGGCTGCGCCATCTTTCACAGGGCTGAGTCTCTGGTCATAACACAGGGAGGCAGATTTTTGCCCGAGATGTAAACATTCACATCTCTTCCTTTCGTCCAATGGCTGAGGTGAAAACACAAGCACATGAAAGAGAAGATAAACAATACAGAGCTGAAGGAAACATCACCAACACCTTTGTTTTGCATTCCTCAATAGATACACACGGCGCAGCTTAATGTGACCATGCCCCTGAGTAGGGTACAGCCATAGGGTACTCCCATGTAATTTGCTTAACTTTGGCGGGATCCTAAGCAAACCGCTGACACTTTTTCAGCAGCCTCACGTGTCGTTATTAACATACTTGGCTGTCACAACAACAAATGATTTTCATAAATACTTATTCTGCCCCTCAAAAATGTGTTGCCCGACCTGCTTAACACTGGCAGTAAAGATAGTATAGCTGTCCCATTAAACTTACATCACTGTTTGTTTACCTCTAGCATGTTTTGCCAGTTAGCTGGCAATATCCAAATGCAGATGAATATTATAGCTGTTACTTGGATGGATACAGCTCACTAGTCCTTACTACAAGCTAACTAGCAAACTTGAATTCACCCTCTCATCTGACACATGTAGGAATAAATCACGTGTGAAAATGTTCACTTGAAAAAAAATATCATGTGACGCGTGGTTTTCGGACACAAAGTTTTTTTTGTTTTTTTTTTACATGTAAATTTTTCGGATTTGAACAAATCCCATGTGAAAACCAAAACTGTACATGAGTCAGATGCGTGGTTTTCGGACACGTGTGAAGTTTTACATACATTTCTCACATGTAAGTGTTTCACATGACACGTGGTTTACCAACATTTCACGTGATAGTCTTAAGTTTCACCTGTGTGCTTTTGTATCTGGCGGGATTAAAACCTGGGTCTCCCAGGTCTCCTTGAGAACCCAATGTTTTGACCATTATGTTGATTGTTCAATTCAAAATAGGGCTGTCAAATGTAATGTAAAAAAAAAAGTCAAGTTAATAGCAAGGATTTGCTGTGATTAATCACGTATTCGGAATTTGCTCAAATTGAGCGAATTTGAGATGTCAATATTCTTGTAATTATTTTTATATAGAACATCTTGATTTTTGTCCAAATTAACAGTTAGCAAAATGAGGTGAATTGATAAAGCACACTTTCTTTAACCTCAATGTCAACTTTTGACATCGCATTGTTGTTTTTAGCTGTATAGATGATGTATTTTCGATTTTCAAGGCTTTCCTACAATGTGATTAATCAACAACAAAAAATAAGTGCACTAAAATTACGAAAAGTTAACTGATTAAAACTCAAAATCATCTCTTTGTAGAAATGTGTCTGTTCACATTAATTCCAAAAGCAAACGCATTGAGCTTAAATTTAACGTTTAGAGTTCACATGCTAACACTACTCTTTAAAAAATATATATATATTTTTAGATACATGTGAGGAGAATAAAATGTGATCACCTTACATGTAAATTGCAAGTTCCCATGTGAAAAACAATCATGTGAAAATCACATTTGCAGTTTCACATGTAAGAACTCCAAATGTGTAAATCTCACTTTCACATGTGAAAAACAATGACATTGGAAGAAGCGAAAAGAACAGAGAAGTGGCTTATTTTTATTCTGTTTTCTGGTTTGTACGCATGGTTACGTTTTCAAAATCTATAGGTTACATGTTTAACTAAACTGTGACGAGTTTTCTGGTCATTTTTATGAATCATTTAATTGTTTTGACCGAGTGAAAAACAAGAGAGATTTTCAGGAGTGTAGACAGGCTTAGTATATCTAGCTAGTTCACTTTTATATGCAAGTCAATGAGAACAAGATGGCGTTTCGGATTGATTTGTTTAAATATCCGTTCTAAATGTTTTTGGCTCTTAAATGGTTTTATTTTTACAAATGAGGGCTCATATTGAGTGTATTTGCATGTGTACATTTGAACCTCGCATATTGATATGTATTTTAGAAGGTTACTTTTTATGACATTTGTATCTAATGGTCGCATGCTAATTGTTAACCGCTAGCTAGCTTAGTGATAGGCGATAGCTAGCCTTTCATTTCACCCTAGCTAGCTAGCTTCTGTTATTGTTAGATGTCCAATGTTTTTTGTTCCATTTAATCTAAAGGCCTAACAGGGATTTTAATGTATTTTAAAATGTGTGAATGCGTTTGCTTTTGGAGGAATGTGAAGAGATACTGTTCTGCAAAGAGATGATTTTTGAAATAGGGCTGTCAGAGTTAATCAGTTAACTCAAATTCACTTTTTGTCATTTTAGTGCACTGTAAAAAAAAAAAAATGTGATTAATCACATTGTCTGAAAGCGTTGAACATACACTGAAAACATCCAAAATACATAATCTATACAGCTAAAAACAACAATGCGATGTCAAAGGTTGACATTGAGGTTAAAGAAAAGTGTGCTTTATCAAAAGAATAGGAATGAGGAAAGTTGTTTCTGTGAACTATCCTTTTAACACAAGTATAATATGGAAAACACATGTAAAATGGCTGTTTTAAAAAATAAATAAAAAGTTGTAAGGGTTTCTTCACCGAAATGGCTCAGCACTGAGGCCTAGCGAGCTGGATATGTCCAGGTAAGGAGTACAAAAGTCCTTCAACTGTACACCTCCTTTATTGAAGCATCCAGAGTTAGCCATGACTAAGCAGGTGAGTTACGGTTTGCTCACAGCATTAGCAGATCACACTCGCAGTAGTAGATTTAAAGTCTCTAAGCCTCCAACAGTCAAATTGGAGCACATGAGTGGTTTGTTGACCCATTTGAGGATTATAGATGTGAACACACCAGACACCACTTGGGGCGTGTTTGTAGTTCTCGGCCAAATCCTGCTGGGAAGCTTGGATTAGTGGCCTCAGGGTCAAATCAGATTTGGCAGATATGCATTACACACTACACAAAAGTGTATTCAAATACAAAAGGAAGTGGGAAAGTCTGAAAATATAATTGAGAGTATATGGGATTTCTGGGGTTTTCCGCAAAATAATCGTCTGATAAACCATCCAGTCTTACTGTCCTACTGTATTGACATGCTTTTCCTACACTGGAGTCTTTTTTTCTACTGCTATCACAAAGAACTTGCTATTTCTGGCAGTAAAAATGCATATTTTAACTTTCGCTCTTCAGTTCAGTTAGTGTTACAATTTGGACTTGTTGTTAGTAAATATCCATGACTAAGTACTGTATCCAATTACTCAGACAGAATTGTCTGTTTCAGAATAGAAAACATGCCTTGTCTGGCAGCGGTGAAGGCCGGGGCAACAGTGTGCTGTGCTCATCGTTCCATTTTTAGATTATTATATGACAGCAGTTGGGAAGCAACATTACTGATTTCCTGAGTTGGATTTGTCTAGTCAACGCGTTGGTGCCGAGTCTCCCTGTCCAGCGGGTTGTCCTTGTGGCATGTAGGCTCTCGGCTCTCCTTCCTCCCCCGTTTACATAGTGTAGAGTGATGGAAGTAGAGGTGCCACTTCTGCACCCATTATGATGCACATACTGTTGTGTTTGCTGTGTTGAAGATTTCCACCTTTCCTAGTCTCTCAGGGACCTAACATTTGAACCGGTTGATCTGGCATTTGAAGCTGTGTGAGAAACAAATCCAGAGTCTTTAACCGTTATTTTCAACCTCTTGTCTATTGTCTTTTGGTCCACTGAAGGTTCTGAAGTTCAGTTCAGCATGGTCCCTCCCAACCTCCTCTCTTGACCTCTGCAGCATATCTCAATACAGTTCTATGGGAGACATCCTCCAGCCTGTCTTTCATCTCTCGGTATTCCACTGGTTCACATGCACCCGCCTCCTTGCAGACATTCCTAGAGCAGCCAGAGAACATTGTTTAGAGCCATAGAAACAGAGGTTAGTTAGAGAGTTCTTCCCAAGGCTAATTTTAAACCAGAGGCTTCAAAATTCACTATCTCCAGTCTGACTCGGTCTGTCTTCCCTTGGTTTAAAGGCATTTTATCACAGACTACATTGACCTCGAGACTGCTTGGTTATTTATTGTTTTTTGTGATGTTTGAAATCACATCTGCAAACAGTAGGTGGAAATGTATATACAATGTGTCATGAATTCTTACACTAATTTATTTTAAAACAATTCAAACATACATAATTAATCCCCTTTAATCAATATTTGAAGTTATTTCCAGCAGAGTGACAACACTTGTTTAAGATGGGTCAAAGGGCCTCCAGGAAGTTTGTTTTAACTTTGGGGTCATGGGAAGATTCTCACAATGCCCTCCCTGTATGTACACAATTAAAAACATGACATTACATTTCACCACACATTAAGTGTGTGCCCTTAGGCCACTACTCTACTACCACATACACTACATTACCAAAAGTATGTGGACACCTGCTCATCAAACATCTCATTCCAGAATCATGGGCATTAATATGGAGTTGGTCCCACGTCTGCTGCTATAACAGCCTCCACTCTTCTGGGAAGGCTTTCCACTAGATGTTGGAACATTGCTGCAGGAACTTACTTTCATTCAGCCACAAGAGCATTAGTGAGGTTGAGCAATGATGTCTGGCGATTAGGCCTGGCTCGCAGTCAGCGTTTTAATTCATCCCAAAGGTATTAGATGGGGTTGAGGTCAGAGCTCTGTGCAGGCCAGTCAAGTTCTTCCACACCGATCTTGACAAATCAATTCTGTATGAACCTCGCTTCGTGCACGCCCCTTTCCTGCTGAAACAGGAAAGGGCCTTCCCTAAACTGTTGCCACAAAGTTGGAAGCACAGAATCATCGACAATGTTGTTGTATGCTGTAGCATTAAGATTTCCCTACACTAGAACTAACCACTAACCACACCATGAAACACATCCCCAGACCATTATTCCTCCTCCACCAAACTGTACAGTTGGCACTATGCATTGGAGCAGGTAGCATTCTCATGGCAATATCGTCCACTACTAAGTTGTCAGACCCAAATGGCTTGTCGTTTTTGATAGACAACAATCATTTTTTCACCTCTTACAACGTTGTCTTTCAAAATGTGGTCAGTTAGATTCTGAACTTGTTGCTGGCAGGTCATGCCCAAGTTTGCTAATCTTGCCAATGAAAAAATCATTAAAATAATTGACAATATCAGTGGGTTTTGTGATGAATAAGCCATCTGATTCAATGAATGATGGAGCTGAGTTTGCCTTTTTGCCAAAAATTCATTTAAGGTGGCCCGAAGCTTTTTACTATCATTATTTATCTCATTTATCTTTGTTTCATATCACAGTGTGACGTGTGTAATGTGTGTGTCAGTCATTGGCGTTGTTTGTCAGACTGCCTGGGCTCTCAGATAGTCACACCGACAGGGGGCAGAAGGACAAGCGGTGGCAGCTGCAGTTATGTTGGTGTGTTCTTTGTTGCGGTTCTGCTCAGGCCTTCTCGGAGGGGGTCACTGGTCACACTCAGACACACCTGCGTCACTGACGTGAACAGGGGGCAGAAAGCTGAGCAGAACTTGCTATGGGAGGAAGGGATGGTGTGTGATAGGAGGACTACTCATGGGAGGATAAGAAAAATAAAAAACTGTAGTATTTTAGGACACTGTCTGATGGGGTTAAGCATTTCAATTTCATCCCTTAATCCTTGATTGTTTATTAGTTCACAGTGCCAAGGTATTGTCTTTGATTATTATTCAGTGTCAGTGTGAATGGTTTTACTGAATGGTTCCCAAACTGTGGGGCCCAAAGCATTGTTTTAATATTCTTTTTTTAACAAATTCTTACATTATCTTCAGGAGAATGTTAGCCTGGAGTGTCGGTCACAATTAAATCTGTTCCTTACGTTTTTCTTCAGATTCAAGCATAAATAATGGCGCAGCCCTTAATTGCTGCTCTTGACAACATAATTTGCGGCTCCTGATAATAATCTGTTATGAGTTCTAACTGGTGACTGTGGCTCTGCCTGCACTCTTCTCTTCTTTCTCCTGAACAAACCCTCACATCTCGGTGCTGGCTTAGAACAAATAAAATAGGGCAGTCAAATTGAACTTGGTAAATTCATACACACAAATAAGAATGATATCTTTCTAAATGTTTTCCAAATGGAGAAAGTTTATTTTTCTCAAAATGAGTGATAGTTGCAAACGGTTATATTGGGCTTAATTTTAAGAGTTGAAAGCCAACTTTGGCATTATTATTATTCTAAAATATATGGTTTCTAGTAGGCTACAGAATTAGAGGAGGGCTGTTTCTCTGAATCTCAGGCAGTAGGCTCAAGAAAGCCCATTTGTCTCCCCAGAGGCAGCTTGCCTATCTTCCAGACTCTGACAAGCAGTAGCAGGTCTCTAGGCATAAGCAACATAAACACTTAGATTTTAGGAGGGTCAGTCAGGGTCACAACTTACTTTCAGATAGGCTAGTACAATACACAATGTGAAACTTCTCAATTTGGTATCAGCAGTTTTCCTCTTATGTCAGTCACTGACACTCACTCAATTAGCCCGTGTCAGCTAAAATGTTATCGATTGCTAGGACTAGCCAGCTATCTAAACCTTGTAGTAATCAAGGCCGAATTATTGATTGGGCATGCAGGCCCAAAATGTTAGCAACAGCCCTGAGTAGCAGCAATCTATCCCCTGAGTAGCAGCAATCTGTCCCCTGAGTAGCAGCAATCTGTCCCCTGAGTAGCAGCAATCTATCCCCTGAGAAGCAGCAATCTATCCCCTGAGGAGCAGCAATCTATCCCCTGAGGAGCAGCAGTCTATCCCCTGAGAAGCAGCAATCTATCCCCTGAGAAGCAGCAGTCTATCCCCCGAGAAGCAGCAATCTGTCCCCTGAGAAGCAGCAATCTAGGCCATAATTCTGGGGGAAAGCACTAAACATGTTTATGCAACATAATAATCACCCTTAGAATCCTTCAAAACCACTTTAATTTGTATTTAAAATGAAGAATATCTACAATACAAATTGCCCCCACCCTAGTCAAAAAAGGAATGTGACATTGCACAATAGTAAGCTGGCTTATTTTCCTTCATTTTTCCCTTCTTGATTTCAATATGAACGAGGAAACAGGTACTGGTATTTGTATGTACTCATTCTTAGTCTGAAAAAGGCAAAATTTAAGAACTACATTTAAATAGTTAACATGCTGTATATTAGTGTAACAATAGTAGCAGTTAATTTAATTGGGGGGGGGGGGGGGGGGGGGGGGGGGGGGCACATGATGTTCCGTCATGATGAAAGGGGGCATGGGAAGCAGCTTCCTCATCCACTCCAGCTCTGGGCCCTTGATGCTGCTACAGTCGGTTGTGCCAATAACAGTTCATGTTGCCTTGGAAAAGTGGACTTTTCCCTCTCCTCTTTAGCAAACACTTCTTCAAGAGATTTAGTTTACACCGAGTTTACACAGTTTGTTACGGTTTCAGATACAATTCTCAACTTATTAGTAGTAGTAGATGGTAACAAATCCATCTGTTTAATTGACCTACATTACTGACAGGATGTCAGTGGGGGGTTATCGCTGATGTCAGTTGGATATCAACTAATCTCTGTCCCGCAAACCTAATCCTGCATGTGTGCTCGTCAGGCCAGCAAGTCGATTTGGCTAAATATTAAGATGTACTTTGGATATAAATACTACGGAACATTCCAATGAAAATATGTGAATAGATAATGGTGGTTCACTTATCTAGCTGATTATTCAATAGTCTCAAGTTCCCTCCAGTGCAGAGTTTGTTTTCATTGTGTATTTCAGTTCGACATGGTTTCCTGCTCTACGTTTTGGGAGTAACCAACTGTCCATTATCATAGTGATAATCCTTCTCCTGGGATTCGCTAAACGGTTTACAGCTTTTCTTCCGGTAGTTTGAAAAAGCTCATTCACATTACCCGCTGAAATGACCAAAAAAATGGGAAACAAAACTACCCACAACTCTTTGATCTAGTAAAAACTCAGATAGTCACTGAAACAGTGTTTACCGTACGGAGTCGTTGACGGCCAACAGTAAGTAGCCCAGGACTTAACAGGAGAGTTTAGCCACGACCGCTCTGCTCTCTGCTCTTTTTTTTTTCTTTCTCTCATGGCAGCAATTTGACTGTGACAAGGATCGCAACATTTCCAGTAGCTCTTTGAAGTTGTGCAGATGCTTCATTTACACTAATTAGGTTGGGTCACCATGAACTGGACTACCGACAAAACCCTTTAGCCTTTGGGGAAGGGGCCGCCACCGCCGCCCTTTTGACACGCACCACACTGTCATTGTTCTATGTATTTGACAGGAACATATAGGCACTTCTATACTGCTTCTGGAGAATGTTACCGTGAAGCAGAGCTGGCTGAAGCCATCTTTCCTCTAGAGACGTGACTTCTGTTTTTAGAGCGTCAACTTACATCGATCCCTTCATTAAATCGTATGAGCTTCCTCGCCAAGCAAGGGAGGGGCATGCATCATAGATTCTCTCTAGTCTATTCAATGATATTGTCTCAGCGAAGGCCCGTGTGTGTTTCTGTGTGCGCAGCAGGGGCACGGCTGGATCCAGCATACCTACTTGATTATATAGGCTTCACCAGCAGTTCAAGTTTATGACAGGGGACTTGCAACAGACTCTGGACTGGAGCCTTTTAAAGAGTCCCTTCAGCTAGGATCTCACTGTAAGAGTTAGCATTGCATAATGATTATTATTGCACTGATATAAATGCAAATGAGATTTGTATTATTATTATTATTGTGTTTTTCTTTGCAGAATCGTCTACAGTGATATAATGTTTATTATAAACTGGGTAGTTCGAGCCCTGAATGTTGATTGGTTGACAGCCGTGGTATATAAGACCGTATACCACGGGTATGAAAAAACATTTATTTTTACTGCTGAAATTACATTGGTAACCAATAGCAATAAGGCACCTCAGGGGTTTGTGATATGTGGCCAATATACCACGGCTAAGGGCTGTATCCAGGCACTCCTCGTTGCGTCGTGCATAAGAACAGCCCTTAGCTGCGGTATATTGACCATGTACCACACCCCATAGGGCCTTATTGCTTAAATGACCTATAGTATAAATGTTTACACAATGAGAATTTATTCTCAAACTCTTGCTCAATGTCTTTCAGAGCACGTCCTCTGGTCTAACCAAAGCAATGGAAGAATGATTGAGTCATCAGAAAATAGTCCCATTGACGTCTTTTCCAGTGTGATATATTGCACTGGTTTTTAGTGAGAAATCAGTCCAGTCTCCCAGCCTTTTCCCTCCTAATGGGAACAACAGGAAGTGCCAACTCCTAGAGTCCGAAACCCCCTTTTTTTTACAGAGTGGATCCAACCATCAGAGAAGCAGGCTGCTTTCCAAATATCCCCCTCTTCCCTAAATAGTGCACTATTTTTGACGAGAGCCCTGTGGTCAAAAGTAGTGCACTACTTTTAAGGTTTCATTTTGTGACGCACACGCAAATGCAGAGAGTGGAGGGAAGTGTGTTCAGTCTGAAGGATTTCCATTCAGCTCCCAGTGATATATTGACATAATTCCCTAAGAGATAACCTCTGACCTTCTTCCCAGGACTCTGTCATGCAACGGAGCTTTGTCATTGGTTTTTCCATTCAGTGCGTTGGTCATTTATCATCAAGCTCACACTGGAATGAGTGGGTGAATGGACACGCATGTCAAAGGAGCATTGCAGATAGTATCACTCATTGCAGTGTGATCAGATACACTGCTGCTATACTCTTTAGATTCTACATATATGGAGGACTGTCATGTCAGATATTGATTGAATGTACAGTCTTTGTCATTTTATCATTACATTTGAAGTACTTTGCTCTGTGAATGGACATTAGCATTGAATGTATGGATCATTACAGAGGCACTGTAAATTAAAGACAACTGTTTAGCATTTTTACATTTTATCGTTATTAACATTGTAAGTTCCCTCTCTGTGACAAGTGGCATTGATGTCAGAGGGATATCACATTGCAGATACACTGCTGCTATACTAGATATAGTGTACAACTCATGCAACTCAGACTCGTGTGTTCTGATATTCATTAAATGTGTGTCTCATTTATCATCTGGTTCACATATGTCTATGTGACGTGACGTTAAAGACAGTGGGATGTAACAGATCTACTGATAGACTGCAACCACATTTCATACATTGTAGTTCCATTGGATTTACTTTACACATCAGGATTCTATAGAGAGAGCTCAAAAAGTGCTCGCACTCAAACCAACAGTCACTGGTTATCACAGACTTGTCCTTGTGCCCTACGAGGTATTTTCACACTGTTCACACGTCCCGACTTTCAATTTCCACAAAGCTCGGCCCTCCTCACAATTCATTCAGTCTGAATAGCCCAGGGACTTTTTCTTAGTTGTGCAACTGTTTCTGTTGAGAGAACTCTCTTGAGAAATGTTCTGTTCTTTCTAATCAACGCTTTCCATTTTTTCTTTCCCCTCACACTCCGTGCCACACTCACCTGCCTGGAGTAACTCTGTCCTTTTTCCTGATTCGTCTCACTTGTTCTTGTTTTCTCTTTTGTCCCCTATTTTTTATTTTTTATTATTGAACCTTTATTTAACTAGGCTAGTCTGTTAAGAACAAATTCTTATTTACAATGACGGTCTACTCCGGCCAAACCCGGACAACGCTGGGCCGATTGTGAGCCACCCTATGGGACTCCCAATCACGGCCGGATGTGATACAGCCTGATTCGAACCAGTGACTATATTAATTGCCTCTTGCACTGAGATGCAGTGCCTTAGACCACTGCGCCACTCGGGAACCCCCTATCTTCGACCCCCCCCCTACTCCCCTTACCATAGCACTGCTGGTGGAACCTCCATTTATTGGGGAAATTCTAAGCCCAGACCAGGCAGTCTTCAGTAAGTCTATCTGATCTCTATGTCTATTGTTACTATTTCCCTTCTCCCTCTATTCAAATACCTTGACGAATCTTATCATCATCTGCTCTGTTCAGCTAAACACTCTCATTTCCACATTCACCCCAAGACACCATTCCTGGGATTCTTGGTCTTGTGAAGTTTGAGTCCAGTCTGAAGTTTTTTTTTCCATTTCAGGCAGGCTGCAATGTTTTCTGTTGCCAATGGAAAATTATGGGGTTGTTGCGTCTTGTCATAGCTTTCACTCCCTCCCATTGACACCAGCATTTCCAGCTAAAAACATCTAGGTTAAAATAGGTTTTCATTTCTCTTTTGATGAGTCGCCGTGTGTCATTTAGTCTTGAAAATCATGTTACATGTTTCACACTACAGTGACTTCCAATATTCCCTTATTTCATTTTCAGGGTTGTAGTTTAGTTCCAACACTAAGCATGACTGAACTGGATAATGGATTGGTCCACCCCAATGATGCAAACAGATTGTGTGAAAGGATCACTGCCAGCCAGTAGGATTTTTGTATGTGTAGTGGAAAGCCAATATGAGTGTTTACACGCTAAAAAGAAAGGTGGCCGGTGTGTAGAAGGAAAAATATAGAGAGAGCTCAAAAAGTACTCGCACTCAAACCATAAAAAGGAAGAACTCAAGGAGGCAGAGATGCTAAAATAATATACTCACGTACTCCATGCTCAAAACAATGCAAAAGATGATAGTAAAAGGTGCGGGGGGGGGGGGGGGGGGGGGTGTTCTGCTGTTTCCCTGAAAGGTTTTTTGACATTCAGATTGTGTGCTTGGGGAGAGAGAGCACAAAGGGGTTCCAGTAATATTGGGGCCAGAAGTCATTCCCTTGAGCTCTGAAGCAGTCTATTCTGTAGAACAGGGCTATTTGGCTGACCACCAGCGGTGGGGGAGGGGACAGAGAGAGACCCTCGTACTAGGCCGATTCCCCGTGGGATGCCGTGGTGATACGACTTGGGCCTCGTTCTTGTAGGCTCATGGTCTCGTTCTTGTAGGCTTATGGTCTCGTTCTTGTAGGCTTATGGTCTCGTTCTTGTAGGCTTATGGTCTCGTTCTTGTAGGCTTATGGTCTCGTTCTTGTAGGCTTATGGTCTCGTTCTTGTAGGCTCATGGTCTCGTTCTTGTAGGCTCATGGTCTCGTTCTTGTAGGCTCATGGTTTCGTTCTTGTAGGCTCATGGTCTCGTTCTTGTAGGCTCATGGTCTCGTTCTTGTAGGCTCATGGTCTCGTTCTTGTAGGCTCATGGTCTCGTTCTTGTAGGTTTATGGTCTCGTTCTTGTAGGCTCATGGTCTCGTTCTCCCACACTCAAATTTTTCTTTCTCTATTTATGTCTCGTTCATTTTAACCCTCACGCTCTCTTCTCTTTCATTCTCTTACGCCCTTTCTTTCTTTCTTTCTTTCTTTCTTTCTTTCTTTCTTTCTTTCTTTCTTTCTTTCTTTCTTTCTTTCTTTCTTTCTTTCTTTCTTTCTTTCTTTCTTTCTTTCTTTCTCCCCCTCTCTCTCCTCCACTCCCCTGCCATAGGCACTGAATAGAGAGAAGGGGGTTGAAGGTCAGGCTGAAAGCGTCTGGGCTTTAAAGGCCAGCCTGGGGCGCGTGCTCAATCAGCTCTTTGTCTTTTGCTACAGGCCTCTCTGTGTGTTCAGAGGGGGGGGGCGGCTCGCCTCACAAAACCGCCACATTTCTGCTGCACAGCTTTAATAACTAAATGTGTTTATGAATTAAGAGTTTGGAATGCAATTTTTCCAGGCTCATTTTTTTTCTCCCCCGCACTCTCTCACTCTCGGCAGGCAGTTTCATCACCCTTGGTGGTGCTTGACGGGGGATGTTCCCGTAAGTGGCATTCGGCAGAATGCTCGTCAGAGAGAGGGATAGGAGAAGGAAAAGAGCGAGAGAGGGAGAGGACATAGAGAGAGTAGGCCAGGGAGCCCTCGTTAGCGTTAAGGGCACAGCCCAACGCTGTAATCAAAAACTCATGGGCACTGAGTGTGCTCACCAGGCCGTGACGTGTCATCAGAGCGGAGAGGAGACAGGGTAATTAATGTCTGTTACTGGGTGTGTGTGTGTGTGTGGGTCTGTTCGCTGCAGGGAAAGTGCCAAGGGTCAAATGAGGCCCTTTGGTCAGTATCTGTGGGTCAAATGAGGCCCTTTGGTCAGCCCTTTTGATGTTGCTTGTCTTCTGGTACTGTTTTCAAACCATACAATATATCCTTTTAGGCCCAGCTGACTGTATGGAACAGTCTACCATGTCCATGCCAGGCTATACAGCTGTACACTAGATAGTCAGCTCACTCTGTGGGTTTATTTTTTAGTCTTTTTTTAAAACCCCTTTTCTCCCCAATTTCGTCATATCCAATTGGTAGTTACTGTCTTGTCCCATCGCTGCAACTCCCGTACGGACTCGGGAGAGGTGAAGGTCGAGAGCCACGCGTCCCCCGAAACACAACCCCGCCAAGCCGCACCGCTTCTCGACACGATGCCCACTTAACCTGGAAGCCAGCCACACCAATGTGTCAGTGTGCATGCGCCCGGCCGCCACAAGGAGTCCCTAGAGCGCGATGGGACAAGGACATCCCGACCGGCCAAACCCTCCCTTAACCCGGACGATGCTGGGCTGATTGGGTGTCGCCTCGTGGCTCTCCCGGAGGCGGACGGCTGTGACACCGTCCGGTATCGAACCAGGATCTGTAGTAACGCAGCTAGCAATGCAATGCAGTGCCTTAGACCGCTGCGCCACTCGAGAGGCCTGTTCACTTTGCAACAAGAAGTGGCAGGTGTCATGGAGGAACCAGGCCAGCTTGTGCCAATGTCCCGTTGTAATTAGAGCAAACTAAGATCTGCTTTGAAAGGCAGATTCTCACCACCAACCATAATAACACTGCTGCCGGCCAGTCTGCCCTGTCACTGGCACAATCATTATCAGACCCCTTAGGGCCTCAACGCAATGGATGTGTGTGTGTGTGTGTGTGTGTGTGTGTGTGTGTGTGAGGTACTCTTAATCCAACTTTTAATTAAACAGCAGGGTTCCTAAAGCATGATGAACACACGCTGTCATTGTCATAAGGAACACAGCAACACGTCGTCTAGCAGTATGTAATTACTTCAACCGCAGAGAGGAAGGGAGGGGGGGGCTGAAAGAGAAAGACAGGAGGGAAGATGTGTGCATGTGTGTGTGTTCTGTTGACTTGAGGCCCCAGTCTAGGGTATACCCACAGAAAACACGACTCGTCAGTAGAGCCAAGGCAAGTAGCAACTGACTGTAAGAAAGAACCCAAATATTGACTTCCTTCCCCCAACCTGGACCAGGCCAGGCAGAGACCAAGCTGAACAGAAGCTGGCAGACCCAGGCCAGCTCAACAAGGTTGGCAGGGTTGTGAGCCGGCCTGGGCTATTTAAAGGAGGTGTATTTGTGAGTGGTATGGGAGAAGATGTGCGTCTTGGAAAGTAAAATAGATCTGCAATAAAAATAGACCCTTTAATAGACCATGTAATAATAATAAGACGAACCATTAGTTGTTGTTGCTTTAGTTGCTAGGAGACCAAGTAGAAAAGCAGTGACAGTAGCCTACAGTATGTCTACAGAAGGTGACACGTTATAAGTTGCATAAACCGACCATAGACCACCAATATGGATAGTACAGTATCTATAGTATGACCTACTTGAGTATGAACTGCATAGCGCCAGGTCAGCATAGCTTAGCTAGCCTCTGTTCTCCGTAGGCAGTAGAGCCCCAGCCTCTCTGATGTGTTTGACTTCATTGATGGGAAGGGAATGTCGAGAATCACTCACTGGAGCTTTTTTCACCTCAGCCGTTGGTATAGTAGTGCTGCTACCTGGGTTGGGGGTGTAGCTGGGCTGGGGGCTCCCTTCCCATTCAGTTTCGAACTCCAACTGTGATGTCACCTGTTCACTGTGAGTAAAAGTGTAGCTCGCAAGGTAGTGAGTGACCCACCGTTGCTGACAGTGTGCTTGTACTTGTGTGTGCTTGTCCACACATGTGGATGTGTGTGTATTTGTATGACAAGTGTTGACGTAAGTGTGTGTCTGACGTGCACGTTTTGTGTTATAGACAGAGAGTGTGTTTGTGTGTGTGAGTGTTGGTGCGGGCATGCGTGTGCATGTTTATGCCTGCTGTGCCTCTCGTTCGAGTGTAAATGCGGCCCAGTTGTTAGGTTTACTACAGACCACAATATGGAACTATGCCCCATCATTTGTACATGGCTCTGAATTTAGCCACAGTTATGTTTCTCGAGTTTCTTTCTCCAAACATAGATCCAAGTTCTGCCAGAGGCACATTGTTCCCAAACAGTAGCCAAGCATAACTCTAAATTAATCTCAATTCCGTTTGAACAAGTCAACACCACCAAAGGAAAATCTCATGCAAATGTGGCCTTGTGTACATTATGTTGGCCTTTATGTGCGCTGTGGTTCCTGTATGTCATTATGTGGTTAAACTAACCGTTGTCTTTCTGTTCTAGCGTACTACAGAGCTCTGGTGAACTTCACAGACTCCATCGTGTACAGGCCTGACATGGAGGACATCTACTCGCTGTCTTTCCAGGAGATTTCGGATGCGGTGGTGGACACGGTAGGCCTATTCTAGAACCATATACTGTACACGGCCTATTCTAGAACCATATACTGTACACGGTAGGCCTATTCTAGAACCATACACTGTGTACTGTACACGGTAGGCCTATTCTAAAACCATATACTGTGTACTGTACATGGTAGGCCTATTCTAGAACCATACACTGTATACTGTACATGGTAGGCCTATTCTAGAACCATATACTGTGTACTGTACATGGTAGGCCTATTCTAGAACCATACACTGTGTACTGTACACGGTAGGCCTATTCTAGAACCATACACTGTGTACTGTACACGGTAGGCCTATTCTAAAACCATATACTGTACACGGCCTATTCTAGAACTATATACTGTACACGGTAGGCCTATTCTAGAACCATACACTGTGTACTGTACATGGTAGGCCTATTCTAGAACCATATACTGTGTACTGTTCATGGTAGGCCTATTCTAAAACCATATACTGTGTGCTGTACCTGGTAGGCCTATTCTAGAACCATATACTGTGTACTGTACACGGTAGGCCTATTCTAGAACCATACACTGTGTACTGTACACGGTAGGCCTATTCTAGAACCATACACTGTGTACTGTACATGTTAGGCCTATTCTAGAACCGTGTACTGTACACGGTAGGCCTATTCCAGATATAGTGCACAGTAGACCTATCCCAGAGCCAAATAGATTCTCTACACTGTGTATCCATCCCTCCCTCCCCACAGGGGCTGTATCGTTTACACAGGCCAGGGCAGGATTCTCACACCTTGCATTCCACTGCCAAGTCATGTCTGTCAGCAGGTCAAATACTGTAGATCATTTTAGTCAATATACTTTATTGTACAATATACTACTGTACATCAATGTATGTAAGAGCACTTGTTAGGAACGTTTTTAAACTTGTTAAAACATCTGTATGCTCATTTGTACCCATCTAAGTATTATTTTCTCTCTTCCACAGTTGGAGTCAGAGTACAACAAGATCCCAGGCATCCAGACTGTAAATGTGGTCCTCATCAAGTAAGATCGCTGTTCACCTCCAGCTGCTGTGACTTACTTTACTTGCTTAAGCCTGGGTGTAACAAAGGTGCTTCAGGGAACCATGATCGCGTGACGAGTCGCCTTGTCTGAGATCTGAAGACTTGGTTCCCAGAGCTAATGCTCAGGCTTCATCTTAGACTCTCCTCTGGTTGATTCAGCAAACACAGTCTCCAAGCTGCGTGTAACAAATCAATGTTCTTAGCATGAGAAAATCATGATATGCCCCGGGCCAAACATAAATTCAAACGGGAGCACTGTACTGCAAAATATACATTTGAGTCATTTAACGGACGCTCTTATTTAGAGCGACTTACAGGAGCAATTAGGGTTAAGTGCCTTGCTCAAAGGCACGTCGAGTGATTTTACACCTTCATTCGCAACCTTTCGGTTACTGGCCCAACGCTCTAAACCGCTAAGCTACCTGCCGCCCCAAATCGTTATTGTCATCACGTCCGTCTCTAACAAACCCCCTTGGTTCTTGTCCTGGTCTGTTTAGGAAGATGCCCAGGCAGAATGGAGTGGATGTGCTTGTAGAGCTTGACGTGGGCTCTGACTACAACAACAACGAAAATCAGATCCGCAACGTGTTGTATGGAGTGGTGAAGGAGGGAACCATCGCCTCCTACATCACCTCTGTCCAGGGATTCCAGTTCAGACGCCTGGGAGAAGGTAAGGACCACATGGGATAATGTTGACTCCGCATGATCAGGGCTGTCCAGTGTACGGAGCGGCTTCCATGTAAGGAAGTTGTCAAAGGTATAGCATCCATTTTAGGAAGTTGTCAAAGGTATGGCATTCATTTTAGGAAGTTGTCAAAGGTATGGCATCCATTTTAGGAAGTTGTCAAAGGTATGGCATCCATTTTAGGAAGTTGTCAAAGGTATGGCATCCATTTTAGGAAGTTGTAACTGACATCTTCCTACTATAAATGCTGTACAAGTGAGAGCGAAAAAAAGGTCTAGTCTCATAGCTGTAGTATTCTTTATTTAATTCAGACATTGATCATATCTCATTACAATCTTTCAAGTAAGCTAGGCTAGCCAGCCCAAGGCATCAAGCTAAAAAAGTGCTAGGTGGTGCCCTCTTTTCACCGTTCTTCTTCACTATTTTGACTTCTCCTCTATAAGTCTCCCCATCATTCTGGCCTATTTCTGTTAATAAACCAGTACAAAATGAAAATAAAGAAAAAGGAGGGCTAGGTGAACTCTAAGTAGTGTCCTTAACTTGTCTCTCTGGTTTCTAGCTCTGCCCCTTGTGAACCCCATGGCTGTCCCAGGTTTGTACTGTACCATGCCGACCTGGTTTCAATGCTATTTGAAATCATTTTAAGTACTTTAGATGGGTTTGACTGAGCATGCATGGCTCAATGGAACCAGTAGAAAACTAGCAAAAGAGCCAACTCCAGGCAGACTGTCACTCCAGGCAGGCTGAAGCAAACGCTAAAAGTATTTGAAAGACTTCAAATAGTATTTGAACCCAGGTGTGGTACCATGCCTGCTGCACGGAGACTGCCAGAGCTGCTGTAGAAACGATATGACTGTTCTGTAGCTATTTCTGGATGAGGAGCATGGAGATGACGACTAGCTCTCTGGAAATCTGTTAGAGTTCACGCAGGATGTTATGCATGTGTGCACCTAGAGTAGATGTCTGACAACGTTTTGGTTTTTGGAATGCCCAAGAGGACTGCGAAGATTTTTGCATGGCATGAGGATAGTTACAGATATTGCTTTTTGCTAAAAAATAAATAAATATAAAACCTTCAGAGTTTCTGTAGTGTGTAAATCGGCAAGAGTTTCTTCAGAAGGATCTCAATTTGCCTATCGAACCAGGCCATGGTACACCTATGGTACAGTACAGTAAGCTGTTAGAAGCCCCAGGCCCAAGCATGACCTGCAGTGACCCGGGAGGGTCAGTGGAGGCTGGTGATAGAAGGACGGTTCATAGTAATGACTGGAATGGAATCAAACACATGGCGTCTGTGATAACATTCCATTCCAGCCGTTACAATGAGCCCATCTTACGATTTTAAAGTGACGCCAGCCTCCACCGTGGAAGGTCTCCTTGTATTAAAAAAACAGACTTTTGAACAGCAAGCGTTGTGTTGTGTGGTGGCCTTTTAGCCGTGCATGTCTGACCCTTGAACCCCACCCCCCCCTCCCCCGTCTCTCTCAGTGATCCCCAACCCTCTGCCCTGCATGAAGGATGAGCACACGTGTCAGGATGGGGGTTGTATCCCTCTGGAGTACCTGTGTGACAACAGACCTGATTGCAATGACATGAGTGATGAGCTGGATTGTGGTGAGTGGAAATGGCATTGGTGTGGTGTGGTGTAAATGGCATTGGTGTGGTGTGGTGGAACTGGCATTGGTGTGGTGTGGTGGAGTGTGGAGTAGTGGCAAAGGGTCTGAGGTTTGTTGTATCCTAAGAAGAGCGTTATATCTGGTTATTGCCTTGCTGTGGCTTCTAACACCATGGCGTCTACAGCATATCTCAGGGCAACTCTGGTTATGGCTGTGTGAACAGTAGTTATAAACTCTTTTTGATTTTGATCTGATCAGATCAGATTCAGCCTGGACCAGTGACCCCCACCCCTCCCACCACCACCCCCATCAAGATGTCCACACGCCCCCTTGGCCCCCTAGGGCCCTGCAAAGTGGACCAGGCCACCTGCCAGAACGGGGAATGTGTCCCCAGAGACTACCTGTGCGATGGAGAGAGGGACTGCTCTGACGGCAGCGACGAGTTCAGATGTGGTGAGAATCAGGGACACACACGAAGACTTCAAAAGTGCAGTATACGCACAGGGAGGCACACAGAAGGAGGGCGAGAGGGGAGGGCAATAGTCTTCTGTGTGCCCTTTTCTATCTCTCCCTTTCATCATCCTTTCACACACACACACACACACACACACACACGACCGTCAGTCACAAAGCTTTGCATCTGCTTCATGTCAACACACCTGATCAATGTGTCTGATTGATGAAGTGCTCCTCTGATCATGCCCCTCTGTCTGGCTCCAGGCACTCCCTCTCCCTGTGAACCCAATGAGTTCAAGTGTAAGAACGGCCGCTGTGCTCTCAAGCTGTGGCGCTGTGATGGAGACAACGACTGTGAGGACAACTCAGACGAGACCGACTGCCGTGAGTTCCACATCCCACGTTTATTGATTGAACATTAAAGGACCGCTTTTCTAGTCCTTAGACTAAAAAGCTCTTTAAATTGTGAGTTTCTTTGTTTACATGAATGACGATGAAGTCATTTTCTATCTCTTCTTGTGTTCCAGCCACCAGAGGTCCAGGTGACACGTGTGCCCCAGAGCAGTTTGTGTGCCTCAGTGACCGCACCTGCATCCCATCTAGCTACCAGTGTGATGAGGAGCCCGACTGCCCTGACCGCTCGGATGAGTTCGGCTGCAGTAAGTCCCTGACCACCATACCATCTCTCTCTGTCTTTGTCCCTGTCCGTCTTTCTCTGTCCTGTCTCTCTCTGAGACACAGTGCAGAATTGTCCATCCATGGCAAACAGTTATATTTTCCCAAACTTTCCATCATGTTTGTGCCTCACCAAAGAGATTGAGACCAAAAATAAACCACTGCCGTTTTAAATTGGGGTTGGGTAGTGGGGACTAGTTTTGAAATGTGTGTGCGCCATCATACGTCACACAGTGCATGCATCCTTGGCTTTATAGATGCTCATGTTGTTTTCTCATAACTTTCCCTTTAAGCTCCTCCCACAGTGACCAATCCCCCAGAGGAATCTATTGAGGCGGAGCGGGGGGAGACGGTGACTTTCAACTGTGTGGCAGTTGGTGTTCCCACCCCCATCATCACCTGGAGGCTCAACTGGGGCCATATCCCCATCAGTGGCAGGTGAGTTGGTACAGTCCTCCTACTCCTTCCAACCTTGTCTGGTTCACCCCATAACAGCTCTTATCACAAACTTAGTTCGACATTTAGGCCAATGGCCCCATTCTGAATGACTCCTGAATCGATGGGATGTTATGTTGTGTTTGAAAATGTGTGTGTGAGTGTTGGCAAACATTCGACTCTAGAAGATGACATTAAAGTTGATATGCATCATACAAGTATTTCATGTGGAGTTCTGAACCCCTCTGTTGCGTGATACAAGTGGCTTCTCGTCAAACTCTGTCTGTCTGATGCCATTATGGAAGAGAGTGTTGATCTGTGCGGTGATAGCTCTGGAAAGAAAGCCGGGATTAATTTGTGGGATTGTGTGAAATGAGTCTTGCGTATAATTGATTGGAAACAGACCATAACCATTTTAAAATGACTGAGGATTTGTCCGCTATCCAATCTCGTTAGGCCACAAAATGCAGCATTTCATGCATTGCTGATTAAGCACTGTCATATATCTACAGACAAGTCATGTTTGATTTGATTCAAAGAAGACTCATCTTTCAAACACTTCTGTCATTAAGTATTGAGTTATTCAATTATTGCTTTGTGGCCAATCATGTCCAATAACAGAGCTTACTGTACATCCATTGAATGGCTGTTTTATACAGTAAAGTGCTATATTATGCTATATTATAAACTAAACTCCTACAGTTAACTCAATCACTATTAAATACCATTCTGAAAGCCTAAAGTTGCAGAGAGTAGGCTGTATGGCACTTCCTGTAGCAATATGTCAGTTCAGGAAAGAGATTTAGAGTCATAATATTCCTTGTCCTCTGAACGCCCTTTAGAGTCATAATATTCCTTGTCCTCTGAACGACCTTAACTTTGAAAAGTGAATCGTCACTGTTTGGTTAGAGGTGAGTCGAACACAGGCTGCAGTGGTTGAAGCATCAGTGTAATGTAAGCAATGTATATGTATCGGTCTTCCCAGGATCTCAATGACCAGTGAGAATGGGCGTGGCAGCCTGACCATCCGTGACGTAAAGGAGGCGGACCAGGGGGCGTACACCTGTGAGGCCATCAACGCCAAAGGCCTTGTGTTTGGTATCCCTGACGGGGTGCTCAGCCTCACACAGAAACCAGGTATGTACTCTATTGCCTGAATCACACTATAGGGCCAAGCTAAGCCATGCCTAGCTGATCTGAGCTGGCCTGGTTATGCATGGTTCCATCAAAGCTGCTGGGACCATGCTGTAAAGAACATCCAACATAGCTGCTGGAATCATGCTGCAAAGGATAGCTGCTGGGACCATGCTGGAAAGGACAACCACCATAGCTGCTGGGACCATGCTGGAGAGGACAACCACCATAGCTGCTGGGACCATGCTGGAAAGGACATCCACCATAGCTGCTGGGACCATGCTGGAAAGGACAACCACCATAGCTGCTGGGACCATGCTGGAAAGGACAACCACCATAGCTGCTGGGACCATGCTGGAGAGGACAACCACCATAGCTGCTGGGACCATGCTGGAAAGGACAACCACCATAGCTGCTGGGACCATGCTGGAAAGGACATCCACTATAGCTGCTGGGACCATGCTGGAGAGGACAACCACCATAGCTGCTGGGACCATGCTGGAAAGGACAACCACCATAGCTGCTGGAACCATGCTGGAAAGGACATCCACTATAGCTGCTGGGACCATGCTGGAGAGGACAACCACCATAGCTGCTGGGACCATGCTGGAAAGGACATCCACCATAGCTGCTGGGACCATGCTGGAAAGGACATCCACTATAGCTGCTGGGACCATGCTGGAAAGGACATCCACCATAGCTGCTGGGACCATGCTGGAGAGGACATCCACCATAGCTGCTGGAACCATGGTGGAAAGGACATCCACCATATCTGCTGGAACCATGCTGGAAAGGATAGCTGTTGGGACCATGCTGGAAAGGATAGCTGCTGGAACCATGCTGGAAAGGATAGCTGCTGGAACCATGCTGGAGAGGATAGCTGCTGGAAAGGATAGCTGCTGGGACCATGCTGGAAAGGATAGCTGCTGGGACCATGCTGGAAAGGATAGCTGCTGGAACCATGCTGGAGAGGACAACCACCATATCTGCTGGGACCATGCAGGAAAGGACAACCACCATGTCTGCTGGAACCATGCTGGAAAGGATAGCTGCTGGGACCATGCTGGAAAGGATAGCTGCTGGAACCATGCTGGAAAGGATAGCTGCTGGAACCATGCTGGAAAGGATAGCTGCTGTAACCATGCTGGAGAGGATAGCTACTGGGACTATGCTGGAAAGGATAGCTGCTGGGACCATGCTGGAAAGGATAGCTGCTGGAACCATGCTGGAGAGGATAGCTACTGGGACTATGCTGGAAAGGATAGCTGCTGGGACCATGCTGGAAAGGATAGCTGCTGGAATCATGCTGGAAAGGACAATGTGAGAAGGAAAGATCAGAGCCAGCAGGGTATGGTTTGTGTTGGCTCTATAGTGGGAATCGAGTATTGTGTACTACTCTTCCCTGGAATGTGCCACCACAACACTGAATAAAGAGTATATATAATGAATTATTTCAATAATAAAATGGCTTTGTGAGTATATGAAATGCCTAAAATGTTATGTCTGTCTGCATCTATTTGCCTGTACTGTCTGTTTAATGTCTTCTATTTGCACCGTACTGTCCTTTCGTTCAGTTTTGTCATCCTCTCTCATCGTCACCAGGAAACTGTCCCGACGGTCACTTCAGTGTGGAGGGACGTTGTATCTCCTGCTTCTGCTTCGGCATCACCAAGAACTGTGGCAACACTGGACGCTACCGCAACCAGATCAACCTGCGCTTCACTGACGAGGACGACTTCAAAGGTACTGGACTTCACCAAATACTAATGCCTGTCATACACGTCATGATTCATGTCATTTTTGTGGACCCAATCCTTCTAGAAGGCAATCTTCGTCAGCCGAGTCGAAATCCTCGTTGTCCAAATCGCTCCCCTGATCCGAGTCCGACCAGTATTAGATTCAAAGCTTCTATGTCGGTATACTTATTCATAGCTGCCTTCTTTTTAGCTTCCTGTTCAATATTCCCCCCCCCCCCTTTTTTTTTCTCCCTTGAGAAGCCATCGTTTATGCTAAAGCCATGAAATTAAAGCCATGAAATCTGTTTACAATGTAATGTAGCGTGCTCTATGCAACTCATCTCTGAGCCGGGTAGCAATAGTTCACATCAAACTTTGTCACATGCGCCGAATACAAAAAGTGTTCAATAGTACGCGTTAAATGTTCTAGGCCTTGCTCTGTCCCACCCAGGTCAACTGCATATCCCTGGAAAGCTTATCTCATTGGCTACAAGACTGCCAAGGTGGTGTAGTAGCCAATCCCCTGTGTAATGGATGCCTTCGGCTCGTAAGCAGGCAACATCATATTTTTCATGCGCCAAGATATAGTCACTCGGTGGACATTTGATGTTGCCATTAAGTCACACATCATCAGATAACATTAGATTCCTATCAACCGAAGGATTCATTTCATACCCACCATGTAGCTATAGCTCAAACACAGACCAAATGGAAGCTTGCCTTGGAAGCTGTTTGGTGAAAACGTTGTGTAAAATAAGCATTTTGACTCTCTGGGCTGGAGATCAATAACGGTAGGTCACAGGCAGACAAATAAGACCGCCCTCATGATCTGAGGAGTCCCGGCTTTCGGTGTGTATAGACGTATTCTGTGTTCATTTAGTTTATGCTTCACAACGCTAACCGGAATGTAGGTAGCAGGCGTCTTGAAATGAGGTCATTGGCTCGGGCCTTCCCTTATAGATTCGTATGCCCATATATGGTAGTAAGTCACACCAAAGATTTTAAGGCACTGATCAATAACTAAGATAACCAAGCTTTCTGCAGAAACCCTGCTTTTGCAGATAGAGGCTACCGTTCTCATACCAGACTGAATTAAATAAAACAAATCTAATAGGCTCCCCATTTAAGAGGTGTTAAGCATGAAAACGTTTGTTTATAGCATGAATGTCATAACTGGTACGAGAAAACTCTTATTTCATTTTCCCTGCCTCCCTCCCTAACTCCAGGAGTGAACGTGACTTACCCCTCTCGGCCGGGCACCCCTCCTCTCTCCTCCACTCAGCTCCTCATCAACCCAGAGGAAGAGGAGTTCCAGCTAGTCGACCTATCACGGCGCTTCCTCATCCTTGATTCATTTTGGACGCTGCCACGCCAGTTCCTGGGAAACAAGGTGCGGCGTCATCACTACATCAATTCCTGCTCTGCACTACTTTTGCTGTGTTCCCCTGTTTAGGCGTTGCATGCATCAACCAATGGTTGCATGCCACGTCAGGCACCATACTGCTATACCATAGGATGGATGTGGTTAGCTGATATGCAAAATTCCTATCCAGGCGTTGGTATGGTTTGGCATGCATCAGTAACCTCTGAGCAGGAGAACACAACCCTTGTCTATCCAATGACTCACCTTGACATCATGTTGAAATGATCTTACACCAGCAAGATAACTACTATATGAATTAAACATTTAAATGCACATCTAAAAGTGTCAGCACACAGAAAGTGTTTAAGATATATTCAAAGGAAGACGCTCCCCCACACTGCTTGTGTTACTCTTATTAATGGCTTACGTTTCAGCCTCACAGCCTTCGTCGGAGCATTGTCTGGCTTATATAACTATGAAATGAATACGGTGGCTGAATGTCTGTTTATTTAGATTGACTCCTATGGAGGGTCCCTGAAGTACAAGGTGCGCTACACGCTGGCCCGTGGCGAGACTGAGCCTGAGGAGAAACCAGACGTCGTCCTGACCGGGAACGGTCAGAGACTGGTCTACCGCAGGGGCAACCCCACCCCCTCCAGAGAGGTCAACCAGAAAGAGATCAAGTTTACTGAGGTGGGTCCATCTGCCAACAACCACCCCACTTTTAGCTTAGTTTGGTTCATATACACTTTGTCAAGCTCTTTATGAACAAAACAATGTAACTGTCTCTAGTCCTTATTTGTACAGTATAGCAGGGTTCCCCAACTGGCGGCCCACGGGCCAAATTTATCCCAAGGGCGATTTTATTTGGACCCATCCCAAAACACACATTTGTTTTTTATTGTTAGACATAAAATACTGTATAAACACCAGCAAATCAGCTCCAGTTGATTTCTATTTTGGAAATGTGTTCCAAGGTATTCCCACACATAATAGAGATATACAGTATGTGATTGTATACGAATGTAAGCAAGGTTTGAAATGATTATGTTTTAGTCAAATATGATCTATTAGGGCTTTCTTGCGGTCAAATTGCAGTCCACAAATTATTTGTAGAAAAAAATCTGCTGAATCTAATTGATGATCCCAGCAGTATAAGATCAGTGGTTTAAGATCCTTTGTCTACGTCTTATCTATGATCCTATACTGGCTGACATGTTGCTGTCTAAACCTTCCATAGTGCAGTTAATGACCATTGTTTTAAATGTAGCCTTCTGGGCCGTGTGTGATCATGATCAATGTCTGACCTCCGATGGTTTGTGTGTGTTCATGTAGGACAACTGGCAGCACTCGTCGGGTCGCCAGGTGTCCCGTGAGGACCTGATGATGACGCTGGCCAGCCTGGAGAGCATTAGCATCCGCACCGTCTACGACAACCACATGGTGAGCGTGGCGCTCAGCGACATCGTCATGGACACCACCACTGTGGAGTACAACATCCATGACAATGCCAAAGATGTGGAGGAGTGCAGGTGAGATCCCATAGACTGACTTCAGCCGAGGTTAAGATTTGAATTAGATGTTGTTTGTTATCGCTCCATAGAGTCACGGGCACTAAAACGTGACTTAAACCGGGACAAAAAAGAGGAGGAGTGCTGAGAACCTTTTAGTTCTTGCAACTGTAGGTATATGGTAAATACATTAGCATAGCATTGTATTGTGTTTGAATTGTAGGATAGTTTCTGTGGACAGTTGTAATGGCTTCCATGGTGTGTGTTCCTCCCAGGTGTCCCCCTGGCTACTCAGGACTGTCCTGTGAACAGTGCTCCACTGGCTTTGAGCGCGTGTCTGGGGGGAACTTCCTGGGATCCTGTGCTGGATGTAACTGTAACGGACACGCCAGCGCCTGCGACCCCATCAGTGGACAATGTCTGGTGAGGACTCCTCACAACACAACGTTATCATTATACTAAAGCCTGGCTGTGAATGTCAAAGCTTTGAAGTTGTATTCGACCTCTATGTCTTTCAGCTGTAAATTGAATCTGTTGCAAGTGTCGCGAATGTCTAGCAAATGCATTGAGTTGGTGGCTCTCACAGTCAGTGGCTGAATTGTTAACCTGACTGTAGTAGCTGTTTGCAAAGATACCAGTCATTTGCTGCACATTATTTGTTCAATGACCTGTGGACAAGTGTACATAATATAGAGGTAGTAACTGAACTACGTTCCTCTCCCTCCATCAGAGCTGTCAGCACAACACTGAAGGTCCTCAGTGTGACAAGTGCAGACCAGGCTACTTTGGTGACCCCAGGCGAGGTCGCCCCGATGACTGCAAGCCCTGTCCCTGCCCATACACTGAGACATCCCGCAGGTGAGGGGTCACCATGAGGTCACACACACACACACACACACACACACACACATACAGTACACCGGAGTTGGGAAGTAGTGAACTACATGTAGTTCGAATAGTAATTTAACTACCTTTTCCAGTAGTTTGGTGGTAGTTGAACTGAATTCAAATCAGTTGCTGCGGTGTAGCTAACTACTGGAACTACACACTACTTTTTTTTGCAAGAAGTAGGCAATATTTTTTTTATTTTTTTTTCTCTCGGCATCAGATCTGCCTAATTCTCACTTGAAACAAAGTTTGTGTGTTTAATAGGCACGTATCTACATTCTGTTAACATATGACCACATAGTGATCTGTTCTGGTGGTTTGCAGTCTGACATTTCAGATTTACATATGATCAATTTGGGATGTAGTGAACTACTTTTTCAAAGTATCTTAAGTTAAGTAACTATACTTTTCTTAAGGGTAACTTTAGTGTAGCTTAACTTCTTCCAGTGTGACGTAATTGGTAGCTTGGTTAGTTATATTTTCAGAGTAGCTTTCCTGTGTGAGCCTGTGTGACACATACTCACACAGACACACACACAAACACACCGTGGGAGAGAGACAGAGAGATGGAAAGAGCTTTTTCACACAGCAGGTTTACGTCCATATTGGGTAGATTCACTAAGCACTCCAGAAGAGCATTGGGCTTATTCATTCATTGCTGGTGTTGTCAACTTGTGACCTCCTCTCGCTACCCATTAACTGGCAGCTGTAAATATTAATGTCCAAATCCTGTGACGTTTGTTTGTGACTCCTCAGGTTTTCCGACACCTGTTTCCTGGACCATGACTCCCAGGCCACGTGCGACGCCTGCGCGCCAGGCTACACCGGCCGTCGATGTGAAAAGTAAGGAAGTGACATTTTCCCCTTTCACCTCCTTCTTGAAAGAAATGCTAGCTTCAGTATATATGGAATAGTTATAAAAGATGTTGATGGAAGTGTTTGTTTTTTCCCGATAGGTGTGCATCTGGGTATCAGGGTAACCCATTGCAGCCCAATGGCAAATGTTTTACAAACTGTGAGTGTTTCTTGTTTTTTGGGGGGTGGAACGTACATTTTTAGGCTTAAATGTGTTAGGAAAGTTATTCACCTGGACGGTTTTACAGAGACATTTGTACATATAAATTATGACTCTGCTTTATAGTGCATGCCATGCTTTATGTCCTACCTTTAAGAGCCTTGGTCTTGACCCAGGGTAATTATTAACATCAATCACACCTGCTGAGAAGGTGTGGTCATTGGCCTGGTATGTCGAGTGATTGTGGAGGGGTTAGAGTTGGTGGAGCACCCCCAGGTGTTGATCTCATCTCCCCTCCCTCTGTCTCCCTCCCTCCTTCAGCAAACTCAAAGTGTGATATTCGAGGAACAGTGAATTCCAACAGCAGACCATGCGCCTGCAAGGTAACATACTACGTTGCTATGGCCTACTGTACTTTATGGCCTACTGTACTTTATTGCCTACTGTACTTTATGGCCTACTGTACTTTATATTAGATGTAGAAGTTTTGATATGCCATAGTTGAAGAGTACACTCTCAATCACCGACACTTGAACACCATTGTCAGTTCATAGAGGCAGTCATAAACCTGAGCCCGTTTAGCTTAGCTGCCGTTGTACAGTCATCCTTTACGATTACAGACAGTGACTGATGAGCCGGTCGGACAGCCAGGGTTTCATGGCAGATGTGCGTGGCTGATGTTTTCTGTGCGTTGCAGTCCAACGTGGCGGGGTCGCAATGTGACGAGTGTAAGAGCGGCTCCTTCCACCTGACGGAGGACAACCCAGAGGGCTGTCTGCAGTGCTTCTGTATGGGCGTCACCAAGCAGTGTGTCAGCTCCACGTGGAGCCGTGACCAGGTCAGTGGCCCGGCCTTACTAGCACTCACACACACAACTTCTATCGGGCATGGGAGTTAGTGGACTGGGGGGGCTTGACGATTTGCTGAATCAAGTGTGTTAGCACTGTGAGTTGAAGAAGCATGCTCTACAGCTCATGGGAGAAGTAGTGCAGACACGTTAGCGGTCAGGAAATACAAGGAATGTACAAGGACGTCCCAAACCACAGCAGTGCATTGAGCCTGTTTAATGTACCCGGGCCTTTTTAGCTTGTACTTTGAGGAGAGTTGTCATGCGTCTAAAGTGTGTTTGTGTCCCCCAGGTTCGTGGCGGTGTGAATGGTCAGCTCTTCTCCCTCTCCAACGGAGCCAATACCAGAACCATCACAGACGGCATCGCTCAGAGAGGCTCCTCGGGGGTGGCGTACCGCTCCTTCTCTGACATCCCCAAGGACATCTACTACTGGGTCCTACCAGACAGCTTCAGAGGAGACAAGGTGAGAGAGGGGAGAGAGTGGAGATAAGGGGAGAGAGTGGAGATAAGGGGAGAGAGTGGAGACAAGGGGAGAGAGGGGAGAGCGAGTGGAGATAAGGGGAGACGGGGGAGAGAGGGAAGAGGAGGAAGACGGGGAGGGGTGAGAGGGAAGACGGGGAGATGAGAGGGAAGACGGGGAGATGAGAGACGAGGGGAGAGATGAGTGGTTGGAGGCTTTGACTCTTTTTTTTTTACACTTGCATGTATTTCTCCTCTTACCCTGAGAGTAGACTATAGGGACAGGAGAAACTGTCATCCACGTTTATTTTGTACTGAGTAGTCTTCCCTCTGGAAGCAAGGTGTGATTTAAATGTGGTCATGCTAGATGTCACCGTCCACATGCTCTCTCAACATGTGGAAAATATAGAGGCTTTACGTACCTACACGAAGAGAAGCTCTCTACTTCTGGTTGGAGTTCATGGTCATGCACATGTCATCATGTGACCTGTGACCTGGCGAGCTTTAGAGTCTCATGGAGTGAAATACATTTCCACTGTCCAGTAGAGTTAAGAGAATGGTTGTTCTAGAATCTTGAACGTCTCTTTCTGACATGTTGTTGCCAGGTGACAGCCTACGGTGGGGAGCTGCGCTACACTGTGCACTACGAGCCCCGGCAACGCTCCCTGGTGATTGACAGACAGCCAGACGTGGTTCTCCAAGGCAACGGCATCTTCCTGGAACACTTCTCCCAGATTAAGCCCCTCCCCCCCGCCACTGTCACTGTCACCTTCAGAGAAGTGGGTCACCGTGTGTGTGTGTGTGTGTGTGCACTCAGGTGCTCGAGTGTTTATTTTTTGACGGATTCTTAACTGTTTGTAATCTTAACATCAACATACAATACCATGTTGTCTTCGTTGATGATCTTGTTTAAATGACCTAATTAGATTACTATTGCCTAATTATGGCTATAATCCCAACTCCAGTCCTGAGTTTGCCATGGCAGTGTTGCACTGAGCTTCGTTTCTCTCTCTCTGTGTTTCCTCCAGTCTGCATGGAGGCGTGCTGATGGACAGCCCTGCACACGTGAACACCTCCTCATGGCCTTGGCTGATACTACAGTCTTCATGATCAGAGCCACCTACGCTGTCAACATGGTTGAGACCAGGTAAAACCGAACCAGGTGCCCTGTTGAGATTCACTCCGAATGATTCCACATGATTAGGATTCTTAAGAATTGTTTAGGAAACAGCTCTCTGTAGGCTCTACTGTAAACACCCATGTGGCTGATGTTGTTATGGTTGTTGTTGTTGCCTCACCTGTGTCGTTGTCTGTTCAGTCTCTCAGACATCCGGATGGACATTGCAGTGCCACATTCCACAGGCAACGAACGGGCCCTGGAAGTGGAGGAGTGTGCCTGTCCCCAGGGCTACAACGGTCCATCATGTCAGGTACAGCACACACATACCACAAAAATCTATGTACTGTACATCCCGATCTTCTAGTTCCTCCTCTGTTACCTCTTCGAGTTGTAAAGTTCCAGTGTGCTCACTTTGTTCCGTGGTACTGTAGACGTCTCGGAAAGAAACACAGAGTGGGACTCTTAGAGCATGCTGTAATGGAACGGCAAGACAGTCAACTGTGCTGCATGCGTTGTTATCGCCCCCACGGGCCCATGCTGTTTTCCCATGTCTTTCAATCTGTTTCTATACAGGAGTGTGATGTGGGCTACACCCGTACAGGCTCTGGGCTCTACCTGGGTACCTGTGAGAGGTGCGACTGTAATGGCCACGCCAGCGGCTGTGACCTGGAGACAGGCGCGTGCTTGGTAAGTCGCTCCACCCTCCGGTTGTAATGTATGCCAGTAGTACAGTTCTACAGCTGCACTTGGCTTTGAAGTCTGCTATGGAATGCGCTAATGGTTTCATGGCGAATCCCAACATGTGGAAACAGGTTCCGAACACACATGGTTTCATAATAGGATTTCACTGTTCCATGGATGGATCCGCCACTCTCTCTCTCTTCCCTCTCATGTGTCTCCCTTTTTTAGCAATGCCTTCACAACACGGCCGGCCCAAGGTGTGAGCGCTGTTTGCCAGGTTTCTACGGCAACCCTGTGACGGACGGACCTCAGGCTTGTCAGTCCTGCCCCTGCCCTGGCACTTCCCCCAGCAACCAGTGAGTTCACTCCTCCTCATGTACTCTACAGCAGCGATTCTGGTTGGTCGCGACCTAAATTTGGGTCGAGGTAGCATTTAAATTTATTTCAATGAAAAAGTATTCCGGTCTGAACTTAAACTAGATTACTAAAAACCTGCTTGAAAGTGGTAGAGACTCATTAAATAATTTAATCTCTGTTCAATGTTTCTTCAATCACGGTATTAAGAGATATTGGCAGCTCTATTCCGGTGGATTTGGCTGATTTTGTGGTCTCAAACTAGTGACCTTGTAAATTATTATTAGTCATCAAGAATCTGCTTGAAGAATTGCTGCAATTACTTAAAAAATATAGTATTAAAAGTAGTTTTCGGCCCTTGCGCATCGCAGTGCTACAGGCGTCTCTACAGACTTGGGTTCGATCCCGGGCTGTATCACAACCGGCCGTGATCGGGAGTCCCATAGGTTGACGCACAATTGGCCCAGCATCGTCCGGTCAGGGGGACTTTACTTGGCTCATTGCTTTCTAGCGACTCCTTGTGGCTGGCAGGCGCCCAAAGACTGACCTCGGTTGTCAGTTGAACGGTGTTTCCTCCGACACATTGGTGCGGCTGGCCTCCGGGTTAAGCGGCCGGGTGTTAAGAAGCACGGTTTGGCGGGTCATGTTTCGGGGGACGCATGACTCGACCTTCGCTTCCAGAGCCCATTCAGGAGTTGCAGCGATGAGACAATATCGACATTGGGGGTAAAATAAAAAAAACACAACAACAAAAAATGGCAATGTTAATATTGGATCATGACTGAGACAACCGGGTTTAATTTGGGTCCCAAGGCAAAACCAGTTGAGAACCAATGCTCTACAGTAGGGGTTCCCAAACTGTGGGGTGCGAGGTGCGGAATGGAAGGATTAGGTTTTCTAGCCCATAGATATTGTTGTAATTTTTTTTGTCACTCAAATATCACATGAATACACATTAAACATAGCAGAATGTATATAATTGCAAGAAAATGTGCTTTAAAACGGCAACATTTTCTTTGGACCTAATGACAAAATGTGTAGAGTTGTAGGAGATATGCTTTAAACCTGCAAAATCCTCATGATTATTCGCAGGATTTTCCCCAATGCTGGAAGTGGGGCCCTGAGTAAAAAAAATTGGTAACCCCTGCTCTTCAGAACAGAACTACACCTTTAGATGGATCAATGTCTCTGGAACAAGCTCCAGACATCTTTCATCTACTTATAAACACTACATTTAACTGATGGGTCAACCTCATAGAGATCAAAGTTCATTCTGTGGTCAACCTGCTCTTTGTAAAGACATTTGATCTGTCATTGACTGGTCATGCAGGTCGCACTGTTGTGTCAGCGATAACCTTGATATTTACAATGCAGAGTAGGGTTGTCTACTGGTTTACAAGACTGATGAAAGTATTTTCCTTTCCTGCAGGTATTCTCTGTCTTGCTACAAGGATGCGGACGGTCAGCCGACATGTGATAACTGTCCCCCTGGCTCCACCGGCCGGCGCTGCGAAAGGTAAGACTCGCTCCATCTCCACCTAACCCTTCCAGCCTTACTGGTCAGTGGGCTGGGGATGCTGGGCTGGCCAAAGCACGGAAAGCAGAGGTGACTAGTCTGGCACCCACTTGTTTCCTTTATTAAAACGGGTATAGTAGCATGTCTGTCCGATTTGCATCCCTCTTTCAACCAGTCTCTCCAACCAGTCATGATTGATATGTGAGTGTTTCGTGGAGTGGTGTGGGAGAAGCAAATCTCAAACCAACGCCACCCATTCCAGTTAGTTAGTAAAGGTTTCTGTGGGTCGGGTTTGGTCTCCGCAGTAGCACTGCTCTTTATGCTATTTGAGCGGTCAATATCTGTGTTGTATTAATGCGCTTGGCAAACGGACATTGTGTTTATCAATGGGCATTTTTTGTTTTAAAAATGTGTCTGGTGTTCCATGGGATTACACGTGTAATAATGAGTTGTGTTACTGGCTTTTACGACAAGAAAAGTAATAAGTCTTTCGTGTTTGGACTTGTAGTTGTGTCCTGAGGTAAACCTTATGTCACATGGGTTTTGCGTTCTCTCCTTTGCCTTAGCTTGATTGCTTTGCCAGAACTTTCTCTGAGTCTCCTGCTTTAGCTGCTTGTTAAAAGGTTTAGAAGCTGTGGGCTAATACTGCCAGTGTTTATGCCTGGGCCATGTTGACATTATTCTCTCTACAAGGCATAAATCTATTTTCTAATGTCATGTCTGTTTGACGACTCTTTGCTACTCGATGTGCAAAGATGACGATGAGGTGATTGGGGTAGACAAACATTTGGTATGTTTTGATAAGTTGACCCTGCCCTATGTCTCATTTTAATGTTTTGATCATTAAGAAAACAAGACAGTTGTGTGGACCCGTACCTGCAAGAGGACTATGACGGTTTCCTCCCACCCGGGTGTGGTGAGGCAGTGTTCAACTTTAGCCTGAGGAAACATGTGGTGCCAGAGGGCAGTGGAGACGAGGAGGAGAGGGAGGAGGATTATGATGAGGAGGAGGAGGAGGACACACGCTTCAGCCCACAGCCAGACGAGGAGAAGGAGGAGGAGATGGACTACAGCCCACAGCCAGATGAGGAGATGGACTACAGCCCACAGCCAGACGAGGAGAAGGAGGAGGATATAGACTACAGCCCACAGCCAGACGAGGAGAAGGAGGAGGAGATGGACTACAGCCCACAGCCAGACGAGGAGAAGGAGGAGGAGATGGACTACAGCCCACAGCCAGACGAGGAGAAGGAGGAGGAGATAGACTACAGCCCACAGCCAGACGAGGAGAAGGAGGAGGAGATAGACTACAGCCCACAGCCAGACGAGGAGCATGAGGGGACAGACTATAGTCCACAGCCAGACGAGGAGCATGAGGGGACAGACTATAGTCCGCAGCCAGATGATGATGATGAGGAGGACACTGAATACAGCCAACAGCCAGATGAGGAAAAAGAGGAGGACACAGGTTATAGCCAAAGACCATACACCCCCACATGGAGCCTACTGTCCACTACCAGCCACCGTACCCAACCCTCTCACCCTACCATCCCTACTCACCCTACCACTCGCCCACCCGCTCCCACTCGCCCAGCCACTCACCCTACAACTCCTACTCAACCAACCACTCACCCTACGACTCCTACTCACCCAACCACAACCACCCCCATAGCTGACATGGTCCGAGTCCACCTGAATAGGAGTCCACCCAGGGTTCCATCGCTGAACACGCCCAGCCCTGAGGTTAGAGAGCACAGCTTCCAGTTCCTAATGAGGCTCCACATGAACCGCTTCAACCAGCGCCTCAGCATGTTGGAGAGCAACACCCTGGACATCAGGGAGGGCATCCAGGCCATGAGGGGCCAGCAGAGCAATCTCAGCACCCAGCTGGAGATGCTGCAGTCACAGTCTGCCCTGGAGAAGAAGGAGAGGGTGGGCGAACTGGAGAGTAGCTACACAGACATGGAAACTCGTCTGAAAAGGCTGGAGGGTCGTCTGGAGATTGTGATAGATGGGTTTACTGCCCTGGCTCAGGAGATGAACAAGGTGAAACGCGTCAGACACAGAGCACGGTCTGCTAAGGAGGCGATGGCTCTGCCACCAGTGTCCACAGCCTTAGTGCCAAGGGGTACCACAATTCGACACTCCTTCAGGACTTCTCAATTAACAACCGTGACAACACTGAGATCCAATGTCGGGACTCAATCCACAACCACCAGGTCACAAACTATAGCCACAGTCCCCAATAGCTTACCCACGCCCCGTCTCCCTGCTAAGAAAGCCACAATGGCCCATAAGTCCACCACCAAAACAGTCAAAAAAACTACAAAACCTCAACCATTAACTAGATCCACCAAAAGAAATGTCAATTCAAAGTCCAGCCCAAGACAAAATACTACCATAAGTAAACCCAGGACTAGCTCTAGACCACGTAGTACGACAAAGCCTAGCACTAGACCACGTAGTACGACAAAGCCTAGCTCTAGACCACGTAGTACGACAAAACCTGAAACAAAGGCTACGATGGCCAAGCTTCATGTGACAGCTAATAAGCTCTCAACACAGACACGTCAATCAAAACCAAGGGAAGCTGTAGAAGACCTGGCTAACACTAAATATCAGCTGGCACCACCATCCCATAAACGTAAGCCTCCAACACAGGTGTCCAAGTCACGTAATGAAGCTGCTAAAAAGGGAAAGGATGCTTCTCGTGCTAGGAGCAACGATAAAAAAGACAGTGCCTTTAGATCAGTTGCACCTCATTCAAAGGTTCAACCCAATGTTAAACTCAAAGAAACTGTTGTCAAGAAACCATCCGACTCAAACGATGGTAACTCTAGACCTAACTTGGAAACCACTGCTCCAGACTCATACCAGTTGGCTCCACCGTCCCACAAAGTTCAGGAAGTGTCAAAAGCTAAAACAAGTTACTCCGAGAAAGTTCTCACCACCACGTCGGCACCCACCAAAACGGCCTCTTCTTCAAAGCGTTCCAGGTTAACAACGAAGAGTAAAGTCAAAGCTACTAGTTCCAAGAGACGCCCACAGAAGAAGAAAGCCCAGCCCCAGTCCAATGTTCTGGACCTGCTCAAACTTCTTCAAAGGAATGATCAAAAATCATCCCAAAAGAACAAGAAACAAAAGCAAGATGGTTCCGATGGTTCTTTTCACATTGTTTTAGGAAGGCTGGCCATTCCAATCAAAATTATCCCTGATTATTAGGTACATTTATATATATTTTTTAACTTGAACAAATTTCAACATGTATCTAAAAGAATCTGTTTCTGGTCCTGATATTTATGCTTATTTTTATTATGTATTTGTATCTATGGAATAAGTCTAATTATTTCTTTTTTATAAAGGACTGCGTGAGTTGAGAGTAACTTCTTCATGTAGAGGCAACATTGTTATTGTGTTTAAAACTGCATCATGAAATAATATCAGTTACCATGTTCAAAGTTGTGTATTTACAGGAGTTGTTTGGTGCTATTTTTCTTTAGCCCAGTGGGTCAGACTACCTCAAGACGTACACATACAGTATTTAGTATTACATTTAAACTTTCACAGCAGACTTTATAAATTACCCCTATTATATGGACAAATTGTACATGTAAAATTTGATTTAGCCCAATCATGCAAGTACAGTGCATTCGGAAAGTATTCAGACCCCCTTGACTTTTTCCACATTTTGTTAAGTTACAGCCTTATTCTAAAATGGATTCAAAAAAAAATTCCCTCATCAATCTACACACAATACCCCATGATGACAAAGCAAAAACAGGTTTTACAAAACTGAAATATTACATTTACATAAGTACTCAGACCCTTTACTCAGTATTTTTGTTGAAGCACCTTTTGCCGCAGTTACAGCCTTGAGTCTTCTTCGGTATGACCGTACAAGCTTGGCGCACCTGTATTTGGGGAGTTTCTCCCATTCTTCTCTGCAGATTCTCTGAAGCTCTGTCAGGTTGGATTGGGAGCATCGCTGTACAGCTATTTTCAGGTCTCTCCAGAGATGTTAGATCGGCTTCAAGTCCGGGCTCTGGCTAGGCCACTCAAGGACATTCACAGACATGTCCCGAAGCCACTCCTGCGTTTTTTTTGGCTGTGTGCTTAGGGTCGTTATCCTGTTGGAAGGTAAACCTTTGCCCCAGTCTGAGGTACTGAGAGCTCTGGAACAGGTTTTCATCAAGGATCTTTCTGTACTTTGCTCCGTTCATCTTTCCCTCGATGGTGACTAGTCTCCCAGTCCCTGCTGCTGAAAAACATCTCCACAGCATGATGCTGCCACCACCATGCTTCACCATAGGGATGGTATTGGCCAGGTGATAAGCGGTGCCTGATTTCCTCCAGGCGTGACACTTGGCATTCAGGCCAAATAGTTCAATATTGGTTTCATCAGACCAAATAATCTTGTTTCTCATGGTCTGAGAGTCCTTTAGGTGCCCTTTGGCAAACTCCAAGCGGGCTGTGATGTGTCTTTTACTAAGGAGTGGAATCTATCTGGCCACTTTATCATAAAGGCCTGATTGGTGAAGTGCTGCAGAGATGTTTGTCCTTCTGGAAGGTTCTCCCATCTCCACAGAGGAACTCTGGAGCTCTGTCAGAGTGACCAAGGTCCTTCTCCCCCGATTGCTCAGTTTGGCCCGGGTGACCAGTGGTTAAAAACTACTTTCATTTAAGAATGATGTAGGCCTCTGTGTTCTTGGGGACCTTCAATGCTGCAGAAATGTTTTGGTACCCTTCCCTAGATCTGTGCCTCGACACAGTCCTGTGTCAGAGCTCTATGGACAATTCCATTGACCTCATGGCTTGGTTTTTACTCTGACATACACTGTCAACTGTGGGGCATTATATAGACAGGTGTGTGTGCCTTTCCAAATCAATTGAATGTATCACAGGTGGACTCCAATCAAGTTGTAGAAACATCTCAAGGATGATCAATGGAAACAGGATGCACCTGATCTCAATGTCGAGTCTCATAACAAAGGGTCTGAATACTTATGCAAATAAGGTGTTTCTATTTTTATTTTTTTATACATTTGCTAAAAATGTCTAAAAACCTGTTTTCACTTCATCATTATGGGGTATTGTGCGTAGGTTGATGAGGGCAAAAATCGATTTAATCTATTTTAGAATAAGGCTGTAACGTATCAGAATGTGGGAAAAGTGAAGGGGTCTGAATACTTTCCGAATGCACTGTATATGTGTACGAGTGGAGGCTGGTGGGAGCAGCTATAAGAGGATGGGCTCAGTGTAATGGCTGGAATAAATGGAACGGTATCAAACACATCACACAAACAGTATGGACTCTGTTCCATGAATTCTATTCCAGCCATTACAATGAGCCCATCCTCCTATAGCTCCCCCCACCAGCATCCACTGATGTAAACTATACAGTACTGCCAGTTAAGTATTTGAAGTGAGTTTGTCCAAGCTTTCCGACGTCCCTATGTTCAGGTGTAAATATGTTTTAATTCCATCTGCTATTGTGATTGGATGACTATCGATATGATTGTGTATGTAAATGTGATTGTGGTGTATTATGTATTTATAGCATTCATTCTGCCCTTGCTGCCTTGTGATTGTACTTCAAATTATTTATTTTTTGCTTACTGTGCATAGCCCAAATAGCAACATGAAACATGTAAAATGTCAACCCATTTCTTGACCTCAATAATATCCCAGATTTGGCTTCATCATGCATTGGTCAGATAGTTTCCAAAAACTGTTTTAGCTTCTTACTGTAGATAGACTGGACAGGTTTTTCCAAAGTCCCATTGAAGCTGTGCGTTTGTTGGCTGTTCAACCGTGGAGCTTCCAGTGACAAGGTAAGAACTGGAGCAGCTAGGGTAGCTCTCCCCTAGGGTGACCTGGCCTATTGGGCTCTTTAGCTGGACAGAGCTTTGGTGGATGGACATAGTGCCTCAGCTTGCTTCTTCTTAGCTTCTCAGTGTTATATCCTGATGTGATATGATGCCTCTTTCTGCACTTAGACTTTAATTCTCCGGTTCATTCTCTCTGCTCTGCTGTCTTTATCAAGGTTTGGTGACACATTATTTTAAAATAGAAAATGAACTTTAACGCAACCTTCCTCAGTTCATCTTCTAGCAACCTAATGAGAAGAGAGATGGTTTCAACATTTGACCCATGTTGAGAGTTGTAGCATTGGCTGTGCTTTGTCTATCTCCAACATCGGCAATACATACACACCTTTTAGCCTTCTTTTGCATCTGGGATACTCAAAAGTCAGTGAATTTTCAAGGGGTGTAGCAAAGCTGTATGTGTCCCAATGTGATTGTGAGTAGTGTTTAAAAAATAAACCCCCCTCATAATTGCAGGGGACCTGGGGAATGCCTAGTGCATGGACAATGGAAATCCACAATGAATAAATTGTTGCTGTTGGCTAATAATGTGACAGCTCTGTTGTGTAGCGTGTATACATCATGCGTAGTATTTGACTAGCAGTGTATTTTCATGTGTCTGGGCCAAGAGTGTGCTGCGAGGACAAGCCTCATCACGTATCTCTTCACACGGCTCGCTCAATTTCCTGCCCCCATTGCTCCTTCCCTGTGTGTGTCCTCTTTGACTGGAAATGTTTGTTTTAAAGTGTAAATGTTGGCTGTTCTCCTTTTCAGATGTGCTGCTGGGTACACAGGCAACCCCCAGCTTGGACAAACGTGTATTGTTGGCAACAATGATCTCAATGGTAGGTATAGATTATTCAATTAAATATAACTCTATCCCCTCAGGGGCGGTGTTAACCGTGCTAACAGATTGCGGCTGTGTACATTATAGTATTTGGTGGAATGAAGGCACACTGAGTGCAACGCTCAGCTATGTCATGTTTACAGGTAACTGCTACAACTGTGATCAGAGAGGAAGTGAAGGATGCGATGGAAATGGTGTGTGTCGCTGCAAGGTAAGCAAACCAAGGCTTCTCTATGTTTTTCATTAAAACCGCCAGCCGCATTGACATCCTCCTGTATCCTTATCCACTTGTTATCTCTCTAGGTTTGTCCCATATAAATATAATCCCTTGAATGGCATTCCCATTCAAGTCTATGTTCTATGTATGTGTAGGTTCACCTCTCACACTATATCATTGCGTCTCAGATGAACGTTGAGGGCCCTGATTGCTCCAACTGTAAGCAGGGAACCTTCCACCTCAGCACAGACAACAAAGATGGCTGCCTGTCCTGCTTCTGCATGGGAGTCACTCAGCAGTGCTCCAGCTCCTCCCACGACAGAGACCAGGTACCCAGGCGACAAGAACTAGGAAACGACTTCCTGAAAACAATATATTAGTAAATATACGAAAAGAGCACTTTGAGAGTAGCCTGGCGCTGGTCTCATATCTGTTTGAGTTTGATGTGACAATGACCAATCAAGGAATATAGGCAAGTCAACACACAAACATATACTAACAGCTGAACTGAATAAACGGTTTTCCTGTCTCTCTGAGTGTGATTGGATGATCATCCCTTCATGTGTGTCCTGCAGGTGTCATCCGTCTTTGCCCCAGGCAACTTCCAGGGCTTTGCTTTGGTCAACCGGCAGCGCACCGTCCGTATCTCCACCGGATTCACCGTGGAGGTGTCCACTGACGGCACCCAGCTCTCCTACAGCAACTTTGACTACCTAGGCCAGGGGCCCCTCTATTGGCGGCTGCTCGGGGCTTTCCAAGGGGATAAGGTGAGTCCCAGATGAGGATCTGTCCACCGTGGCCATCAGAGACGATACAAACGCTGTCCCGGCGTCTACTCCCACTCTCTCGCTATATGGTGCGAAGTGGCTACTTCTCATTCGGGAATCCTCTAGCATTCCTGCTCCTAACAGCGCTTAAATGCTCTCTCAATTTCTGCCTGAATGTCTGTGCTGGTCCTTGTTGTGAAAGGGTTTGCTAAATGAGTTATCGTAGAAAACGCTATGTTTGAGGGCCAATCTCATAGTGGGAAATTGTCGTTTGGTTGTATGCTCCATGAATTTACCATGTATTACAGGCGGTAGAACCTCATCAGAAAGCATTGTCCATAGCAGTCTCTGAGATAGAAGTCAGTACTGTACTGTTTGTTGATGCATCTACTTTTAGAAAGCATCACATGGATGCATTTCATTATTTGTCTTGAGAAGACAGTTCTTTATGCATCATTCAAGTGTAATTGAGTTATTTTTACTCTTGGTTTGCCTGTCCACTCTATAGAAGGAAGCTTTCTTTGCTCGTATGAGACGAGCGCACCAGGTAAACCAGAGCTTGTCGTGTGGTGATGATTGTGGATTGACCAGTATCAAATCAAATTGTATTAGTCGCATGCGCCGAATACAACAGGTACAACCTTACAGTGAAAGGCTTACTTACCAGCCCCTCACCAATGACAGTTTACACATAAAAATAAAAATAACACTTTTTGTGAAGAATTGATGACTAAAATGTTTGCCTGTAATTCAAACAAAGGATTGGTGTGATTTGTCATTTGATCGTACTGATTTGATTTGATTTGTGTTGAGATAAATGCGTCATACATTACCCTTATTTTCTTGTGTGTAGGAGGTTTGTGTGTTTGAGATGCATGGGTTTCCTGCTTTTCCAATCGTCTCAAATTGCTCCTAGTTTCAGCTCCATTGTAGCAGCAATCGACATACAGTAATGGCCCTATTTACACACACTTCTGTAATATTAGGAATATTTCAGGTTCACATGCCATCGCGGGTTACACTCTACGCGTATTGGTTACTTATAGACGTCACTCTGTTTAATGGACCATTCACGCGGTGGATGACTCTGATGTAGTGCACTGAAGCGACTGAGTCGGGAGGAGTTTTGCAGACGTCCGACATTGATAGCCGTGAACAGCAGTTAAGTTCTTCAAGTCCCCACATTAGTCCTAAAGTCTTCCGCTGGCTCCCACGTGGGGAATTAGAAAGTGATCACGGGAGCCTTGTTTATTCACAACACTAGAGAGACTCCGCCTGGACAGAGGAGCAACGGAGGAAGGATGCGTCCGTTTGGGACATGATGAAGTCTTCGAAGGGTAATGGCACCTCCAGGTCCAAAAGAGCTAGCCAGGTATTCCTACTGTAGCCTAGCCACCCACTGCTATGTCCATACAACACATCTAATGACAACAGTACAACCCAGCCACCCCCTCCCCCCTGCCCCTGATATGGATTGCCTTTTGGGATGTCAATTGCCATGACATCCTTAAAGGTTAATCCCACCGCCCGTAAGACAGTATGTGACTGGATATTTACTGTAGCATGGTAGACATCAGCATGAAAGCAACTGCAGCACGTTGACAATACATTTACCTGATGCATGTCCTGAATGGGATTGTGAGGCGCTCTGGAATTTGAAGAGAAGAGAGCCATGTTGTGTCTAATAGCCGACGTGTTTGGATGTTTTGCGTCAAGACTTCCCTGTTTTAGGATTGTAGAAACTAGAAAGTTCAATGGCCCCAGTGAGTGAAGTTGTGTACATACCACAGGGTTGTAGACCTGGTTAAGAGCATGACACAGCATGTCCCCCTACCAACACCCCCAGACCCCAGTGCTTGGTGTGTCTCTTACCTTGCATGGTGTGCGGTCTCCTTTGGGGAAACCCTCATGAGCCCCCCCCCCCCCACCACCCTCCCCATCCTCTCCCCCAGGAACAAGTGAAGAAGCTGGATGATGAGATCTGGGAAATCCTCTCCAACTTTCCAGCCGGCTCTCCTCCCTTCCCTCACTCCTCTTCCTCTGAGAGGAAGGTCCCCAGCGCCTCGTTTCGGGCCGGGTCTCGTACCCCCCTGAGGCCCCCCTCTCCCCCTTCCTCCCTCTCTGGTATCTCCTCCCTGGTACGGCCTACTAGTCCTCAGCCAGCCTCCCCAGGTCACTCTCCTCGACGGAAGGTACATCTAAAATAACCCCTATGAGAAACACTCAAGCCTTTAACTTTTTAGCTCATCCATAGTTGTTATTGTGGTCGTTACTGACTGGTTTACTCTCTTTTTGGGCCTGGTCCTGTTGACAGACTCAACAGCGGGGGACCAAGAACATAGTGGGTGCTCCCAGTAGCCCCGGGCCTGCAGGGGCCTCCAGCCAGGTAGACATGATGATAGGCTGGCTGACTGACGGGCGGACGGACAGACCGACTGATTGGCTAGCTGACTGATTGGCTGGCTAAATGATGAACAGACGGACAGAGAGACAACCAGACTGTCTGACTGCATATCCCTGCTCTTGACAAACACAAGCAGAGGAAACTGCCTCCCTCCATGTGATAACATACAGTGTACTGTAGCCAGGAAGGTTAATCAACAACCGATCAGGTTGATCATAAAGTCACCCATTCACGAATCATGAGAGTGAATATTTCACAGGGTTATCCTGTACAGTTTTCCTTAGTATTGTCAAAGTGTTCGCCGCCTGGGTCTTTTTCAAAAGAACAAGAAAGAGAAGATAGGGCTGAAAAGGGAAGTATGTGCATAAATTCCATGACTAAGCAGGGTGGCATTTTCCTCTTTAAAGCACAGTACACAATTACTGTTAAAGTCGTACTCTGTAGTTCTTCACTTAAAGAGTAGCACTGGATCTGTAATCTATAATTATACTGTATAAGGGTCTAAACATGTCAGACAGTCACCTTTACAAGCTGTGATTTTCACATTATACACACTGGAAGCTGTTGTTTTAGTTGCCAGTTAACGCATGGTGTGAGTGTCACTTTGTCACCAAGTAGTAGTTAACTAGTAGGGGACCAAAATGTAAACCCTTTCTCTGCTCTCCTCTCTACTGTGCTTGCGATGCCTCTCTCTCTCTCTCTCTCTCCTTGCGTATCTTTTGAGCTCTGTCTCTGGCTTGCTCTCTCATGCTCTCCTTCCTCTGCCCCAGTACGCTTTGTTCTACAAAGGTTTCAGCTTGCACCCGGATGACACACTCTACTGGCAGCTCCCAGAGCAGTTCATAGGGGATAAGGTAACAGAACGAGCCAGGTCCAGCCTTCCTGCACCCTGACTGGGTGTTTACCCTTCGGTTAACCGTTTGGCCACAGAACCACCCCACCATTCCTCCACCTGAACTATCAGAGCTGTGGAAGGGAAATGAGGGGCAGGGCGGCACCGCCCTGTGTAGTGTACAGCACTTATTGATTCATGATCCCTGTTTAACTAAGACACTTCTCCAAGTGGTGGGAGTTCAAGCATGACTCAGTTTTTATTGGAGAAGATGAACATCTTAGAGAAATGTAATACATCATGTGCTCTATGATCGCTTTTTGCTCTTACAGAAAGACACATTTCTAATAGAAGAGGCCTAAATGTATTTATCTCCACCTCTACAATAGGTGAACTCGTATGGTGGGAAGCTGAAGTATACCATCTCCTATGTAGCCGGCCAGAGAGGAACAGCCATCGAAGACGCTGATGTTCAGATTATTGTAAGTATGCACCAAAGTTAACATTGCGTTCAATCTCATTTACTGTTGTTGCATCCATTCCATAGCACACTCAGGACCCCACAAGTTATGAACGTCATTCTCTTCCATGTACTACTGTCGCATCAATTAGTTTTACACTCACCTGCCATGGGTTGCCCTTGTCATTGTTGCCCACAGGGAAATGACATCACCCTGGTGGCTCACCAGCTGTGGCAGAGGGGAAAGGGGACAAGAGAGTCCCGCCAGTTTGAGCTCGTCTTCAGAGAGGTCAGTGTTCTACAGTAGCTGCGATCTTTATAGTCCCCAAATGGTGATTTGATTGCAACCTTTACCATCCGTTCCTCATTGACACAGGTCACACTAGCATCCTGGTGATACAATAGGAGTAACTCCCATCTCCCTGCCCTGTAGGAGAACTGGCGTCGCCCCGACGGCATGCCTGCCACTAGGGAGCACCTGATGATGGTGCTGGCTGACCTGGATGACATCCTGGTGCGGGCCTCCTACTACACAGAGATGAGGTCCTCCAGCATCTCCGAGGTCAGCATGGAGGTGGCCGTGCCCAACTACAGCGGCCTGGCTCAGGCTCTGGAGGTTGAGCAGTGCCGCTGCCCGCCCGCCTACCAGGGACTCTCCTGTCAGGTAAGAGGAGCTCTCTCTCTCTCTCTCTGCCACAAGTGGCAATGTTGACTAATTAACCTCAAACGTAAATGTATGTATGTATGTTTGAACAGTCAGCAGACTTTAAATGTTTTGCCTCCTGGAGAAAGCATACTCGAAGGAAGACCAGGCTCCGTGTCCAGGAAACCCACCCTGAGAGTGTCAAGCCCACGGTGTGATGTGTGATGACAGTTGTAACTCTCTCTCTACCAGGACTGTGCCCCTGGCTACACTCGTACCGGAGGGGGCCTGTACCTGGGCCACTGTGAGCTGTGTGAGTGCAACGGGCACTCTGACTCCTGCCACCCCGAGAATGGCATCTGCACGGTATGCAGCCCAGAGAATCTTTTTAGGGCAGTTGTTTTGATGAATTTCTCATTTCGTTTATTCAACCTTCATTTAACCCAGGTTAATCTCGTTAAGTTAAAACCAGGAATGCTAATGTAGGATCAGTTCAGCCTCTGAGATCACAATGAATCCTAGCTCACCACCCACATGGCCTCATGTCCAAAATAGCAGTAGATTTGAAACAAGTTCATTGAATAACAAGCGAGTGGTTGTCGTCTTCCCGCATCTCCAGAGCTGTCTGCACAACACCCAGGGAGAGCTGTGTGAGCAGTGTGCCCCAGGTTTCTATGGGGATCCCACCGCTGGAACCCCAGAGGACTGCCAGCCCTGTGCCTGCCCTCACACCGACCCTGACAACCAGTGAGTGAGCCGCTAACAGGATTAGGACACAGAACACAGTCTCAGTCCGGATGGGGGATAAAAAGGGGTCGTTGCTTTGCTTCTGTAACAACGATAAACGGTATCAAAATGGTCCTCCATTGGAACAAGATGTAGTTCTCAGTCATTCATATCTGTCTTTGAAACTTTGCCCTACATCCCAACTTGGAACAGATCCCACTGGGTTAGTTATTACTGGAGTATACTGTACTTGCTTATCTGTGTGTGTTTGCCAGGTTCTCCCCCACCTGTGAGAGCCTTGGTAACGGTGGTTATCAGTGTACTGCTTGCCAGCCTGGATACACTGGCCAGTACTGTGAGCGGTAAGCTGACACAACTCTCTCTTTACCTCTCTATTCTAGCCCGGTCCCAGATCTGTTTGTTCTGTCTTGTCGGTGTCCTGTGGTCATTGTCTTGCCAATGGCTATACAACACAAACTGAGCTAGTACCAGGCTGCTATATTCAGACTGGCTTTTCAGTGTCCTTTGACGTTGTGTTGACTCTATATGAATGTCTTTCTCTCTGTCCCCTACAGCTGTGCAACTGGATACGTTGGAAATCCACAAGACAGGATTAAGTGTCGTCCATTCAATAGTAAGGGAACCCAAAACGTCCAGTAGACTTGGATACATGTTGTATTGAGTGAACCAACTGAAAAGGAACTCAAAATCAATCTACTTTTTCTTCCTGCCAGACTGTAACCACCAAGAGTGTCTCTGCGATTGATCCTTGTGCCCTAACCTTTGACCCTTAACCTCTGACCCAGCAGCGGCAGCCTCCCTGGTGGTGAAAGTGTACCCTGAGAGGGTTTTGGTGGCCCAGGGCAGCCCAGTGACCCTGCGGTGCCAGGTGACCGGCCCTCCACCCCACTACTACTACTGGTCCAGGGAGGATGGACGCCCCGTGACCAACAGCGCCATCAGACAAAGACAAGGTATAGTATACTGGACAGACCAGTTCTGGGTAATAGGGAGTATGACTTGGCCTAGCATAAGAGCCAAACATACATTACTGTTGTATATAGCGGCACAGTATACACTCCTCACTAAAGACCAGTATTGGTGAATATAGATACAATCGTCCCTGCGCCTCTGTTAGAAGGTGTAGTAATGACCAGTAGGAGACAGATGTACAGAACACATTTTTTTTGCACACACTTAAGATGCACACACACCAATGTAGCAAGATGGGACTAGTAGAAGTGGTTGTATGGTCATAAATGCACTACACAGTAGGGACTGTCCAGAGAGGGAAGTGTCCATGGGGTGAAGCCCAGCGGTCAGTCTTCTGTGGGTTGCTACAGCCAGGTGGTTGGTCACCTTGCTATTCACTCCTGGAGTTGCAGAGAAAGACTGACGTACAGATGGTAGTGGGGGTCTGTTACCCCACCAGATAGGGCCTGTGATTGACTGACCCTGTCAGGTGACTGAGTTCCCTGGCAACTTGGTGTGAAATGGGGGCAGAGTGACCTAAGAACAATAGAAAGCCCATCCACCGAGTACCTCTACTCTTCTCCTTTCAAGTGACATTCCAGTCTCCTTTTCACCTCATTTAACACCTGATTTACTTAACAAAAGGCACATCTCAATAGGTGGTCCAGGCGAGTCATGACTTGGCACATGTGTGTGTGTGGGGGGGGCTGTCCTCTTTTGTTCTCTATTGCTCCTCAATTTTTTCTCAAGCAAGAGAGGAGGTGATGACATCACAGATTCCCAACAGAACAACATCTTGAAGTGTTCAGTTTTGTAAAAAATATATTTTTGCTCAAAACATATTTTTGTAGCCTGTAGTGTGTGTACTTTACTGTATTTATACTTTGGATAGCGCTTTTCAACAGTAAAAGATCCAAACATCGCTGGATGCCACTCATGGGAAACTGTAAGGGTTTTCTACGCTATTGAAGTACTAGTCCATTCCCCTTGGTAATTTAATCTCATTCCGTGTTCCTACCTATTCTCTCAGGAGAGGAGCTGCATATCCCCAGTGTTCAGCCCAGTGACACAGGCATGTATGTCTGTACCTGCAGAGACCAACGCAACACCAACAGGAGCCGCGCTGAGATTGTCGTCACAAGTACGCATTTCTAATTGTCCGTTAAAATAGCGCATTTGGAATACTTTTGTGATTTTTTTCCCCCCCACTGATCTTACCGATAGTTGTTGAATAGTTAAAAATGACTTGAACAAAATATGTTCGAAGTTGAGGCAGTAAAAACTTTTAAGAAATTGTAACTTGGGACATTTGAGTGTTTACTGAATGGTTTCTGTGCATGTCTTTCTCCAGCTGTCTCGTACAAACCCATTCAGGTGACCATCGAGGAGCCCAAAGCACGGAGTGTCACAGTTGGCGCAACAGTCAGCTTCATCTGCACAGCCAAGAGCCAGGTAAGACTAGCGACCGACATGGAGACATTAATGCAATCAATTCAGCTTATTTTAATATGTCTTTGATGGTTGGCATTGTGCTTAAATCATTTTCCACCACCTGGATTTTGTCCTATGTAGCAAAATTTGAAATTCTGTTTTTTACATTGGATAAAAGGAGAGACTCAAAGCTACAAAATTGTATATCATACACTGCAGTTGAGGAACAATGGGAAAGTTATTCTGCTTTGAAAGTTGATAAACATGTAACCCCTTTTGAGGAAATGGCCCTTTGAATTGTTTGGTACAACCAATGTTTTTCTACACCCATTCAGCATCATTCTCTTAAGCCTCAGCCCACTATATATCAAGTTTATTTGTCACATGCACAGGATACAGAAGGTGTAAACGGTACAGTGAAATGGTTATTTAAATATAAAAAAATATATATTGAATGATTATTAGATGATGCTTACCTGACGCACTTGTCTAAATTGATGGGTTGTGTGAAAGAAATGCTATAACCACCCCCCAGCCACATCTAGCTAAGTGGGTCACTATTGTCTAGACATGTACACATGTTCAATACAATAGATGGCCGTAATCACCCTCAGACAGACACATCTGGCTAATTTGATGGGTCATGCAATAATCCGTCCGAGGTGGAGTCTTTTGTTTAGACATGTAGTTAGCTAGCTAGTTTAACAATGAACTGGCATAATCCCAACTCATACTACTACCAATACAAAACATTGTCATGTAGTTTGAATCTGCAGGTACCTAAAGCTAACCAGCTAGGTTCAGTGTTAACTAGTTAACATTAGGCTATAACTAGCAATGCATTTCTGATTCTTATAATATTACTACACAGATCATGAACGTAACGTTAGCTAGCGAGCCAACAATCTAACGTTCGCTAGCTAGCGAACAGTATGCTTTAACTTGCAATGAAAACGACTTTCTGACTAAATTAGAACATCTGAAATGTAGCTAGACTCTTACCTGTATACATGGATGAACACAGCTCCATTTTGTTTGTAGCTACATCTTGTTTGGCGAATGTTGTGTCAAGTCACTCCGGTTCACACTGACTGTGGCGTGTGCAGAAAGTAGCCCATCACAACTTTTTCAACTGATCTGTCAATAGCACCTGCTAAATTCAGGGCATCAATGTTGTTACGTAAAGTAGCAAAACGTTTGTATGTCTAGATGGCTAACATTATATACATTTAAAACACGCAGTGTTAGAAGGGACTATCAACACATACTGTGCAGCTCATGTTATAGACAGAAACATGCTACATGGCAGACCAATCCAAACTCATCTTCCGGCATGTCCAGCTCATGCATTATCTCAGCCAATCATAGCTAGCAGGAAGGTATTTTTCTGTGGCTTAACCAACTAGGGTCGTAATTTAACAATTTTATTCATATTTACAGATGGAATACATGTTTGTTATTAAGGCACATGAAAGTTCATGTTCCAGGAGGCAATTCTTCCAAAAATACGTTTTGCCTCTCCTGTGAAGTAGTGATGTGCGAAATACCACCCAAATACCACCTAGCATCCTGAAACAGGTTATAATTGACAACACCTTTGTTTACCATATACCTTATTATTAAACTATTTTTTATTTTATTTCACCTTTATTTAACCAGGTAGGCCAGTTGAGAACAAGTTCTCATTTAAACTGCGACCTGGCCAAGATAAAGCAAAGCAGTGCGACAAAAACAACACAGAGTTACACATAAACAAACGTACAGTCAATAACACAACAGAAAAATCTATGTACAGTGTGTGCAAATGTAGAAGAGTGGGGAGGTAAGGTAATAAATAGGCCATAGAGGCTAAATAATTACAATTTTGCATTAACACTGGATGTGCAGATGATGTGCAAGTAGAGATACTGGGGTGCAAAGGAGCAAGAGAAATATATCTGCTGGAGCGCGTGCTACGGGTGGGTGTTGCTATGGTGACCAGTGAGCTGAGATAAGGCAGGGCTTTACCTAGCAAAGACTTATAGATGACCTAGAGCCAGTGGGTTTGGCAACTAATATGTTGTGAGGGCCAGCCAACGAGAGCATACAGGTCGCAGTGGTGGGTAGTATATGGGGCTTTGGTGACAAAATGGATGGCATTGGGATAGACTGCATCTAGTTTGCTGAGTAGAGTGTTGGAGGCTATTTTGTAAATGACATCGCCAAAGTCAAGGATCATAAGGATAGTCAGTTTTACAATGGTATGTTTGGCAGCATGAGTGAAGGAGGCTTTGCTGCGAAATAGGATGCCGATTCTAGATTTAATTTAGGATTGAAGATGCTTAATGTGAGTCTGGAAGGAGAGTGTACAGTCTAACCAGACACCTAGGTATTTGTAGTTGTCCACATATTCTAAGTCAGAACCGTCCAGAGTGGTGATGCTAGTCGGGCGGGCGGGTGGAGGCAGCAATTGGTTGAAGAGCATGCATTTAGTTTTACTAGCATTTAAAAGCAGTTGGAGGCCACAGAATGAGTGTTGTATGGCATTGAAGCTCGTTTGGAGGTTTGTTCACACAGTGTCCAAAGAAGGGCCAGATGTATGCAGAATGGTGTCGTCTGCGTAGAGGTGGATCAGAGAATCACCAGCAGCAAGAGCGACATCATTGATATATACATAGAAGAGAATCGGCATAGAAGAGAATTGAACTCTATCAGAGAAGTAGTTGGTGAACCAAGGCTATTGAGTCTGCCGATAAGAATGCGGTGATTGACAGAGTCGAAAGCCTTGGCCAGGTCGATGCTGACGGCTGCACAGTGCTGTCTTTTATCACTGGTGGTTATGATATCTTTTAGGACCTTGAGCGTGGCTGAGGTACACCCATGACCAGCTCGGAAACCAGATTGCAAAGTGGAGAAGGTACGGTGGGATTCGAAATGGTCGGTGATCTGTTTGTTAACTTGGCTTTCAAAGATTTTAGAAAGGCTGGGCAGGATGGATATAAGTCTATAACAGTTTGGGTCTAGAGTGTCTCCCCCTTTGAAGAGGGCTGTGACCGCGGCAGCTTTCTAATCTTTGGGGATCTCAGACGAAACGAAAGAAAGGTTGAACAGGCTAGTAATAGGGGTTGGGCAAGTTGCTTCAAGGGGGGCTGATCTGTTGGCCAGGGTAGGGGTAGCCAGGTGGAAAGCATGGCCTGCTGTAGAAAAATGCTTATTGAAATTATCAATTATCGTAGATTTCCCAGACGTGCTCAATGGGCTTGAGATCGGGACTCTTCGCTGGCCATGGCAGAACACTGACATTCCTGTCCTGCAGGAAATCACGCACAGAACGAGCACTATGGCTGGTGGCAATGTCATGCTGGAGGGTCATGTCAGGATGAGCCTGCAGGAAGGGTACCAAATGAGGGAGGAGGATGTCTTCCCTGTAACGCACAGCGGTGAGATTGCCTGCAATGACAACAAGCTCTGTCCGATGATGCTGTGACACACTGTCCCAGACCATGACCGACCCTCCACCTCCAAATCGATCCCGCTCCAGAGTACATGCCTCGGTGTAACACTTATTCCTTCGACGATAAACGCAAATCCGACCATCACCCCTGATGAGACAAAACCGCGACTCGTCAGTGAAGAGAACTTTTTGCCAGTCCTGTCTGGTCCAGCGACAGTGGGTTTGTGCCCATAGGCAACGTTGTTGCTGGTGATGTCTGGTGAGGACATCTCGAGGTGCATATTCATTAATTGTTTATGGTTAATTGAACAAGCATGGGAAACAGTGTTTAAACCCTTTACAATTAAGATCTGTGAAGTTATTTGGGTTTTTACAAATTATCTTTGAAAGACGGGGTCCTGAAAAAGGGACGTTTATTTATTTACTGAGTTAATATCCACAGTAAAACGAGTCCTATATCCACATAACCTGAAAGGCCGCTCAGCAAGGAAGAAGCCACTGCTCCAAAACTGTAATAAAAAAGGTCTTCCAATAGGTCTTCTAAATGGACAATGACCCCAAACATACTTCCAAAGTTGTGGCAAAATGGTTTAAGGACAACAAAGCCAAGGTATTGGAGTGGCCATCACAACGCCTTGACCTCAATACTATAGAACATGTGTGGGCAGAACTGAAAAAGCATGTGTGAGCAGGGAGGCCTACAAGCCTGACTCAGTTACACCAGCTCAAAATTCACCCAATTTATTGTGGGAAGCTTGTGGAAGGCTACCCGAAACGTTTGACCCAAGTTAAACAATTTAAAGGCAATGCTACCAAAAACTAATTGAGTGTATGTAAACTTCCCAAGAAAGCTAAGGTAACTGAGCTAAATGACAACCGCCCTGTAGCACTCACTTCCATCATCATGAAGTGCTTTGAGAGACTAATCAAGGACACCCTAGACCCACTCCAATTTGCTTACCACCCCAATAGGTCCACAGACGATGCAATTGCCATCACACTGCACACTGCACAATGCCCTATCCCATCTGGACAAGAGGAATACCTATGTAAGAATGCTGTTCATCGATTACAGCTCAGCATTTAACACCATAGTACCCTCCAAACTCGCCATTAAGCTCGAGACCCTGGGTCCCGACCCCGCCCTGTGCAACTGGGTCTGGACTTCCTGACGGGCCGCCCCCAGGTGATGAGGGTAGGTAACAACATCTCCATCCCGCTGATCCTCAACACTGGGTCCCCACAAGGGTGCGTTCTGAGCCCTCTCCTGTACTCCCTGTTCACCCACGACTGCGTGGCCATGCACGCCTCCAACTCAATCATTAAGTTTGCAGACGACACTACAGTGGTAGGCTTGATTACCAACAACGACGAGACGGCCTACAGGGAGGAGGTGAGGGCCCTCGGAGTGTGGTGTCAGGAAAATAACCTCACACTCAATGTCAACAAAACAAAGGAGATGATCGTGGACTTCAGGAAACAGCAGAGGGAGCACCCCCTATCTACATTGATGGGACAGTAGTGGAGAGGGTGGAAAGTTTTAAGTTCCTCCGCGTACACATCACGGACAAACTGAAATGGTCCACCCACACAGACAGCGTGGTGAAGAAGGCGTAGCAGCGCCCCTTCAACCTCAGGAGGCTGAAGAAATTTGGCTTGTCACCAAAAACACTCACAAACTTTTACAGATGCACAATCGAGAGCATCCTGTCAGGCTGTATCACCACCTGGTATGGCAACTGCTCCTCCCATAATTGTAAGGCTCTCCAGGTGCAAACTACCTGCCCTCCAGGGTACCTACACCACCCGATGTCACAGGAAGGCCAAAAATATCATCAAGGACAACAACCACCCGAGCCACTGTCTGTTCACCCCGCTATCATCCAGAAGGCGAGGTCAGTACAGGTGCATCAAAGCGGGGACCAAGAGACTGAAAAACAGCTTCTATCTCAAGGCCATCAGACTGTTAAACAGCCATCACTAACTTGAGTGGCTGCTGCTAATATACTGACTCAACTCCAGCCACTTTAATAATAGAAACATTGATGTAATCAATTTATCACTAGCCAATTTATATAATGCTTACATACCCTACATTACTCATCTCATATGTATATACTGTACTCTATACCATCTACTGCATCTTGCCTCTGCCGTTCGGATCATGTATTTTTATGTACATATTCATTCCTGTACACTTGTATAAGGTAGTTGTATAAGGTAGCTGTTGTGAAATTGTTAGGTTAGATTACTTGTTAGATATTACTGCATGGTCGGAACTAGAAGCACAAGCATTTCCTTACACTCGTATGAATTATCTGCTAACCATGTGTATGTGACAAATACATTTGATTTGATTTGATGAAAGAAATAAAAGATGAAATAAATCATTCTCTCTACTATTTTTCTGACATTTCACATTCTTAAAATAAAGTGGTGATCCTAACTGACCAAAGACAGGGAATTCTTACTAGGATTAAATGTCAGGAATTGTAAAAAAAAAAAAAATTAAAACGGAGTTTAAATGTATTTGACAACGGTGTTTGTACACTTCCGACTTCAACTGTATATACGAAGAAAACAATATATACACGGGACAGGATGGGACAAGCCAAAACACACGTCCGACTGCTACGCCATCTTGGTCAGACACATTAAGCACAATTGTCTCCCTCTTACTGGCCACCCTGTTGCATTTCTTTCTCTCTTATTTGTGTTAACTTCACATCTTGTACCCATCTGTCCCCTCCCAGTCTCCAGCCTACACCCTGGTGTGGACTCGGCGGGGTAACGGCAAGCTGCCCAACAGAGCCATGGACTTCAACGGCATCCTGACCATCCAGAACGTCCAGCCTGAGGACGCTGGCATCTACGTGTGTACAGGCTCCAACATGTTTGCCATGGACGAGGGTACAGCCGTCCTCTACGTGCCAGGTTCGTGATCCCAGGCAGGCTCCATCGTGCTGTTAGCCATCAGCCTCTATACCACCACCCTACAAGCTCTATTTCTTTGAGTTCCTCCCCTTAGCCCTCCTTGAATGGTGCATGACCCGCCTTCCTTTTGCTCTGCCTCCGTCTCCCTTATATCATGCACTGTGTTGAATGTGTTTGTCTGTCTGCAGCTTCTGGCAAACAGCATAACCCCTGTCACTCCCGCTCCCTGCCCCCCACTTCCTAAACTTCATAACCTCTCACTTTAAACCCTTCCAATCTCTCTCTATGCTACCTGTCTCTGTCTTTCTAATAATGGCCCGACCTTCGTACTGTGTGTACAATCTTTACTAGTATTAGGTTCTAAACTCACGGACAATTAGTAAAGCTTAAACTAAGTTGAATCAATCAAAGGGTCAGACAGCTGGAACAGAGAAAAAACATGTTCCCACCAGCACAAGTATATATACCCCAATTTGGGTTAAGTCTCCTCATTCCCTATAAACATTACATTTGTATTGTTAGTCATAAAGTGAAGTGATGTGGGTAATAAACTGTTCCTTCTCCCTGAATTTGACCTGACCTGACCTCACAGCTCTCCACCCTTATCAGTGACCTCGACCACATACGTTCCTCCTACAGATAACTATTAACTTCTGGTGTAGAAACCAGACTGTGGCCATTTCTCCTTTCCCTAGGGTACCTGATGATTAACAATATTTCAAGTTTTAGAAGTCAGAACCCATGACTGGTCCATGAGCAATATACCGCTTGTGGATATACTAATGATTTAATAATCAAAAGGTCCATCAGTTTAAGATACAATATGTGTGTGGTTTGTCTAAGACATCATAGCACACAGTAGACCTCAATGCTACCAAAGTCCAAAGATATTGCCCACTCAAGAGGTTCAAGTAGTTTTAGTTACTATGAACTGTGGTCTTACCACCCCCAATGGATATACCAAAGAAGGTTGTCTTGCCCAGTGGCATATATTTGATTCATTTTCAAGTTGCTTCTTGGTTTAATACTCAGTGAGGACTTATCAATCCTTTGGTCTCTGTTGCCATCGGTGACAGTCCTTTGGTCTCTGTTGCCATCGGTGACATCTTCTTTCTGATCTTTAGCTGTTGCTGTCTTCACTGTGGGTTCGGTGGTGGTGGTGATGTTTTGGTAACTTTTTAGCCACTTGTACTCTAGTTTGTGCCACTTCAATTTTCTTACTAGCAGGGTGTTGGTTATTCGGTGTCTTTCCTGAGCTCTGCAACCCTGGCTGGGAAGGTGGTGGTTTCTCCTTGAGCTGTAGTGGTTGAGGAGGTATATGGATGACAAGATGGGTGCTTAGTGACTCTGACTGGGACTGACATTCAAAGAGGACTTCAGTCAATCACCCCGGGGACATACAGTACTGTATAGAAGCCCCATCACGATCCCAATCTCCATCCTCCCTCGAGTGTGACGTGATGATCATACATGGAAAGAACAAACACAAACTGTATAAAAATCTGATCCTTTGTTACTTTCCTGATTGTTTTGATGAATGTTAATGTTGAAAATGGTGCTATCAACCTTGCAGCAGGTAAAGAACCTGTGGTTGAACTTTAGGTTCGTAGTATATCTATCTATCTATCGCTGCTTTCACTATCTGTTCTATGGATCTGATTATTAAGAGGGTCCAAGGCATTGCATTGTCAATAGTAAGTAAGGCTTCTTGTTTTGCATCATACTATCCAGTATGTATAAATCTGGCGTCAAGAAAATGTGTTCAAGATTTGACTTTTGAAAGGTTATTGAGGCTAGTTTGATTTCAATGCTGTAACAAGTCAACTTACTTGCTTGCGTATGTCACACTTTGTTGCGTTTAATTTGTGTTGAGTTTTAACATTTTATTCAACATTTATAAATCAGGGGCACAGTAAAAAAAAAAAAAATTAGAATTGATTTTTTATATCAATATGTTATCCAAGCATAGCATTTTTTTACTATTACAATCAAATTTGAGAAATGTTAGAGAAATGTTACATAAACAGCAAGATACATAGATAGGGACAGATGATTGGTTAGTACTTGATTTTACGCTGTATTCATGCGTTTACTTGCATGATAAAAACACAGTTTACATTTCTTTTGACAACAGATAAAAAGTTTGTACAAATGTTTTGTCAGTGCATTCATTTTTTTATGTTTCAAATGTGTCTTGTCAAAAACATAAATGAATAAAATATATATATTTACACAGTATCTTACTATGAGACAAATAGATTGATTCGGTGGCTGAAATATGCCAATTCAAATCTCGCTGGTGTGCCGATAGACAGAATCTGCCAGGATAACCAAAGGTGCCGTTTCAAACATATTTTGCTGTACAGTATACTATGTACTGATTTAAATTGATTTGTAATACCTAACGGATACTGACGCAATATACAAATACCACAATGTGTTAAAAAAAATAATAATCTTAACTGTGAAAATGTTTGTGAAAAATATCAAGTTGATTTAAAGTAATGATCATAGACTTGAAGATATGACACTGAGTCATGCAGAGTGAGACTTCAATGGATCAGAAGATATTACCACCCTCAGTGTACAAGGCTCCAGATATGACTTCTTGACTACTAACATGCATGTTTCGTAAATGTGTCTCTCTACTATCTGTATTCTTGTTGTCTTGTGTTCTGCCATACCTTATTGTTGTGTTCTTGTCCCATGTGTTTGTGAAGTATACCTGTAACTAGTTGATTTTGAATCTCTCTGAGTAGACATTATTCACTGTTACACCAGCAAATGACCATAGTTCATAGCAGCAATGTTTTATATAGCATAGGGGAAGACACATTTCGGTTGAATGCATTCAGTTGTGCAACTGATAGGTAGCCCCCTTCCCCCATTCCTGTATGTAATATGAATGCAACAACACAATCTCCAAGGTGATATGGTTTATATCCTACCCAACATTCACAGAACCTCAGAAATCTCTCAGAAAGCATACAATTACTCACCTAAATTCATTGAAAGGTAAGTGTGTGTGTTGATTGTGAATACATACAACTACAGCTATCTCTGATCATCATGAAAAAGCTACCTTACTCCTTGGTCTGTATGTGTCGTACTGGCTGAATCAGATTAGTTTTTGCATGTGTCTAAATGGACAATCCTCGAAAATGCAAATTTTTCTTTGAAGAAAGGGGCTAGTGTCCTCAATACGTAGTTGTTGTTCCTCATTCAGTTCTCAATCTGAATTGGAGAACCTGTTTGAATACTTAAAATGCATGATGGGGATTTGGTGCCTATTGCATTCAAGTTCTGGTATGTTCCTTGCCTATCATTCTACTGTTGTATTGTTTTGTCTTGTGCTTTTTGGAAAATCACTGGCACAAGAAATACCAGGCTGTACTTGGATGGACCACAGTATTCTGGGGAATAATTGGGCCACAGGCTCAGTGGGAGGAGCATTGGATGATGATCCCAATGCCAGTGTTCCACCGTTGACCTGGAGACTCACCTGTCAGTTTGCCTGTCCCTTCCTCCTCCCTCCCCCCATTTCCAGAGGCCTCACAGACTCAGATGTTTTACACGACCTATGAAATGTTGGAAGGACATGGAAAGCGTAAGTGGGCATGGCATGGCCACACCTCTCCACCTCCACCCCACCTCACCCCTGGAGGGCTTCTCACTCTCTCGGTCACGCATGCATTCATCTACCGCCGTCGTCAGCATGAAAATGGTGGTCTGGTAATGCCCATGTACAATCAACCACAGGGATTACATACAGTTTGCACTTCACATAAGGTTATACGGTTACATGGATATACGGTTAACTGGACTATCATAGGGAGGCATGCATCTTCAAAGGTCTTAATTGAAATGCCGAAATGCAAGTCGAAGCTGGCTCTGTATTTCGCCTCCTCAAACGTATAGCCTTTGAACAGACAATATTCCTGATAACAAAAATCTTTACATATATATCATTATTTTTGATAACATATGTTGGTATTACTCTTGACATCATATACTTTAGTTATTACAGTACATAGTAGGTTGTACATTAGCATTACTAGGCCATGTCTGGCTCCTATGGTATGGGTTCATAGGTGCAGGTGCATGGTCATTTATGTTGGAAGCTCCTCTCAAAGGTTGAGTCCACAAAAGGTTGAGTCCACCCACAAAGTTCCTCATACACTTAATCTCAGGTCCCCTCAAGTTTTCCATTTGCACAGTAATTCACACTCGCATTTTTAACACAATTGCGTGAATGCACATTTTAGTACATTCATCCGACTGAGATCAGATCTGTATCTTTACCTTATAGGATTCAAGTATCTGAACTATTTAGAGGGAACGTTACATACTCAATAAGATTCTAGAATGTTCTTATTTCCCCATTCTATGTAGATGCACTTAAGCTTGTTGTCTTCCAATCAACACTCAACACAGAGGAGACCCCACCCACACTCACCCTATCTGCAGTCTGCTTGCCAGTCCCACACAGGGACACACACTGGTCTGGAATAGCTTTCATAATGTGCTTCAAACATCATGCTGTGCCTAGTACACCGCATCATATCCACCATCATGGCTGTTAGCTCACTGGAGGGTGGAGAATTCCTCTCATCTTCATTGTTCACCTCATCTCCCTCTGGCAGCTAACTACAGACAGCCTCCTTCAACTGTCACAGTGAATGTTTCAATGAGATAGAATACTCATGGCCTGATGTCACCTCACCACCCATTTACAGAAGTGATATTGTAAGGAAACTGCAGGTTTGGAAAAGCTTTTAGGAATCTGTAGAATAGACTAGAGAACTTTGCAAAGTTCACACGCAGGTCACTCAACTGTATAAGTCTTCATCAAAGTCAAGCCCTAATATTCAATCATCACACTGTAACATTATTATATATCATTGTATACTTTGTTCCCCCAGTATTTCCATGTCTCATTGTTGAGGTTCACCACAGTCAGTGCCCATCCTCTTAGAAAAACAAAGATGATGAAATATTGGCCTTTTTAGTGTCTGTTTCTGTCAGATCAGTAAGTCCCAGACCCAGACCAGGGCTTATCTCAGAGCTTAAATAGCCTGATGGTCCTCCCTGGCTGCTGAAAGGGGGATTTCTTTTGCTCTGACGCCCTGGGATCAGATGGGATTGAATGTGACTGGGGCTCAGTGTCCAGTCAAGCTGGCACAGAGAGCTGTGCCCAGAGAACTGTGTGCCCTGCCAAGGCCAGCCTGCCACCTCTCATCTGCATCGGCTGCACAGAGGCTGTGGCTGCCAAGGGGCACGGGCGTAGACCACGTACTTAGGCTTTGTCCTGCCACCCTCTCTCTGCCTTCCATCATAAGCATTTGCTTTGCACACAGACACAGTCTTGGCCTGAGTGAGTCAGGACCCAGCCTCAATGAAATTCGCTACAGCCAAAAAAGCACTCTGACTAAAGTCACTTCAAGTTCCAGTCTGGTAGCCATGAATATATTCTTTATTGCTACCATTTATTATACAAATGGAGGAGGTAAGTGTTTGTTGATCGAGTGTGACATCATTTCCAATCTCATGCAGTAGCTGTAAAGTGTTGACTGTAAACAAAGCTCCTTCCTACAGAAAAGCCCCTTCCTGCCCTTTTTTGAACACTAATGTCCCGTATTTTGCGGGCAATGTATTTCTGAGTCATTCTGTACTGTTCTCTGTCTTATTGTAGCTCGCGAGGGGGCCCAGCCAGTGGCTACTGTCACTCCCTCTGTCCTGACCATCCAGCAAGGAGGCCATGCTGAGTTCCACTGTACTGTGACTGGCAACCCTACCCCTGCCATCGAATGGATAGGTAAGGAAGGCCTGGCTATAGCCAGTGGAAAATGTATAGCATTAACTAAGCCAGCACAAACTGTATTGTCTTGTTCTTTATCAATGGAGTTTATGCTGGCTTAGTCTTGAAGTTTTGGAAGTATACACTGAGGGTATGAAACATTAAGAACACCTGCTAGTGGTATAGACTGACCAGGCGAAATCTATGATCCCTTATCGATGTCGCGTGTTAAATCCACATCAATCAGAGTAGAATAGATGAAGGGAAGGAGACAGTTTCAAGGAAGATTTTTAAACCTTGAGAGAATTGAGACATGGATTGTGTGTGTGTGCCATTCAGAGGATGGATGGGCAAGACAAAATATTTAAGTGCCTTTGTACGAGGTATGGTAGTAGCACCTTGTTCAAAGGCACTGGCCCAGGCGCAAGAACTGCAACGCTGCTGGGTTTTTTCACTCAACAGTTTCCCATGTGTATCAATAATGGTCCAACACCCAAAACACATCCGACCTACTTGACACAACTGTGGGAGGGTGGGAGTGGGAGGGGGGGGGGGGGGGGGGCAGCAGCAGCAGCATCTCAATATTAGGAAGGTGTTCTTAATGTTTATTCACACTGTATAATTTCATTACTTTCAAAAGGGAAACATGAAATCTATGTGTTTTTAGGTCCCGGTAATAGGATGAGCCCCAATGCTGTGGTCCGTGGAGGGGTCCTGACCATCCTTGCTGTGGAGAGGGAGAATGGGGGGGAGTACATCTGCAAGGCCCTCAACACCCACGGAGAACACACATCACGGGCTGTCCTCCACGTCAGTGGTTCCCAAACTGTGGGTCGGGACCCACTTGTGGGTCACAGCAGGGGTCCAGGTGGGTCGCGGGATGCCAAAATATAAAATATAAAACGCAACATGCAACAATTTCAAAGATTTTACTGAGTTAGAGTTTAAATAAGGAAATCAGTCAGTTGAAATAAATACAGTAGGCACTAAACTATGGATTTCATGACTGGGAATATAGATTTGTTTTTGTTTTTAAGTAGGGACGTGGATCAGAAAACCAGTCAGTATCTGGTCTGACCACCATTTGCCTCATGCAGTGCGAAACATCTCCTTCACATAGAGTTGATCAGGCTGTTGATTGTTGCCTGTTGAATGTTGTCCCACTCGTCTTAAATGGCTGTGCAAAGTTGCTGGATAATGGCGGGAACTGGAACGCGCTGTCGTACACGCATGCCATACACGCTGTCTACCATCTGAAGTAGGTTACGCCAGTGACAATCGAAGGTGAGCATTTGCCCACTGAAGTAGGTTACAATGCTCAACTGCAGTCAGGTCAAGATGTGGTGAGGACTGTGGTGGCATATTTCTGCTTTACTAAATGAGGAGAGAGTTACAAACTTCACACACCAGTCAGAGTTATACTTAAACTACATATTTTTTAATAATAAGCTTTGCAATAGCCTTTTTGACTTTCAATGATGCGCTATCTCTAATGAACCATTGAAAAGTACCAACAAAAAGTACAAAGATCTTTTATAGCCAAGATACACCCCTCTCCACTTACACTGACGAACCACAGATCTTAGGAACAGTTCACAAAGGTTAAGATTTGTATGGAAGGTATCTATAAAACACAGCAGACAGTTACTGCTGTGTCAACAGTTTTCATTGTAAAGACCAGTGTCTGGCCCTCTCTACTCCAAACTAGAACCCGTCTCACCTTGGTACGGTAGAGCACAAAAACATTACCTCATGTTATCTGGAATGCTCTTTAGGCTTTATTACCCAAAGACATCGTAATTCTCCTCTGTCAGTGCTATCTCATAGAGGCCCATCCTCAGTAGAACACACACACACAATACTTTATTCTGTCAAATAAAACAACCATTATAATGCAGTATAAGCATTATAACATCATCTTGCAATTTTCCACATCAGGACAACGAGCATGAGTTTCCCTGAGACAATATCTGACGTTTGTGCAAAAAATTTGTTCCCACATATGCTGTGCAAACCCACAGTTTCATCAGCTGTCCGAGTGGCTTGTCTCAGACCATCCCGCAGGTGAAGTTGCCGGATGTGGAGGTCCTGGGCTGGGGTGATTAGACATGATCTGCGGTTGTGAGGCTGGTTTGAAGTACTGCCAAATGTTTTTAAAAAATGTTGCAGGCTGCCTATGGTAGAGAAATTAACATTAAATTCTCTGGCAACAGCTCTGGTTGACATTCCTGCAGTCAACATGCCAATTTCACGCTCCCTCAAAACTTCAGACATCTGTGGCATTGTGTTGTGTGACTAAACTGCACATTTTAGAGTGGCCTTTTATTGTCCCCAGCACAAGCTGCACCTGTCTAATGATCATGCTGTTTAATCAGCTTCTTGTTATGCCACACCTGTCAGGTGAATGGATTATCTTGTAAAGGAGTAATGCTCACTAACGGATGTAAACAAAATAGTAAAGAAATTTAGAAAAATATGTTTTTGTGCGTATGAAACATATCTGGGATCTTTTATTTCAGCTCATGAAACATGGGACCAACACTTTACATGTTGCATTTATATTTTTGTTCAGTATATATAAAAATATATATACTTTTTTGTGATGGAAAACACTTACAGTTTAAACTTAAACTTTAAAAGACCAAGTCCATATTATGGCAAGAACAGCTCATATAAGCAAAGAGAAACGACAGTCCATCATTACTTTAAGACATGATGGGCATTCAATCTGGAAAATGTCAAGAACTTTGAAAGTTTCTTCAAGTGCAGTCGCAAAAACCATCAAGGGCTATGATGAAACTGGCTCTCATGAGGACCACCCCATGAAAGGAAGACCCAGAGTTACCTCTGCTGCAGAGGATATGTTCATTAGAGTTACCAGCCTAAGAAATTGCAGCCAAAATAAATGCTTCACAGAGTTCATGTAACAGACACATGCCAACATCAACTGTTCAGAGGAGACTGCGTGAATCAGGCCTTCATGGTCGAATTGCTGCAAAGAAACCACTACTAGAGGACAAGAAGATAAGAAGATAAGAAGAAACACGAGCAATAGACATTAGATTGGTGGAAATCTGTCCTTTGGTCTGGAGTCCAATTTGAGATGTATGGTTCCAGCCGCCGTGTTTTTGTGAGACGCATAGTAGGGGAACGGATGATCTCCACGTGTGTGGTTCCCACCGTGAAGCATGGAGGAGGAGCTGTGATGGTGTAGTGGTGATTTAGTTAGAATTCATGGCACACTTATCCAGCATGGCTACCACAGCATTCTGCAGCGATACGTCATCCCATCTGGTTTGCGCTTAGTGGGACTATAATTTGTTTTTTAACAGGATAATGATCCAACAAACCTCCAGGCTGTGTAAGGGCTATTTGACCAAGGAGGAGAGTGATGGAGTGCTGCATCAAATGCCCTGGCCTCCACAATTGCCCAACCTTAAATCAAATCAAATTGTATTTGTCACATGCGCCGAATACTATAGTGAAATGCTTACTTACAAGCTCTTAACCACAATGCAGTTTTAAGAAAATAAAAAAATATATATATATATATACACACTACCCTTCAAAAGTTTTGGGTCACTTAGAAATGTCCTTGTTTTTTTTTAAAAGAAAAGCACATTTTTTTGTCCATAAAAATAACATCAAATTGATCAGAAATACAGTGTAGACATTGTTAATGTTGTAAATGACTATTGTAGCTGGAAACGACTGATTTTTAATGGAATATCTACGTAGGTGTACAAAGGCCCATTATCAGCAACCATCACTCCTGTGTTCCAATGGCACGTTGTGTTAGCTAATCCAAGTTTATCATTTTAAAAGGTTAAATGATCATTAGAAAACCCTTTTGCAATTATGTTAGCACAGCTGTAAACTGTTGTGCTGATTAAAGAAGCAATTAAAACTGTTCTTCTTTAGACTAGTTGAGTATCTGGAGCATCAGCATTTGTGGGTTCGATTACAGGCTCAAAATGGCCAGAAACAAAGACCTTTCTTCTGCAACTCGTCAGTATATTCTTGCTCTGAGAAATGAAGGCTATTCCATGCGAGAAATTGTCAAGAAACTGAAGATCTCTTACAACGCTGTGTACTACTCCCTTCACAGAACAGTGCAAACTGGCTCCAACCAGAATAGAAAGAGGAGTGGGAGGACCCGGTGCACAACTGAGCAAGAAGACAAGTACATTAGAGTGTCTAGTTTGAGAAACAGATGCCTCACAAGTCCTCAACTGGCAGCTTCATTAAATAATCTTGACCTGACTGCAAATCACCAGTCTCAACGTCAGCAGTGAAGAGGTGACTCCGGGATGCTGGCCTTCTAGGCAGAGTTGCAAAGAAAAAGCCATATCTCAGACTGGCCAATAAAAAGAAAATTTAAAGATGGTCAAAATAACACAGACACTGGACAGAGGAAGATTGGAAAATAGTGTTACGGACAGACGAATCTAAGTTTGAGGTGTTCGAATCGCAAAGAAAAAATTTGTAAGACGCTGAAAAAATGAAAAGATGCTGAAGGAGTGCTTGACGCCATCTGTCAAGCATGGTGGAGGCAATGTGATGGTCTAGGGTGCTTTGGTGGTGGTAAAGTGGGAGATTTGTACATAGTAAAAGGGATCTTGAAGAAGGAAGGCTATCACTCCAGTTTGCAAAGCCATGCCATACACTGTGGACGGCGCGTAATTGGAGCCTATTTCCTCATACACCAGGACAAAGACCCAAAGCACAGCTCCAAACTATGCAAGAACTATTTAGGGAAGAAGCAGTCAGCTGGTATTCTGTCTATAATGGAGTGGCCAGCACAGTCACCAGATCCCAACCCTACTGAGCTGTTGTGGGAGCAGCTTGACCGTTTGATACTTATGTGCCCATCATACCAATCGAACTTGTATGAGGTACTTCAGGAAGCATGGGGTGAAATCTCTTCAGATTACCTCAACAAATTGACAACCTGAATGCCAAAGGTCTGCAAGTCTGTAATTGCTGCAAATGGAGGATTCTTTGACGAAATAAAAATTTGAAGGACACAATTATTATTTATTTTATTATTATTTCAATTAAAAATCTTTAATTATAACCATGTCAATGTCTTGACTATATTTCCTATTCATTTTGCAATTCATTTCATGAATGTTTTCATGGAAAACAAGGACATTTCTAAGTGGCGCCAAACTTTTGAATGGTAGTGTATATAGAAAAACACAAAAATAAAATATAAACAAAATCTATAAAAACTGTAAAAAAATCTATATTTAAAAAAAGAGATGATAAATAGATCAAAATAATAATAAATATTTAAATGCAGCATTAAAATAACAATAGCGAGGCTATATACAGGGGGTACCGGTACAGAGTCAATGTGCAGGGGGCACCGTCTGGAACTAGACTTGGCGCTCCGGTACCGCTTGCCGTGCGGTAACAGAGAACAGTCTATGACTAGGGTGGCTGGAGTCTTTGACCATTTTTAGTGCCTGCCTCTTACACAGCCTGATATAGAGGTAGCTTGGCCCCAGTGATGTATTGGGCCGTACGCACTACCCTCTATTGCGGTTGGAGGCCGAACAGTTGCCATACCAGGCAGTGATGCAACTAGTCAGGATGCTCTTGATGGTGCGGCTGTAGAACCTTTTGAGGATCTGAGGACCTATGACAAATTCTTTCCGTCTCCTGAGGGGGGAATAGGTTTTGTCGTGCCCTCTTCAAGACTGTCTTGGTATGCTTGGACCATGTTTGTTTGTTGGTGATGTGGACACCAAGCTCTCAACCTGCTCCACTACAGCCCTGTTGATGAGAATGGGGGCATGTTTGGTCCTCTTTTTCCTGTTAATTAATCATCTCCTTTGTCTTGATCACGTTGAGGGAGAGGTTGTCCTTGCACCACACGGCCAGGTCTCTGACCTCCTCCGTATAGGCTGTCTCGTCGTTGTTGGGGATCAGGCCTACCACTGTTGTGTCATTGGCAAACGTAATGATGGTGTTGGAGTCGTGCCTGGCCATGTAGTCATGCTTCTACACCTGCATCGCTTGCTGTTTGGGGTTTTAGGCTGGGTTTCTGTACAGCACTTTGCGACATCAGCTGATGTAAGAAGGGCTTTATAAATCTGTTAGACTGATTACATTTGATTGACTGAAAAGGGACTGAGGGGACTGAGCAGGCACCCCTGAGAGTCACTGGTGCTTCCTGCTCTCTTGGTAAATAGTGTGGTCTACAGCTTATCGTTATTGTACCTCAGGAGAGCAAAACCTTGAGACTTCCTTAGATTTCGTGCAACAGCCGTTGTTTACAAAAATACATAGACCGCCACCCCTTGTCTTACCAGAGGCCGCGGTTCAATCCTCCCGAAAAAGCGTAAAACCCGCCCTCTGTATGTTTATTAATGTTGTCGTTCAGCCACGACTCGGTGAAACATAAGATATTACAGTTTTGAATGTCCCGTTGGTAGGATCTACGTGATCTTAGTTTGTCTATTTCATTATCGATTGATTGTACGTTGGCTAATAGGACCGATGGTAAAGGTTACTACATGACTCCAGATGCGCTATTTCATAGTTTCGATGTCTTCTCTATTATTCTACAATGTAGAAAATAGTAAAAAAAAATAAAGAAAAACCCTTGAATGAGTCGGTGTCCAAACTTTTGGCAGGTACTGTGTATATTTTTTAATAACAGCCGACAATCTTTCAGAATTTACAGTCACCAAAATAAAAGCTCGACAATCAGGCCCCCCATTGAATTTGTTATGTTTGAGCATAACAACGCAGCATTAGTAATGCCAGAATGTGTAGAATTGCAGGAAATTAAGCTTAAAACTGAACGATTCTCTCCTAGCTCCATGGCAAAATGTATAGAACTGCAGGAAATTGGCTTTAAAATTGCAAAATGTTCTTTCAGCTCCATGGCAAAATGTGTAGATTTGCAGGAAATGATCTTTAAAATTGCACAATTGTCTCTCCGCTGCCAAGATGAGCGCCTCAAATGTTCTTGCCCAGGGCCCAGACAGAATTCAGCCCGTTTCTGCGCCATATCTCACCATCTAAGCCCCATTTTGATCCCCCCAAAAAACCCTGCACAACTCATTTCCTAATTATACAGTCAGTTCTTAAAATTGGTCACTAAAGACCATACTCAAATCTATATTCAGTTGAATGTTTTGAAGAAGAGATGATGAATCTACTTTTTGACTTTTTCTTTGTGTGTATGTTTTTTCACTTATGGTGGGTCGCGACTCAAAACACACCTCAATTGGGTCAGGAAGCCAAAAGGTTTGGGAACCCCTGCCCTACGTACACAGTGGGTCTCAACATCAACAGCAGGCCAATGTCACAGGTTCATAGGGTGGTATTGTGACTTGAGAATACTCTGCATCCGGCCCATATATCTACCAGTCTTGTTGGGTACTCATTTGGTCATCTCCTGTTTCCTTCCTGTGTGCTTGAAAGCTTCAGGTGCCAGCCTGCCCCACGTGCAGGTGAGCCCCCAGAGGGTGGACATCTATGAGGGTGAGACTCTGAGGCTGTACTGCAGGGCTGGAGGCAGGCCCAGCCCCGGACTCACCTGGAAGAAACAGAAAGGACAACTCCCCCCGCAGGTAAACACAGGTCCTTTCTATCTGATACTTTCTGCCTGGGACTCAGGATGTGGTTGGGATATATCCTGATCTGAAGAGTAACTATTATGTATTGTATATAATATATGGTGCTGGTATCTCACCGTGGGTTGTATGGTGAAAAAGTGAATTCTGGTGTATTTTGACATACCGTTGTTTTTTCCTTCTTGTGTTTCCTTCTCCCCCTTTTTTATTCCCCCCCTTTTTCCTTGACGTTTTGCTCAGGCCATTCCTTCTCACGGTTTCCAACAGTTTAAAAGCAACAGTCTCGATGTGTTACAGAGACGTATTGAGGAGCTGCAGGTCTGTCCATCTGTCCTCTGTCTCGATGTCTGTCTGTCCCATCTCTTACTTCCCACCTGTTGTTCTCTACTGACCTCTACTGACCCTTCAACACACTCTACTAAAAGCATGATCAAACGTTCCTTTGATTCATCATCACACACGGTAACCACCATTCATTCACCACAAGCAAATAGCTTTTTACAAAGCCTCCATGATGCGTATGGCATGGTTTAGTTGTTGTTTTTGTCTTATAAGTGTCACATCCATCCATCGTCCTCCATTTTCAAATTTGTCCACATGATCATATCATCCCTGACATTTGTTTGTCCTAAAAAAAATATTGATCCCCTCCATTCTGTTTACATTATTATTAGTATTCCTCTATGTACACACCCAGGCCCCAGGGCATAGCTAGGTATTTGGGACATTGCTTCCTCGTGCCAGGTCCTGCCCCCCCCCACCAAGGGGCTTTGGGTTATTCCCTCCGTACCTCGTGTCTTCTCTGCCACCCGAGGCCCTGGGCTTTGTTCTGCCTCATGGAGCTTCAGCGTTGTGTCAGCTTTTCCCAGGGGGACTCGGGCTCTGCCGTGCGGCCACGCAGAAATTCTGTGTGCTCTCGCAAATGGATTGCTTTGAAAACTTGTGAATGGGTTCATACACACATTGAGCCGGGCCCGCCACGGCTTCTGCTCACTTTAGCCTGGCCCTCACGGTTGACTCGCCCGGAGCTAAGCAGCTTTATCCACGGATGGATGCCACACCACCACCACCTCCCAGATACTGTAATCCACCCAGCCCAGGCCTGACACACCCCTTTAAATACTCTACCTAGACACACCCCATTAAATTTTCCATCTAGAAACACCCCTTTAAATTCCCTCTAGACACACCCCTTTAAATTATCTTTAGGTGTACTACTGTGTATTCTCAGCCAAAACACTGGTCCATTTTACACGCTGATGCTTTATAAGGTTTGAAATATTGACAAGGTCCACCCCACTGTCCTTTATAGTTAAGTGTGAAGTAGTTGCTTAGGGACTCGATTTGACATTACCATACACAGGCTGATTATTTCCCCATTGGAAAAGAGGATCACGCTGTCTTACTATTGTGTTTGGTTGTTGAACATTGGGATTCATTTAGAGATGAAGGCATAGCGTTGATGATGTTGTAAGTATTAGGAAACATCTGTAATGCATTTCCAGTGATTTCATACATGGATAGAGAAGATTTGTATTGCCTGTGATGAAACCATTGGCTCAAAGGCCTATGTCATATATCTTAATTCCCTAACAGTTTCCCATTCCTGTCAACATTGTACTGAATCAGTTCAACAACGATTATTTTAAGTGTACAAAAGTGTCCAAAAACATACTACGATGGACGACAAAACATACTTCTATACCTAATGTAGTCTACTACTAACTAGTGTCAAAGACATCTACTGTATGTCATTGGTAACTATTTCAATGGTGATCATTATTCGTTGTCAATTCAACAGTTGTACCTGTAGAATCATCATAGTAATGTTGATGAAAGGAAACATTATTATTCTCAACAACCAACCAACTGGTTTGATTTTTTTTGTTTTCTTTCGTGCAAAGCACAGCTGAAAAGCCTTTTTAATGATTATCATAACACAAACATTGTCACAAATCACAACCGTATAACAATGGTGTGTATATATATATATATATATATATATATATATATATATATATATATATATATATATGCTGAAGATCCACCTGCGATGTGATTTTGTTGGTTTTGCCTCCTCATGGATTAAAAATCATGTCAAGTATGTCTGTTGTTTGCACCATTTGTGGTCTGTGAAATCCAATGTTTATAGAGTAGGCGTTTCTCTAAAGGTAAGTCATCTCATGTGTCTGTATGGTGTCCTTCTATTGGATTTGGGTAGAGACGTGATCATTGTCAGGTAGTTCATACCACAGTAGTCCGTGTCTTAAGGCCATTGTGACATAGTCTTCATCCCTCTTCTTCATCGTTGCCGTGTCCTCTCTAGGCCAGTATGGAGCGCACAGACATTGGCACCCTGCTAATCCCTAACATCAAGTCGTCTGACTCTGGCACCTACTTGTGTGTGGGCACCAACTCCATCGGATCCTCAGAGGCTCGCATCGAGGTCACCGTCAATAGAGGTGAGAGGTCGCACTTGGATCGTTGTCAGTAGGGTACACATTTTAAAATGCTGTGCAACAATATATAAAAACTGCTGTATTGTAGTGGACAAGTTCAGATAGTACTGATTCATTCTGTTTCAAAACGTTTTCGCCCTACTGAACACGACCCAGGTCAACCTACCCCAGAGGAGTACTGCTGTGTGTTGACAGTAATATAACTTTTGTAAATGTCTGTATCCTGCGTTTGTTGCTGTGTAGCAATAGGAAGAGACACCATCTCGTCAGCCATCACCATCCAGCCCTCCATAGCTGACGTCCAGGAGGGACAGAGCCTGGACCTCAACTGTTTTGTCCCTGGTAACCCCCCACCTGCTGTCACCTGGAGGAGGGAAAGTGGACGCCTGTCCGCCAATCACCAGGTTGGAATACACACACACATACACGCACAGCTAGTAAAAGCTAATTGGTAATGTCATGAAAATCTGTTCTGTTTATTTCAGCTGAATAGTCACTCATATGTACTGTGTGTGTGTGTGTGTGTGTGTGTGTGTGCGTGCGTAGGTTTTGGGCACCAAGCTGCGTATCCTCTCTGCCGGTCCAGATGACTCTGGGAAGTATATCTGTCTTGTGGAGGGAGGGCCTGGTACTCCTGTCCGTCAGGCCTCAGTCTCTGTCTCAGTCACTGCCACCTCCTCTCGTAAGTCACTAAGCCATTCTCTCTGTGACAGTACAATGAAACTATCCTCCCCACTGATATCACCAGGGATGATGGTGAAACAGCCAGAGGCATATGCAGTAGGAACATCTGTTTTTTTAGAGAACTTTATTTAGTGGCCTTTCGTCAGGTACAGTGGTACTTTTCCAGTTGTTTGTTTTCTAACCCTCCCTAAAGTGACCTCTGAGAGTATGTTTTTCTATTCTATTTCCTGGAGTAGGTCTGCAGACCCCCATCATCTCCATTGAGCCCCAAAGTGCAGCGTTGCGACAGGGAGAGTCAGCCAGCTTCAAGTGCAGAGTCTACGGTGGAGCAGAGCCCATACGGCTGGAGTGGAAACTGTCCAACAACCAGCCCCTTCCTGGTGAGGCCCCTCCCATTCAGTTCAATAAGTCTGAACTTTTCTTTTTTTACTATTACCCCTTTTCTCCCCAATTGGTAGATAGTCTTGTCCAATCGCTGCAACTCCCGTATGGACTCAGGAGAGGGCGTCCTCCGAAACACGACCCTGCCAAGCCACACTGCTTCTTGACACACTGCTTGCTTAACCCAGAAGCCAGCCACACCAATGTGTCGGAGGAAACACCGTACTGTCTTACAGCTGGCGACCGAAGTCAGCGTGCGTGTGTCAGGCCTGCCACAAGGAGTCACTAGAGCGTGATGGGACAAGGACATGCCGGCTGGCCAAACCCTCCCCTGTGCCTTCTCATGGGTCTCCCGGTCGCGGCCGGCTGCAACACAGCCTGGGATCGAACCTGGGTCCTTAGACTGTTGCGCCACTCGGGAGGCTCCAATTCCATACGACTTTTGCAGAAAGGCATTTAGTCAGTGGTGGAAAAAGTATCCCATTCTCATACTTGGGTAAAAGAAAAGATACATTAGTAGAAAAGGATTCAAGTAAAAGTGAAAGTCACCCAGAAAATACTACTTGAGTAAAAGTCTAAAAGTATTTGGTTTTAAATATACTTAAGTATCAAAAGTAAATTAAATTGCAAAAATATACTTATATACGTATCAAAATTGCTCATATTAAGCAAACCAGAGAGCGCAATTTTCATGTTTTTTTTTTTAAATTTACGAATAGCAACCCTAATTTACGGATAGCAAACCTCAGACATAAGACCCTCAGACTACAACCCTCAGACATCATTTTCAAACGAAGCATGTGGCCTAGTGGTTAGAGCATTGGGCCAGTAACCGGAAAGGTTGCTGGATTGAATCCCTGAGCTTTTTACAAGGTAAAAATCTGTTGTTCTGCCCTTGAGCAAGGCAGTTAACCCACTGTTCCCCGGCGCCGAACCGAAGACGTGGATGTCGATTATGGCAGCTCCCCGCACCTCTCTGATTCAGAGGGGTCGGGTTAAATGTGGAAGACACATTTCAGTTGAATGCATTCAGTTGTACAAGTGACTAGGTATCCCTCTTTCCCTTTAGTCTGTCCGCAAGATCAGAGGCAGTAGAGATGACCAGGGATGTACTGGACAATTTTCCTGTCCTGCTAAGCATTCAAAATACTGTATAACGAATACTTTTGGGTGTCAGGGACAATGCATGGAGTAAAAAGTACATTATTTTCTTTAGGAATGAATTGAAGTAAAAGTTGTCAAACTTATAATTAGTAAAGTAAAGTACAGATACAGATAAAGTGGTACTTTAATGTATTTTTACTTAATTACCTTACACCACTGCATTTAGTAATATTCATTTCAGATGTCAGAATCATGTCATTATCCACACAAGCAAACTACCTGCAATATCTACAGTAATATATAGTACTATAATATAGTCTGTATCCTGTTACATTTCCTTCATATTTAGCTATGTTTTTAATCAAACACACAACGTTGCTGCTTGTCAGAGATGTACTTGACAGACTAAAAGATTCCACATGAAACCTTTCATTCTGTAGACAATGTGAAGGTTGGCCATTACGGCACTGTCCTCACCATCGCTGACGCCCGCCCTAGCAACCAGGGCACCTACAACTGTGTGGCTACCAACCTGTTTGGAATCACCCAGAGTATCGTCTCTCTGATCATCAGAGGTATGGCACACACAGACACACACACACACACACATACGGTGTTGATGTTTCTGGTGTGGTTCACCGTGAGCATCTGCCCTCTGTTACAACCCCCTTAGTAATTGCCGTGGCAACAGAGTGACCAAATGGTTGTTCGTCGTGATGATGTCATCCTTCCTTCCAGAGTCTCCTGTAGCAACCGTCACCCCTCAAGGGCCCGTGCGAGTCAGGATGGGTGAACCCATTAACCTGGAGTGCCAGGCTTCCGGGGAGCCACGCCCATCTGTCACATGGCACAGACTGGACAGCGCCCGCAACACCATGCTTAGCAGCCCTGTGCCCATGGAGTCCAACGCCGTCATGCAGGTAGTGTACTGCATTAGTGTTCCTGATCCTCAACTTCCTATGAAACCTCCAAGTCATTGTTACTGAGCTTTTGTGCTTTCCTAAACCCAGATTAAGTTGAATCCTAGGTTCTCAATTCAAATGGCTTCTTGGTATAAGACTAGGCTTAATCTGTGTCTGGGTAACCTGCCCTAGTATTTGGATATCATTCATTTTCGCGCTAAACTAAATGACAGGGTGTGCTATTTATTCTACGCTGGGCAGACCCGGTAATGCTGTTCCCCTTCCGCAGGTCCTAGTGGCCCGTCCAGAGGACAGTGGTACCTATGTGTGCACAGCCCACAACGACGAGGGCACCACAGAGACCAGGGTGGAGGTGATCGTGGAGGGGATTGCCCAGGTGCCCGTCACGCCCCGTGCCTCTGTGCCCGATCCCCTCATGGTGGTGGTGGAGGGACAGAGCACCACACTGAGATGTGACGCTCACGGTAACTAATCCACCTTTAAATTACACAAATGAGTACTATAGCAAAGAGAACTGAGAAGAGAATAATTTTTGTATTGTTTGTACTGATACTTGTTAGTACAGAGAATACTTTTAAGTAAAATGATATTATGCAAATGAGAGCTGAGAGGAAATGGATGTTATAGTCACCTCCTCTTTGCTAAGATCATAGAATTGGCATGACAAATAATTGACTGTACAAGTCCTTTTCACACACTGATATTCATTGTGCTTTCAAAATCAACTCTTCAGGCTTCCCTGTCCCTAAGATCACGTGGTCTAAGCTGCGTGCCCCTCTCCCCTGGAGACATAAGGTAGTGGACAACACGCTGATCCTGCCCAATGTTGGCCGGGCAGACTCTGGAGAGTACATCTGCAACGCCACCAACAGCATGGGCACCACCGAAGTCACCATCATGCTGGACGTGGAGAGTGAGTCTCAAAATTTGTGCACGCTGGTCTGGCCAGCTAGTCATGAGCGATAGATTGGTTTCATAATTGAAAGCAAGTTCCCAGTCTGTACAGAAACACTATGGAGATAGATATGGGTACACATACACTACCTTTCAAAAGTTTTGGGTCACTTAGAAATGTCCTTGTTTAATGTCCAGTTTTTGTCCATTAAAATAACATCAAATTGATCAGAAATACAGTGTAGACATTGTTAAGGTTGTAAATTACTATTGTAGCTGGAAACGGCTGATTTTTTAATGGAATATCTACGTAGGCGTACAGGAGCCCATTATCAGCAACCATCACTCCTGTGTTCCAATGGCACCAATGTTTCCAATGTTGTGTTAGCTAATCCAAGTTTATCTTTTTAAAAGGCTAATTGATCATTAGAAAACCCTTTTGCAATTATGTTAGCACAGCTGAAAACTGTTGTTCTGATTTAAAGAAACAATAAAACTGGCCTTCTTTAGACTAGTTGAGTATCTGGAGCATCAGCATTTGTGGGTTCGATTACAGGCTCAAAATGGCCAGAAACATTCTTCTGAAACTCATCAGTCTATTCTTGTTCTGAGAAATGAAGGCTATTCCATGCGAGAAATTACCAAGAAACTGAAGATCTCGTACAACGCTGTATACTACTCCCTTCACAGAACAGTGCAAACTGGCTCTAACCAGATGAGAAAGAGGAGTGGGAGGCCCCGGTGCACAACTGAGCAAGAAGACAAGTACATTAGAGTGTCTAGTTTGCAAAAGGGTTTTCTAATGATCAATTAGCCTTTTAAAATGACCAATTTGGATTAGCTAACACAACTTGCCATTGGAACACATGAGTGATGGTTGCTGATAATGGGCCTCTGTACACCTATGTAGATATTCCATAAGAAATCTGCCATTTCCAGCAACAATAGTAATTTACAACATTAACAATGTCTGCACTGTATTTCTGATCAATTGTATGTTATTTTAAAGGACAAAAAATGTGCTTTTCTTTCAAAACAAGGACATTTCTATGTGACCCTAAACTTTTGACCGGAAGTGTATAGATATGAACACGAGTAAACTGAAAGATTGATACACAACATAGATAATAAGGAACTGGTCCACTAGTGTATATGAAACATAGCTTTGCATTGTGACTGAATGTTGGTCTTCGGTGCCCGTTCCTTGCTTCGCTCATGAGTAGCATTGTCCAATCAATCAATCAATCAATCAATAAAATGTATTTATAAAGCCCTTTTTACATCAGCAAATGTCACAAAGTGCTATAAAGAAACCCAGCCTAAAACCCCAAACAGCAAGCAATGCAGATGTAGAAGCACGGTGGCTAGGACAAACTTCCTAGAAAGGCAGGAACCTAGGAAGAGACCAAAGACAGGAACCAGGCTCTTAAAAGTGGCCAGTCCTCATCTGGCTGTGCCGGGTGGAGATTATAAGAGTACATGGCCATTTTTAAGGCCAGATTATTCTTCAAGATGTTCAAATGCCCATAGATTACCAGCAGGGTCAAATAATAATCACATTGGTTGTCAAGGGTGCAACAGGTCAGCATCTCAGGAGTAAATGTCAGTTGGCTTTTCATAGCCGATCATTCAGAGGTCGAGACAGCAGGTGCGGTAGAGAGAGAGTCGAAAACAGCAGGTCCGGGACAAGGTAGCACGTCTGGTGAACAGGTCAGGTCATGTTCAAATCATCCTAATGTCTCAATACCAGTACCTGTCTCTACTCACTAAACCTCCTTGGACACAGCTCCTCCCTATGCCACCTCCCTGCCCGACGACGTGGCAGTGCGTGTGGGCGAGGTGATCCGACTGCAGTGCCTGGCCCATGGTACTCCCCCCCTGCTCTTCCAGTGGACCAAGCTGAATGGCAGCCTGTCCACCAGGGCCGACGTCCAAGGAGGAGACCTCCAGATTAACCTAGCCACACCCGAGGACGCTGGCACCTACAAGTGTGTCGCCACCAACAAAGTGGGCACCAGTGAAGCACATGCCACAGTCACTGTCAGGTGTAAGTACTGTGCTCAGTTACAGCTTTGTCTGTTCTTATTTGGCAAACCAAATTGAGCCGACAGCTCAATTACTTTGCAATGGGAAATGCTTTCATGAAAAGCAAACCTAAAAGCCATGCGACTGGGAACTCAAAGCAGAATGTGTTTGTGTGGGTGTGTGGATGTGTTGGTGTGGATGTTTGGATGTGTGTGTAGCCCCCCTGGCAGTGCGTGTGTCTCCTCAGGTGGAGGTAAAGGCCCGGGGTAGTGCTGTAGAGTTTACCTGCTCTGTTGCAGGAGGCCTGGGGACCACCATGGAGTGGCTGAAGGAGGGAGGAGCCCTGCCCCCCAACCATCACATCAAAGATGGGGTGCTGAGGTGAGTCACACCCACCAGGAGAGAAACTTCACAGCAGGCAGTCAAAATACCTATAATGATCAACACAAATAAATGAGGGTCCAGAATTAACCTAACTTAAATGCGATCCTGGATCAACCTAACTTAAATGCGATCCTGAATCAACCTAACTTAAATGCGATCCTGGATCAACACAACTTAAATGCGATCCTGGATCAACACAACTTAAATGCGATCCTGGATCAACACAACTTAAATGCAATCCTGGATCAACACAACTTAAAGATGATCCAGGATCAACACAACTTAAAGATGATCCAGGATCAACACAACTTAAAGATGATCCAGGATCAACACAACTTAAAGATGATCCAGGATCAACACATCTTAAAGATGATCCAGGATCAACCTAACTTAAATACGATCCAGGATCAACACAACTAAATGATGATCTGTCGTGTATGCTCCCTCTCCGGCTCTCGAGGTCACCAGGCTGCTCATTATTACGCACACCTCTCACCATCGGTACGCGCACCAGCCCCTCATCAGACTCACCTGGACTCCATCACCTGCCTGATTACCTTCCCTATATATGTCGCTCCCTTTGGTTCTTTCCCGAGGCGTTATTGTTTCTGTTCCAGTGTTCATGTCTGTAAGCTACCCGTGTTTCTTGTTTTGGTCTATGTTAATTTATTTATTAAATACACTCCCTGAACTTGCTTCCCAATTCCCAGCATACAGGAAACACGGATCAACCAGATGATGATCCAGGGTCACGTCCCACTTGGTAAAATCAGGAAGTGCATTTCCGTCATCTGTCTTGCGCTGATACGTTTGTGTACTTTTATGTAGGATTGAGAACCTGGAGCAGCGCAACGAGGGCATCTACATCTGCAGAGCCACCAGTGTTCACGGCCAGGCCCAGGACTCCGCCAAGCTTACCATCCAAGGTCTGTCCAACATCCACAAAATCACTGAGACACACTGACACGCGTTTTGACACACAACCCTGAGTTATAACAGCGGAGACTTTTGTATAGTCGCTCTATGCAATCTATTATAATTCTGTTCGAAATCAGGGGCATAAAACATATTGCCCGCAAACCAGATCCGGCACACGAGCTCATTCAATTTGGCCCGCAGGGGGGTGATTTTTTTATTTATTTTGGGGGCGGGGAAATGATCTCAATTGACATTGAAATGGCTAAAACCAAACTGAAACTGTGTAGAAGTGGACCTACATTTTATAGTATATTTTCTCTGTCCAGCTTGCTAACAGTCAATGAAACGAATGTTAGACAGTCAGGGAGCATGGAACATTTTAAAAGCGATGGCTAGAGGACTATTTGCTTGTTTTGACGGCATGGAGATATAACACATTTTAGTTGCAGTGCTCCGGACCTTGGTGAAGACTGAATGCGGCCTGCGGGGCAAAATGAGTTTGACACCCCCTAAATATATCCATTCCAGCATTAATTTAATGTTGGTATTAACTCTCTCCCGTCTACAGCCCTGCCCAAGGTGATGATCAACGTACGTACCGCTGTGCAGACAGTGATGGTGGGTAACTCCGTGGAGTTTGAGTGCCAGGCAATCGGTGAGCCCCAGCCCACGGTGCGCTGGAGCAGGGTGGGAGGGCCTCTGCCGGCACACATCATGGTGAAGGGAGGCATGCTGAAGATCGAGCAGGTGTCTGATGCTGACGCTGGACAGTACCGCTGCACTGCCACCAACAACGTGGGCTCTGTGCAGTCTCAGGTGGTCCTACATGTCCAGTGTGAGTAGAAAGAGAAGTGTACTGCACCTGCACGTCTGCAAACACACATAGACACAAAGACACAACACGCGTACTCCTATAGCCCTTGTCCCCTCTGATCATGTATTGTTGGATATTTCTTTGTAAAGCCCTACCCCAGATCGCAGCTCTGCCAGAGCTGAACGAAGTGACAGTGGGATCAGATGCTGTCCTGCCCTGTGTGGCATCAGGATACCCAGTGCCTGCCATCAAATGGTCCAAGGTAGCCAACAAACTATTAGATAATGCCTATCTGTTTCTGACCATTTTCATCTGCTTTGTGCCTGGTGAACAGGATCCTGATTTGACCCTTTGTATCATGTTCTGTGTCCTTCTCTCTCTAGCTGGATGGGGAACTCCCTCCTAAGTGTAGACAGGTAGTCAACACCTTGACGGTTCCCGAAGTGACCCACGAGGATTCTGGCATCTACGTGTGCACTGCCTCCAACAAGCAGGGCAAAGTGGAGGCCTTAACGACCCTCAAAGTCCATGGTCAGTCAGCTGTATAGAAACACTGTGGAAGGCAATATACAGTTGAAGTCGGAAGTTTACATACACCTAAGCCAAGTACATTTAAACTCAGTTTTTCACAATTCCTGACATTTAATCCTAGTAAAAATTCCCTGTCTTTGGTCAGTTAGGATCACCACCTTATTTTAAGAATGTGAGATGTCAGAATAATACACTGCTCAAAAAAATAACGGGAACACTTAAACAACACAATGTAACTCCAAGTCAATCACACTTCTGTGAAATCAAACTGTCCACTTAGGAAGCAACACTGATTGACAATACATTTCACATGCTGTTGTGCAAATGGAATAGACAACAGGTGGAAATTATAGGCAATTAGCAAGACACCCCCAATAAAGGAGTGGTTCTGCAGGTGGTGACCACAGACCACTTCACTTCTCAGTTCCTATGCTTCCTGGCTGATGTTTTGGTCACTTTTGAATGCTGGCGGTGCTTTCACTCTAGTGGTAGCATGAGACGGAGTCTAGTGGCTCAGGTAGTGCAGCTCAGCCAGGATGGCACATCAATGCGAGCTGTGGCAAGAAGGTTTGCTGTGTCTGTCAGCGTAGTGTCCAGAGCATGGAGGCGCTACCAGGAGACAGGCCAGTACATCAGGAGACGTGGAGGAGTCCGTAGGAGGGCAACAAACCAGCAGCAGGACCGCTACCTCCGCCTTTGTGCAAGGAGGAGCAGGAGGAGCACTGCCAGAGCCCTGCAAAATGACCTCCAGCAGGCCACAAATGTGCATGTGTCTGCTCAAACGGTCAGAAACAGACTCCATGAGGGTGGTATGAGGGCCCGACGTCCACAGGTGGGGGTTGTGCTTACAGCCCAACACCGTGCAGGACGTTTGGCATTTGCCAGAGAACACCAAGATTGGCAAATTCGCCACTGGCGCCCTGTGCTCTTCACAGATGAAAGCAGGTTCACACTGAGCACGTGACAGACGTGACAGAGTCTGGAGACGCCGTGGAGAACGTTCTGCTGCCTGCAACATCCTCCAGCATGACCGGTTTGGCGGTGGGTCAGTCATGGTGTGGGGTGGCATTTCTTTGGGGGGCCGCACAGCCCTCCATGTGCTCGCCAGAGGTAGCCTGACTGCCATTAGGTACCGAGATGAGATCCTCAGACCCCTTGTGAGACCATATGCTGGTGTGGTTGGCACTGGGTTCCTCCTAATGCAAGACAATGCTAGACCTCATGTGGCTGGAGTGTGTCAGCGGTTCCTGCAAGAGGAAGGCATTGATGCTATGGACTGGCCCGCCCGTTCCCCAGACCTGCATCCAATTGAGCACATCTGGGACATCATGTCTCACTCCATCCACCAACAGACTGTCCAGGAGTTGGCGGATGCTTTAGTCCAGGTCCCTCAGGATCTCCTCCCGCCACCTCATCAGGAGCATGCCCAGGCTTGTAGGGAGGTGGAGGCCACACACACTACTGAGCCTCATTTTGACTTGTTTTAATGACATTACATCAAAGTTGGATCAGCCTGTAGTGTGGTTTTCCACTTTAATTTTGAGTGTGACTCCAAATCCAGACCTCCATGGGTTGATATATTTGATTTCCATTGATTATTTTTGTGTGATTTTGTTGTCAGCACATTCAACTATGTTAAGAAAAAAGTATTTAATAAGAATGTTTCATTCATTCAGATCTAGGATGTGTTATTTTAGTGTTCCCTTTATTTTTTTTGAGCAGTGTAGATAATTTTGTACCTGTTTCCTCCAGCATCTTCACAAGGTCCTTTGCTGTTCTGGGATTGATTTTCACTTTTCGCACCAAAGTGCGTTCATCTCTAGGAGACAGAACGCGTCTCCTTCCTGAGCGGTATGACAGCTGCGTGGTCCCATGGTGTTTATACTTGCGTACTATTGTTTGTACAGATGAACATGGTACCTTCAGGCGTTTGGAAATTGTCTAAAATGTCAAATAAAAAAAAATCTGATTTCTTTTGATTTTCCCATGATGTCAAGCAAAAAGGCACAGAGTTTGAAGGTAGGCCTTGAAATACATTCACAGGTACACCTCCCATTGACTCAAATTGTGTCAATTAGCCTATCAGAAGCTTTTAAAGCCATGACATAATTTTCTGGACTTTTCCAAGCTGTTTAAAGGCACAAGCTGTTTAAAGGCACAGTCAACTTTGTGTATGTAAACTTCTGACCCACTGGAATCTGTAGTAGATGTTCTAACTGACTTGGCAAAACCATAGTTTGTTAAGAAGAAATTTGTGGAGTGGTTGAAAAACGAGTTTTAATGACTCCAACCTAAGTGCATGTAAACTTCTGACTTCAACTGTTACATTATTGCCAGTATCCAACACCATGGTTCCCCATCCCCTATCTCTAGTTCATAGGCAGTAAGCTCAATCGGAGGGGAACTTTTGATATTGCCAGTATCTAACTCGACGATTCTCCATCCTTTATCTCTACAGATCGAGTGATGCCCTATTTCACCCAGGAGCCCCTGTCCTATCTCACTCTGCCCACCATCAAGAATGCCTACAAGTCCTTCAGCATCAAGATCAGCTTCAGGCCAGACAATCCTGATGGTGAGGCTGTAGTCACTTACAGTCAGACTTATGTACTGAAAAATAGCTTTCTCTGCACCAGTGGATTTGCAACTTTTGCTTTGAAGATAGTTTCACTGACTACAGTGATCCTGACTGCATCTGTTATGTCTTTGTGTCCGTTGAGTGCGTTCTCTTTCCTTGGTTTTTTTTCACATGATTTCACCCCCCTCTTCTGTCCCTCCACACACTCCCTCTCTTCTCACCCATGTGGTGTGAAGGTCTCATCCTCTATGCGGGTGAGTCGCAGTGCTTGAGCTCACACACTCAGGACTGATGCAGGTGATGCTTTTTGGGCTGAAAAGCCACCAGTGATGTTGACCTTTTACCTTGCCATAATGCATCCTAATGTAGAGCACAGCTGATGGCTGTGAGAGAATCCTATTGAAGAATGGTCTATGTCCTCATTCAGGCATGGTGGCTGTGTTGGCACCCCCCGCTCGTCATTCCATTAGTCTTTGTCCTATTGATGAGGACAGTATGATGCCATCATTACAATCCATTTCTATGCATCAGCTTCTACCTACAAGACTGCCTTGCTGCTACTTAAGACAAGCTTTATTATTGCAAAATGAATGTCTTATTAGCCTATACAGTGATTAGGCCTCATAATTTTTATTTATTTTATTTTACCTTTATTTAACCAGGCAAGTCAGTTAAGAACAAATTCTTATTTTCAATGACGGCCTGGGAACAATGGGTTAACTGCCTGTTCAGGGGCAGAACGACAGATTTGTACCTTGTCAGCTCGGGGGTTTGAACTCGCAACCTTCCGGTTACTAGTCCAACGCTCTAACCACTAGGCTACCCTGCCGCCCCTGATTGGACAGTACTGTATGTGGCTTTGCAATTCTGAAGCTAGTAAAGAGTACAGTACCACCAGCGAGGTGGGGTGCTTCAATGGGTGACACACATACTCTGATAACAACTTCCATACCAGCTCATGGAAGCTGTACAGAGTAAACTACCCCCACCCCCAAAAAAAACAAAAAAAAACAATTGTGCCGCATTTAAGAAATCTCTCTCTGCTATAACCTCTACGTTTCAGAGCCGTAGATGTTACGGATACATTTATGAGGAGGCATGGTTTTCGACTGCCCTGGCTTTGACCTTGCTGATGATGGTTGGGCAGAGTTTAGCAGAGCATGTGTCGCTGGCATGCAGCCCGTGTGAAGGCAGCGATGGATCAAGCCAGACAGACGAACAGTTTGATACAGAGCAGAGCGATGCCCCAGGGCAGCAGATACTAGAACCTGTTTTTGACTGTCCCAAGCTTGGCCCTTAATCTGCTAGCATGCAGCTTATTTGAGTGACCTCAGCTCCCCTCTTGGTGCCAGGGGGACTGTTTTTCTCTGACTGGCTCCAGGGGGCGTGGGTGTGTACCAAGCTAACTGTACCTCCACTGGTCCACCAGGTATGATCATCTACAATGGACAGAAGAGGACCATGGGAGCAGACTTCATCTCTCTGGGGCTGGTGGGAGGCAGGCCTGAGTTCAGGTGAGCACCTAGCTGTCATTCTGGCGCACTATGAACACTACATGAGCTCAATGTGTAAGAATAAACAAGCTATTGATGAATGGTAACTTGAACTGTCCTTAGTCTCTGTCAAAATTAGCTGATCAAATCAAATCAAATGTATTTATATAGCCCTTCGTACATCAGCTGATATCTCAAAGTGCTGTACAGAAACCGAGCCTAAAACCCCAAACAGCAAGCAATGCAGGTGTAGAAGCACGGTGGCTAGGAAAAACTCCTTAGAAAGGCCAAAACCTAGAAAGAAACCTAGAGGAACCAGGCTATGTGGGGTGGCCAGTCCTCTTCTGGCTATGCCGGGTGGAGATTATAACAGAACATGGCCAAGATGTTCAAATGTTCATAAATGACCAGCATGGTCGAATAATAATAAGGCAGAACAGTTGAAACTGGAGCAGCAGCACGGCCAGGTGGACTGGGGACAGCAAGGAGTCATCATGTCACGTTGTCCTGGGGCATGGTCCTAGGGCTCAGGTCCTCCGAGAGAGAGAAAGAAAGAGAAAGAGAGAATTAGAGAGAGCACACTTAAATTCACACAGGACACCGAATAGGACAGGAGAAGTACTCCAGATATAACAAACTGACCCTAGCCCCCCGACACAAACTACTGCAGCATAAATACTGGAGGCTGAGACAGGAGGGGTCAGGAGACACTGTGGCCCTATCCGAGGACACCCCCGGACAGGGCCAAACAGGAAGGATATAACCCCACCCACTTTGCCAAAGCACAGCCCCCACACCACTAGAGGGATATCTTCAACCACCAACTTACCATCCTGAGACAAGGCCGAGTATAGCCCACAAAGATCTCCGCCACGGCACAACCCAAGAGGGGAGCGCCAACCCAGACAGGATGACCACATCAGTGAATCAACCCACTCAGGTGACGCACCCCTTCCAGGGACGGTATGAGATTGCCCCAGTAAGCCAGTGACTCAGCCCCTGTAATAGGGTTAGAGGCAGAGAATCCCAGTGGAAAGAGGGGAACCGGCCAGGCAGAGACAGCAAGGGCGGTTCGTTGCTCCAGAGCCTTTCCGTTCACCTTCCCACTCCTGGGCCAGACTACACTCAATCATACGACCCACTGAAGAGATAAGTCTTCAGTAAAGACTTAAAGGTTGAGGCCGAGTCTGCGTCTCTGACATGGGTAGGCAGACCGTTCCATAAAAATGGAGCTCTATAGGAGAAAGCCCTGCCTCAAGCTGTTTGCTTAGAAATTCTAGGGACAATTAGGAGGCCTGCGTCTTGTGACTGTAGCGTACGTGTAGGTACAGTGCCTTGCGAAAGTATTCGGCCCCCTTGAACTTTGCGACCTTTTGCCACATTTCAGGCTTCAAACATAAAGATATAAAACTGTATTTTTTTGTGAAGAATCAACAACAAGTGGGACAAAATCATGAAGTGGAACGACATTTATTGGATATTTCAAACCTTTTTAACAAATCAAAAACTGAAAAATTGGGCGTGCAAAATTATTCAGCCCCTTTACTTTCAGTGCAGCAAACTCTCTCCAGAAGTTCAGTGAGGATCTCTGAATGATCCAATGGTGACCTAAATGACTAATGATGATAAATACAATCCACCTGTGTGTAATCAAGTCTCCGTATAAATGCACCTGCACTGTGATAGTCTCAGAGGTCCATTAAAAGCGCAGAGAGCATCATGAAGAACAAGGAACACACCAGGCAGGTCCGAGATACTGTTGTGAAGAAGTTTAAAGCCGGATTTGGAAACAAAAAGATTTCCCAAGCTTTAAACATCCCAAGGAGCACTGTGCAAGCGATAATATTGAAATGGAAGGAGTATCAGACCACTGCAAATCTACCAAGACCTGGCCGTCCCTCTAAACTTTCAGCTCATACAAGGAGAAGACTGATCAGAGATGCAGCCAAGAGGCCCATGATCACTCTGGATGAACTGCAGAGATCTACAGCTGAGGTGGGAGACTCTGTCCATAGGACAACAATCAGTCGTATATTGCACAAATCTGGCCTTTATGGAAGAATGGCAAGAAGAAAGCCATTTCTTAAAGATATCCATAAAAAGTGTCGTTTAAAGTTTGCCACAAGCCACCTGGGAGACACACCAAACATGTGGAAGAAGGTGCTCTGGTCAGATGAAACCAAAATTGAACTTTTTGGCAACAATGCAAAATGTTATGTTTGGCGTAAAAGCAACACAGCTGAACACACCATCCCCACTGTCAAACATGGTGGTGGCAGCATCATGGTTTGGGCCTGCTTTTCTTCAGCAGGGACAGGGAAGATGGTTAAAATTGATGGGAAGATGGATGGAGCCAAATACAGGACCATTCTGGAAGAAAACCTGATGGAGTCTGCAAAAGACCTGAGTCTGGGACGGAGATTTGTCTTCCAACAAGACAATGATCCAAAACATAAAGCAAAATCTACAATGGAATGGTTCAAAAATAAACATATCCAGGTGTTAGAATGGCCAAGTCAAAGTCCAGACCTGAATCCAATCGAGAATCTGTGGAAAGAACTGAAAACTGCTGTTCACAAATGCTCTCCATCCAACCTCACTGAGCTCGAGCTGTTTTGTAAGGAGGAAAGGGAAAACATTTCAGTCTCTAGATGTGCAAAACTGATAGAGACATACCCCAAGCGACTTACAGCTGTAATCGCAGCAAAAGGTGGCGCTACAAAGTATTAACTTAAAGGGGCTGAATAATTTTGCACGCCCAATTTTTCAGTTTTTGATTTGTTAAAAAAGTTTGAAATATCCAATAAATGTCATTCCACTTCATGATTGTGTCCCACTTGTTGTTGATTCTTCACAAAAAAATACAGTTTTATATATTTATGTTTGAAGCCTGAAATGTGGCAAAAGGTCGCAAAGTTCAAGGGGGCCGAATACTTTCGCAAGGCACTGTATGTACGGCAGGACCAAATCAGAGAGATGGGTAGGAGCAAGCCCATGTAATGCTTTGTAGGTTAGCAGTAAAACCTTGAAATCAGGCCTTGCTTTGACAGGAAGCCAGTGTAGGGAGGCTAGCACTGGAGTAATATGATCAAATGATGATCAAAGCTGATGATAATGGCGATCACAATCATGCTGGCAAAAACGACAATGATAGCGATAACGCTAACCTGAACTGTTTTCTCCTGCCAGGTTTGACGTGGGTTCTGGCATGGCCACCATCCGCTACCCCACCCCCATCAAACTGGGAGAGTTCCACACCATAGAGCTCTACCGCAACCAAACCCAGGGCTCCATCATAGTGGACAGGGAGGCCCCCGTCAATGGGAGCTCACAGGTAGTGTCCCGCTCTCATTCTTTTTAGATCCAGAGACTGTTCAACAATGTCATTCACACGAAGAGAATATCCAACAGACGCTCCCGGGTAGTTTCACATAGTCAAAGACTGTTGAGTTCATACAAAGTACATACAGTATCAAGGAGATGAATCCATGAACACTGTTTCCTGTCTTGTATCACAGGGAAAGTTCCAGGGACTGGATCTAAACGAGGAGTTGTATGTGGGTGGTTACCCCAACTACACCCTCTTGGCCAAGACAGCTGGCCTCAAGACCGGCTTTGTCGGTGAGAGATCACTCTTTGTTCACTTTCAACCAGAACACCTGGTGCAACACAAATGTCCCATACTTCAGGGAACAGTAGATACACATTTATAACATGCAGTATTTGTTTGTTTGGTAACTGGTTATTTCTTAACAGTAAACAAGACTTTGCTGATCACTGTTTTGGAATGTTCCCATCGGTTCTTGTTCTTGGTTCTATCCAGGGTGCATCCGTAAGCTGGTCATCCAAGGTGATGAGATCATCTTCAAGGATCTGCAGCGCAGCTCCACGGGCGTGTCCAACTGTCCCGTCTGCACTGACCGCCCCTGTCAGGTCAGCTGACAACCACGTCCTCAGACCCCGCTTGAAAAATATATGAATTTGTTCATTCATTGAGGCGTTGTGTTTCAGAATGGAGGGATGTGCCAGGACTCTGAGGCCAGTCTGTACAAGTGTAGCTGTCCCAGAGGATTCACAGGGAGTAACTGTCAGCACCACTCCTCCCTGCACTGCCACCCAGAGGCTTGTGGACCGGACGCCACCTGCATCAACCGTCAGAACACCCTGGGCTACGACTGTCGATGCCACCTGGGCAAGTCTGGAAACAAGTGCATGGACGGTAAGGGAAACCAGTTTTTTTTTCTTTTTTTTTCTTTTTTTTCTGTGCATTGCCCACTTTCCTGTATTGCAATTGAGGCATAATCACAAATGACTAGATATCATAGATATTCTCTCTATCCTGTTTGTTTTTAGGCATTTTGGTCACATGAAATTTCAACATGTTGTTGCTGTTTGTTTCCTCTAGGTGAATTGGTGACTACTCCCCTGTTTGACGGTAAGGACTCGTACATTGCATACCCTCCTCTGACCAACATCCACAACGACCTGCGCATCGAGATGGAGTTCAAACCCATGGCCCTGGACGGCCTGATGTTCTTCAGCGTGGGCAAGAAGATGAAGACGGAGGACTTTGTCTCCCTGGAGATGGTGGACGGATACGTGCAATTCCGCTATGAACTGGGGACTGGTGAGAGCATAAAGACACATTCTAATTAGGCAATAAGGCCCGAAGGGGTGTAGTATATGGCCAATATACCACGGCTATTGACTGTTCTTATGCACGATGCAACGAAGAGAGCCTGGATACAGACCCTAGCCGTGGTATATTGGCAATATACCACAAACCCCTGAGGTGCCTTATTGCTATTATAAACTGACTACCAACATAAGTAGAACAGTATAAATAAATGTTCTGTCATACCCATGGTATACGGTCTGATATACCACTGCTTCCAGCCACTCAGCATTCGGGGCTGGAACCACCCAGTATATAATACAAATATATCTATATACAGTGGGGCAAAAAAGTATTTAGTCAGCCAATAATTGTGCAAGTTCTCCCACTTAAAAAGATGAGAGGCCTGTAATTTTCATCATATGTACACTTCAACTATGACAGAATTAGAAAAAAAATCCAGAAAATCACATTGTAGGATTTTTAATGAATTTATTTGCAAATTATGGTGGAAAAGAAGTATATAGAACACTGCGATAGCTACTCATCCTGGTGTATCCTCTCCGACTTATCTTTTCGTTTTCAAGCTGAAAGCTTTTTCTGGCTGTGCCATAGATTCTTGAATCTTAGCTTATAGATCTAGAAAGCACTGATGCCTTCAGACATAGTGGACATAGTGGAACCCATGCTACTACTGTCTTTGTTTCCAGGCCAAGCCGTCCTGCGCAGTCCTGAGCCGATCATCCTTGGCCAATGGCACCGCGTGGAAGCCGGGCGCCTCGACAAGGACGGCTCTCTGACAGTTGACGGTGGCCGGGAGGTCAGAAGGTCGTCACCTGGCAAGGCCCAGGGCCTGAACATCCACACCCCCATGTACCTGGGAGGAGTCCCCAACTTTGAGATCGTACCCAAGACCCTTAACAACAGTGATATGTTTTATGGATGCGTTGGAGCGGTGCGCTCAACACACACACACACACACACACACACACACACACAGAGTGAGAGAGACACGTGAGGATTCATGATTCCCTTTATTACCATTCATAATCACTAATGTCATGTTTATAATCACCTTAGTACCGCCAATGTCACTTCAGATATCCAGTCACAGAACAGTCACAGAATATCCGTGTACAATAGAGGGGGAAAACAAAATGTATTTTCCCTGACAATTTGACTTGACAGGACCTTTAACCTCTACCATGTGTATTGTCCCTTGTCCAGGTGTCCATCAATGGTAAGAAGGTGGACCTGTCCTACAGCTTCACAGAGAGCATGGCCATCATCCAGTGTAAGGACAACAGTCCCTGTGACCGCAACCCCTGTCTGAACGGGGCGAGATGCATGCCCACTGCTGAGTATGAATACCAGTGTCTCTGCAAGGATGGCTTCGAGGGTGAGTCCATTGGAAATGTTAAATGACGTACAATCTATGGGACTTCAGTTTGGATCGAGCTTATATGCCATAGATTGATTTAAGAATTTGGTATTCAATAACCCTATCCTATTCTGATAATATTGACCAAATCAATTGTCTTTGTCACATGCTTTGTGAACAACATGTGTAGACTAGTAGTGAAATGCCTACTTACGGGCCCTCCAAACAATGCAGAGATAATTGTTGTTTATTATAATAGAAAGGTAATAACACAATAAATACAGTGATAACTTGGTTATATACATGGGGTACCAGTGAAGGAATACGTTGATATGAAGGAATACGAGGTAACTGAGGTAGATGCACTACAAGACCAGAAGTATGTGGCCACCTGCTTGTTGTGCGTCTCATTCCAAAATTATGGGCATTAATATGGAGTTGGTCCCCCCTTTGCTGCTATAACAGCCTCCACTCTTCTGGGAAGGCTTCCCATTAGGAGTCGAAACTAGAGGTTGACCGATTAATCGGAATGGCCGATTAATTAGGGCGGATTTCGAGTTTTCATAACAATCGTAATCGGCATTTTTGGACACCGATCATGGCCGAATACATTGCACTCCACGAGGAGACTGCGTGGCAGGCTGACTACCTGTTATGCGAGTGCTGCAAGGAGCCAAGGTAAGGTGCTAGCTAGCATTAAACTTATATTATAAAAAACAATCAATCTTAACATAATCACTAGTTAATTACACATGGTTGATGATAATACTAGTTTACCTAGCTTGTCCTGCGTTGCATATAATCAATGCGGTGCCTGTTAATTTATCATTGAATCATAGCTTACTTGGCCAAATGGGTGATTTAACAAGCGCATTCGCGAAAAAAACACTGTCGTTGCACCAATGTGTACCTAACCATAAACATCAACGCCTTTCTTAAAATCAATACACAAGTATATATTTTTAAACCTGCATATTTAGTTAATATTGCCTGCTAACATGAATTTATTTTAACTAGGGAAATTGTGTCACTTCTCTTGCGTTCTGTGCAACAGAGTCAGGGTATATGCAGCAGTTTGGGCCGCCTGGTTCGTTGCGAACTGTGAAGACTATTTCTCCCTAACAAAGACAGCCAACTTCGCCAAACGGGGGATGATTTAACAAAAGCGCTATGCGAAAAAAGCACAATCGTTGCACGAATGTGCCTAACCATAAACATCAATGCCTTTCTTAAAATCAATACACAGAGGTATATTTTTCTTAAACCTGCATATTTAGTTAAAATAAATCCAGGTTAGCAGGCAATATTACACTTGGGACATTGTCACTTCTCTTGTGTTCATTGCACGCAGAGTCAGGGTATATGCAAAAGTTTGGTCCGCCTGGCTTGTTGAGAACTAATTTGCCAGAATTTTACGCAATTATGACATTACATTGAAGGTTGTGCAATGTAGCAGGAACATTTAGACTTATGGATGCCACCCGTTAGATAAAATATGGAACGGTTCCGTATTTCACTGAAAGAATAAACGTTTTGTTTTCGAAATGATCATTTCCGGATTCGACCATATTAATGACCCAAGGCTCGTATTTCTGTGTGTTATTATGTTATAATTAAGTCTATGATTTGATAGAGCAGTCTGACTGAGCGGTGGTAGGCAGCAGCAGGCTCGTGAATGCATTTGCCAGCAGCTCTTCGCTGTGCTTCAAGCATTGAGCTGTTTATGATGTCAAGCCTATCAACTCCCAAGATTAGGCTGGTGTAACCGATGTGAAATGGCTAGCTAGTTAGCGGGGTGTGCGCTAATAGCGTTTCAATCGGTGACGTCACTCGCTCTGAGACTTTGAAGTAGTTGTTCCCCTTGCTCCGCGGCTTTTGAGGAGCGATGGGTAACGATGCTTCGAGGGTGGCTGTTATCGATGTGTTCCTGGTTCGAGCCCAGGTAGGGGCGAGGAGAGGGACGGAAGCTATACTGTTACACTGGCAATACTAAAGTGCCTATAAGAACATTCAATAGTCAAAGGTATATGAAATACAAATGGTATATAGAAATAGTCCTATAATAACTACAACCTAAAACTTCTTACCTGGGAATATTGAAGACTCATATTAAATGGAACCACCAGCTTTCATATGTTCTGATCAAGGAACTTAAACGTTAGCTTTTTTACATGGCACATATTGCACTTTCTTTTCCAACACTTTGTTTTTGCATTATTTAAACCAAATTGAACATGTTTCATTATTTATTTGAGGCTACATTGATTTTATTGATGTATTAAGTTAAAATAAGTGTTAATTCAGTATTGTTGTAATTGTCATTATTACAAATATTTTTTTGGGGTCCTCCAATAATCGGTATCGGTGTTGAAAAATCATAATCGGTCGACCTCTAGTTGAAACATTGCTGCAGGGACTTCCTTTCCTTCAGCCACAAGAGCAGTAGTGAGGTCGGACACTGATGTTGGGCGATTAGGCCTGGCTCACAGTCGGCATTCCAATTCATCCCAAGGGTGTTCGATGGAGTTGAGGTCAGGGCTCTGTGCAGGCCAGTCAAGTTCTTCCACGGCAATCGCGACAAACCATTTCTGTTTGGACCTCGCTTTGTGTGCAGGGGCATTGTCATGCTGAAACGGGAAAGGGCATTCCCCAAACTGTTGCCAGAAAGTTCATTGTAACTAAGGGGCCTAACTTGAAAAACAACCCAAGGCCATTATTCCTCCTCCACCAAACTTTACAGTTGGAATTATGCATTGGGGGTGGGAGCATTCTCCTGGCATCCGCCAAACCCAGATGGTGAAACGTGACTCACCACTCCAGGAAATGCGTTTCCACTGCTCCAGAGTCCAATGTTAGTGAGCTCTATACCACTACAGCCAAAGCTTGGCATTGTGCAAGGTGATCTTAGGCTTGTGTGTGGCTGCCCGGCCATGGAAACCCATTTCAAAAAGCTCCCTGCTAACAGTTCTGACGTTGCTTCCAGAGGCAGTTTGGAACTCGGCAGTGAATGTTACCACGAGGACAGGTGATTTTTACGCTCTTCAGCACTCAGCATTCCCCTTCTGTGAGCTTGTGTGTCCTACCACTTCGCGGCTGAGCCGATGTTGCTCCTAGATGTTTCCGCTTCACAATAACAGCACTTACAGTTGACTGGGGCAGCTCTAGCAGGGCAGAAATTTGACAAATTAACTTGGAAAGGTGGCATCCTATGACGGTGCAACGTTGAAAGTCACTGAGCTCTTCAGTACGGGCCATTTTACTGCCAATGTTTGTCTATGGAGATTGCATGGCTGTGTTCTATTTGATACACCTGTCAGCAAAAGAAATCCACTAATTTCAAGTGGTGTCCACATACTTTTGTATATACAGTTCCAGTCAAATCAAGGCAAAAGGTGGCTACTATGAAGAATCTCAAATATAAAATGCAATTTGATTTGTTTAACACTTTTGTGGTTACTACATGATTCCATTAAGCAAACTTAACATATTTGTGTAAATATTTGTATGAACATAACAACCGACATAAACTGAACAAGTTCCACAGACATGTGACTAACATAAATGGAATAATGTGTCCCTGAACAAAGGGGGGGTCAAAATCAAAAGTAACAGTCAGTATCTGATGTGGCCACCAGCTGCATTAAGTACTGCAGTGCATCTCCTCCTCATTGACTGCACCAGATTTGCCAGTTTTTGCTGTGAGATGTTAGGCACCTGCATGTTCCCGGACATTTCTGGGGGGAATGGCACTAGCCCTCCGGTCCAACAGGTCCCAGAAGTGCTTAATGGGATTGAGATCCGGGCTCTTCGCTGGCCATGGCAGAACACAGACATTTCCTGTCTTGCAGGAAATCATGCACAGAACGAGCAATATGGCTGGTGGCTTGTCATGCTGGAGGGTCATGTCAGGATGAGCCTGCAGGAAGGGTACCAAATGACGGAGGAGGATGTCTTCCCTGTAACGCACAGCGTTGAGATTGCCTGCAATGACAACAAGCTCAGTCCGATGATACTGTGACACACCGCCCCAGACCATGACGGACCCTCCACCTCCAAATCAATCCCGCTCCAGAGTACAGGCCTCGGTGTAACGCTCATTCCTTCTATGATAAACGTGAATTCAACCATCACCCCTGGTGAGACAAAACCGCGACTTGTCATTGAAGAGCGCTTTTTGCCACTCCTGTCTGGTCCAGCGACGGTGGGTTTGTGCCCATGGGCGACATTGTTGCTGGTGATGTCTGGTGAGGACCTGCCTTACAACAGGCTGACATGCCCTCAGTCCAGCCTCTCTCAGCTTATTGCGGACAGTCTGAGCACTGATGGAGGGATTGTGCGTTCCTGGTGTAACTCGGGCAGTTGTTGCCATCCTGTACCTGTCCCACATGTGTGATGTTTGGATGTACCGATCCTGTGCAGGTGTTGTTACACGTGGTCTGCCACTGCGAGGATGATCAGCTGTCCGTCCTGTCTCAATGTAGTGCTGTCTTAGGCGTCTCACAGTACGGACATTGCAATTTATTTCCCTGGCCACATCTGCAGTCCTCATTCCTCCTTGCAGCATACCTAAGGCACTTTCACACAGATGAGCAGGGACCCTGGGCATCTTTATTTTGGTGTTTTTCAGAGGTAGTAGAAAGGCCTCTTTAGTGTCCTAACTTTTCATAGCTGAGACCTTAATTGCCTACCATCTGTAAGATGTTAGTGTCTTAACATCCGTTCCACAGGTGCATGTTCATTAATTGTTTAAGTTCATTGAACAAGCATGGGAAACTGTGTTTAAACCCTTTACAATGAAGATATGTTAAGTTATTTGGATTTTTACTAATTATCTTTGAAAGACAGGGTCCTGAAAAAGGGACGTTTCTTTTTTTGCTGAGTTTAGTTTTGATATCTTCACTATTATTCTACAATGTAGAAAATAGTAAAAAATAAAGAAACCCTGTAATGAGTAGGTGTCCAAACTTTTGACTGGTACTGTACATATAGGTAGGGATAAAGTGACTAGGCAACAGGATAGATAATAAAGAGTAGCAGCGTATGTGATGAGAGTCAAGAGTTAGTGCAAAGATGGGTCAGTGCAGATAGTCCAAGTAGCTATTGGTTAACTATTTAGCAAATAGGGTCACTGCCGTGTTTATCTGTCCTCCTAATGCCACTTTGACCCTTCTGACCCTGTGCCCTCTGCAGGTGAGCGCTGTGAGGTGGTGAGGGACACCTGCCAGAGCAGTGACCAGTGCCAGAATGGAGGCAGCTGTGTGAATGGCCAGTGTGTGTGTCCCGTAGGCTTCAATGGCCCCATCTGTGGACAGAGTAAGTACTGCTCTTATTTTCCTATACACTGGACACAACACAACCATTCCACTATATCTTGGTCCTCTGTAGGGGTCTTGGTGGTCCTTTGAAGCTCAGTTGGTAGAGTATGGCGCTGGCAGTGGCAACATCAGCATAGTGGGTTCAATTCCCAGGACTACCCATACTTAAACATGTACGCGTGACTGTAAGTCGCTTTGGATAATAGCGTCTGCTATATGACATCTATTATATTATCTTTTAGTCCTTTGAGATGTAACTTTGTTATCAAAGAGAATGAGGGAGACCAGCAGAACGAATGGAACAATTCTGGATAAAGTATCTGGATAAGGAAATATTATAAACCTTATTAAAACACTTTAATATATTGCATTTTAGTTTTCTACCAATTACTCCAAGAACTGCCCTGTTACCATAAAAGCTGATGTATGGTATAATTGTGAATGATGGTTTTGTTTGCAGTGCTGTGTCTTCATTAGCTAGGAGATAAAGAAATCTCTGGAGATGCCATGAAATCTCTTCACAACACCACATTAGTTTTAGAATACACCCTTATCATATTGAGCGAGATTGTTACAGTGGCTTGCGAAAGTATTCACCCCTCTCGGCAATTTCTTATTTGTTGCCTTACAACCTGGAATTAAAATAGATTTTTTGGGGGTGAGGTTTGTATTATTTGATTTACACAACATGCCTACCACTTTGAAGATGCAAAATATTTTGTCTTGTGAAACAAAAAAACTGAATTTGAACATGCATAACTTTTCACCCCCCTCCACCTCCCCCCCAAAGTCAATACTTTGTAGAGCCATCTTTTGCAGCAATTACAGATGCAAGTCTCTTGGGGTATGTCTCTATAAGCTTGGCACATCTAGCCACTGGGATTTGTTTTCCCATTCTTCAAGGCAAAACTGCTCCAGTTCCATCAAGTTGGATGGGTTCCGCTGGTGTACAGATTCTCAATTAGATTGAGGTCTGGGCTTTGACTAGGCCATTCCAAGGCATTTAAATGTTTCCCCTTAAACCACTCGAGTGTTGCTTTAGCATTACACTTGGGCTCATTGTCCTACTGGAAGGTGAGCCTCTGTCCCAGTCTCAAATCTCTAGAAGACTGAAACAGGTTTCCCTCAAGAATTTCCCTGTATTTAGCTCCATCCATCATTCCTTCAATTCTGACTAGTTTCCCAGTCCCTGCCAATGGAAAAACATCCCACAGCATGATGCTGCCACCACCATGCTTTACTGTGGGGATGGTGTTCTTGAGGTGTTGGGTTTTCCCCAGACATGGTGTTTTCTTTGATGGCCAAAAAGCTACATTTTTGGCTCATCTGACCAGAGTACCTTCTTCCATATGTTTGGGGAGACTCCCACATGCCTTTTGGCGAACACTAAATGTGTCTGCTTATTTTTTTCTTTAAGCAATGGCTTTTTTCTGGCCACTCTTCCGTAACGCCCAGCTCTGGAGTGTACGGCTTAAAGTGGACAGATACTCCAATCTCCACTGGGGAGCTTTGCAGCTCCTTCAGGGTTATCTTTGGTTCATTTGTTGCCTCTCTGATTCATGCCCTCCTTGCCTGGTCTGAGTTTTGGTGGGCGGCCCTCTCTTGGCAGGTTTGTTGTGGTGCCATATTCTTTACATTTTTTAATAATTGATTTAATGGTGCTCCGTGGGATGTTCGAAGTTAATGTTTTTTTTATTTTTATAACCTAACCCTGATCTGTACTCCAACTGTGTCCCTGACCTGTTTGGGCAGCTCCTTGGTCTTCATGGTGCCCCTTGCTTAGTCGTGTTGCAGGCTCTGGGGCCTTTCAGAACGTGTGTGTGTATGTGTGTGTGTGTATACTGAGATCATGTGACACTTAGACTACACAAGTGGACTTTATTTAACTAATTGTGACTTCTGAAGGTAATTGGTTGCACCAGATCTTATTTAAGGGCTTCATAGCAAAAGGGGTGAAGACACGCACCACTTTTCTGTTTTTTATTCTTTAGAATTTTTTGAAACAAGTTATTGTTTTTCACTTCACCAATTTGGATTATTTTGTGTATGTCCATTACATGAAATCCAAATAAAAATCCATTTAAATTACAGGTTGTAATGCAACAGAATGGGAAAAACGCCAAGGGGGATGAATACTTTTGCAAGGCACTGTATGTCTACTGGTAACTATCTCTATCCCATAGGACGTTGCGTTAGCTAGACCTCAACCAGACCCCTCGTCTAAGGAATGGTCCCATATGAAGATGATTCTCCACACTCGAACCTCCATACCATAACATTAGACAGTTAGTCTATAGGATCCAGCCGTGCTCTGAAGTGTTGGGTGTCTGAGCCACATGTCTTACCCCTGGCCTCTCATGGTTATATCCCACACACACAGGCCAGGTCTCCAGCTTCGCCGAGTCCCTGTGGAATTTGGAGGGTAGCGGGGGGAATGGTACAGTATCCCTCCCTTCAGTTCTGCCTAACATAACCGTGACTAACCGTCAGGGGCCCCACCGACCGACCTGAGGGCCCTCAAGAGCCCCAGTGGGCCCCCGCCGCCAGCCTAACACACTCAGCAAATCAGAGAAACAAGTCAATTACACAACACGTGTACTGTACTACCAAACCAACACTACACATGTCTGTTCTGTACTCAACTGGTGGCTTGTGGTCCTATCTGTGACATGTTGGGAGAGGGGAATTCTATGTTAAAGGCTAAGTGTACTGTAGCATGCAGATGGATATTACATAGTCTTGCAGTTGCGTCTCAGCAGCTTTTGGCCCAGTGACACTTTCTCTTTGTCTTGTTTGAGATACCTTATAGGTTTTAAATGTAGAATTCCCGTTTTTTTCCCTCTCCTAAACAAGCGTCCTGTCGAGTCTATGACATAATAACCAACCTCTCACTGCAACACGAACCTCTGTTCCGTCCTCTGAACTGCCTGTCCAAAAACACAACAGAAACAACTCCCCTACTGCTGTCGGTGGAAACTGACTGTGAAATGCATTTTCTACATATTGGAACAAGGATGTTCGTTGTCAGTTACTAACCACTAAAAGTATTTGGATGAAAGTATTATGAGGGGTGTGTTGAAACTCCTGAAGATGATAACATGGAGTATTACATCATTTGGGTCCCCACTGCACTGATATGCCTGTATCTTTTGACTAGTTTGTGTGTGTGTGTAAGGAATGACATGTACTATGGAGAATGTCATCTGACTGGAGTTTTGTACAGTTTGTCTGTCAATACAGAATCTTCAATCTGCAACATTGGTCTAAAATACTGTACTGTAAGGAATACATGTCAAAAATAGAGTTATTTGAAATGTTAATTCAAATATTGTTCCTAAAGTCAAACAATAAGAAGATGCTCTGTCTTTTCCCCTCTTTCCATGTCTGTCTTCACTCTTGTGTAACTACTGTAGTTTCTAACTGAGCCAGTTGGATGGTTCTATTCAGCCTGCTGCCACCTATGGCAACATACAGGAAACTAAAGTGTTTTCTACAATGTTTTTATAGATGCCCCCATTGAGTATGCAGCTCAATTCTATGACAACGGTTACCTTGCTCTTCCCAAGACTATCTTCCCCAGAAGGTGAGACAGAGTTTCCCAAGTGGGGAAGGAAGCAACTTTCTTTAAGCTGTATCAGTTTCCTTCTCTAAAATTGTCACTATTGTAGTGAGGCATCGACGTGGTCTTTGTAGTTTAAAATCTCGGCTGTGTGTGTGTGTGTGTGTGTGTGTGTGTGTGTGTGTGTGTGTGTGTGTGTGTGTGTGTGTGTGTGTGTGTGTGTGTGTGTGTGTGTGTGTGTGTGTGTGTGTGTGTGTGTGTGTGTGTGTGTGTGTGTGTGTTGCAGCGGCCCTGACGCTCCAGAGACCATCGAGATGGAGCTCAAGGTCAACACCTCCTCCAAAGAGGGCCTGATCCTGTGGCAGGGAGTAGTATGTCCTAACCTTGCCACCGTACCACGCAGCACTCCTTACCATCTAATCACACATTTACCAATAACCCACCTTCACAAAATGACCTACCTTTTTTACACTCACATTAATACTAATACATTTGATGTGTATGAATAGCTTTTCTAAGACTCAAATAGGTTCGCTTGACATTCAACTGCTCTTTTCTGTTTGGTTAATAATGTTTGGCTCTCACTGCTCACTCCTTACTTGTTTCTTTGAGATTGATGCAACTTACAGAATGGCTGTCGGTTTGGCATGATTGGCTCTGAGCGAGCCATGTGACAGTCCCAGGTCCAGGCATGGTTTGAGAGCACTGTTTTGTTTGCCTGCACTGCATGTCGCCTGGTTGACGCTTTGCCTCTCTCACCCGACCCCACTCCCATCTTCCCCAGGAGCCCTTTAATGGCGCTAGCCATTTCCGCAGGATGCATGCTAGTAAAAAGGTATCCACCTCACCAAAACACCTGGTTAATATGGTATAGTTCAGGATATGTACTTCACAGGAGGTTGGTGGCACCTTAATTGGGGAGGACGGGCTCACAGTAATGGCTGGAATGGAATAAATGGCTTGATAATCAAACGCAAGGTTTCCGTGTGTTTTGAGATCATTCACTTAATTCCAGCCATTATTATGAGCCGTCCTCCCACTCCGCAGCCTCCTGGGATGTACTTCATGTATAGATGTATTGTGAGAGAATTTGACAGTCTTACACTACTATGGACGACATGTTTTGAAATGTACAACAATCTGGATAAGGCTACTTGGCTTTCTTTGGCTGGAGCAGCCTACCACTTTTAGCTATCAATTCAATCAATCTTTAACAATGTACTATGATATGCACCATCGCTGTGGCAGCTTCAATGCAAATTGTTATGTTGCATGTAACTTAGCTTGTACTGTACTACCAAAAGGAGCTTGATTCAGGTTTGTGATCAAAGCTTGAATAGGTATACAAAATATATATATATATGTATGTATCTTCTACAATACAGGCAACTCCACAAGTCTTAATAACAGAGAATCCGTGCACTCAGTAAATAAATAAAAATCCATTATGGTTTTAATATATCAATATACTGTCATAACTTTCCGATGTGTCACCTAAACAACTTTATTTCCAGGAGCTTGGCGATCAAGGAAAGGGCAAGGACTTTATAAGTCTTGGTCTGCAAAACGGACACTTAGTCTTCAGGTAAGAAAGCATCACTGTCATGACTGTTTTTCTTTTTGATAATTGTGGTTGCCTAAGGAACATGCCATGCTTACGGTTCGTATATAACTGATTTGGTAAAGTGTTTACACCAGTCCTAAGTAAGCACATAGCTGCTCATTCTCCTGTATGTCGTCCTACTGCAGTAGTAATGCTACTGTTGCATGTTCCCTGTCTGTCCACAGCTACCAGCTGGGCAGTGGAGAGTCTCAGATACAGTCCAGGGAGCCCATCAATGATGGCAGATGGCACAAGGTCACTGCCGTGAGGTAATGTACCATACGTGACCTTCCACTCATGTTCTGTTACACCTATTATCAGTACCTCCGGGATTCGGCCATTCTGCGATCTCAATTTTGTTGTTGTTGATAAATCAACAATTCCCTGCATATTATACGAGGGCTTGCATATTTGACCAATCACCGCACTATTTCCACTTAAAACAGTGAAATCATCGCAATATTATCGAATTAAACTGAGCCATTCCCGCAGTACAAAAAGAGGGCTCACAATTTCAACCAATCACCCCACATTTACCACAGAAATGGTTCAATCAAGCCAGACGTCAACAAACGTTTTCCCTCGTCAGCACATTTTCATGACAAATGTTGCCATGCTAAATCTGAATTGCTTCAGCAAAATCAAGCATTTTTTGCCTGCAAATATCACCAAAAATCCTGGAAGGACTGTCTTTTTTTTACCTTTTATTTTTCACCTCTTGTTCCACAGTGTCTTTAAAAATGTATTTCTAATGTCACTGATGGATCTATTTTGAATCGATTTTTGGTAGGGGTGTATTTTCTCAATGAATGGACTCTGCTTTGTGACAAAGTGTCTTGATCATACGAGTAAGGGAAGTTTTCTTCTGTGTGATCAGAACTGGTAAACAGGGATATATTCAGATAGACGGAGCAGCCATTCAACGAGGACAATCACAAGGCAAAAGCATCATGGTGAACACCAAAGGCAACGTATACCTGGGTACGTCTCCTTCCTGTTGGGAAAATCTCAAGTATTATATTTCAGTCTCCAAAGAGTAGAGAAATACAGTACCTTAAATATCCTGTTGGAAATGTGAACTTTACCCTTTCCCAAAGTGTCTAAATAGTACAAAAGTACAGCGTCCAAATTCTATAGGGAAATGACTGACTAAAAGAGGTGATATTATGTCTTCTCTAAGGACATGCACTGTGTGTATGTGTCTGTTTGTTACAGGGGGAGCCCCAGATATATCTGCGATGACGGGAGGGAAGTTCTCCTCTGGGCTCACAGGCTGTGTGAGGAACCTGTCTCTGATGAACGCCCGGCCGGGAGATCAGCCAGCCAGACCCATCGAGCTGCAGGCCGCCGCAGAGAATGGCATCAACGTTGGGCGCTGCTCCTCATAGACCTATAGCAGCCCACACACACACACAGAGACTATGGAGACAAGATTCAATCAGACTCAGAGAGACTTGCCCATATACATACATACAGTCAGTTTGAAAAAAAAACATGGTGCTTTGCTGCTACCAAAAACAAAGATACACAACAAAATTATATTTTGCTCTTTGTGCATTGAACCAAAAAAAAAGTGAACAAATACTAACAAGTCTTCACTTGCTTAGTGCTGTATTCTCAATGAAGCACACAGGAGATCCAGTATAGTTTTCATACTCCCAGCAGTAGCTTTTAGTCATGAGAAAGAGTCAAATGCCATAGGCCTTCTACAATGGATCAGATCCTATGGAGTTGGAGAAGTTTTTACAGCACTGAATTTTTATTTATATACATATAAATATATATTATATATTTGTGGGGGAAACATGCAAACTAACCATAACTGCTCTTTGTCCTAGAGTTGATTCTGGGTTCTAATACTGTGTGTCCAGGGCTTTTTTATAGGGCCTAGTTGTGTTAATACTTGCAGACATTAAAGCCTTTTTTCTTCACTTCTGTAGGGGAAATTTAGCGGTGAGCATGCTTACAGACTTGTTACGCTATTGGGAGAGGGGTCATGGCACAAAGCAACATCAAGACACATCTCAGGGGAAGACAGGATTTTAAAAACAGGCAGAACGCTATTAGAAGTACTCGTACTTTTCGTTTCTACCAAATCGTTTCTGATCTGTTTCTGAAATCACTTGCCTTCCCACACCTAGCATGGTTGCCATTTTTTGTGTCTGTAAAACATATATATATATATTTTAAACTTGGTGCTATTAAGTTAGACATGGAAATACAGCCCACTAGTGGTTATTTGTCTGTCTCCTTATAATAATGTAGTACATGTGTTTCTTCATTTCTACATTTGAAAGAATATCAGTGTAAAACACATGCTACACGTGCCTACTTCCTTTCACCTTTCCTGAGGTTGGGGAGGTTGTGGTGTTCTCCAGATATGCATGAGATCTGAGGTTTGTTTTAGTATAAGCTGAAATCGTCATTGTTTAAGTGTCTCCTCCGACGTCCCATTTGATTGAGTAGATCTCAAAAGACGTCAAGGTGTTTTAAAGAATGAATGGCGATTTATATTGTGTTTATTTTTATTATGAGTGGTTCTGAGAATTCTAAGACATTTTGTCATTTTACTTCTGCTGTCAGCCATGTGGCAACTATCTGCCAGTCAGGTAAAATATCAGTTTAGTCTGGGTGTGTGTGAGTGGCTACATGTGTACTTATAAGTTCAGTATGTATGTGTTGCCCCTCAACCCCCACCCTCTCTTTAAACCCCTATAAGATGCTTGTGTATGAACTGTATATGTGTACTGAAAGCGAGTGTGTACTGTTACTGTGTGTGTGTGTGTGTGTGTGTGTGTGTGTGTGTGTGTGTGTGTGTGTGTGTGTGTGTGTGTGTGTGTGTGTGTGTGTGTGTGTGTGTGTGTGTGTGTGTGTGTGTGTGTGTGTGTGTGTGTGTGTATGTACTGAATGTGAGTCTCGCCATCTAAATCCTCAGGAGGGTCACCGCAGAACTGACTCAAGATGTTCCTCAGTCAGTTTCAGGTTCAGTAGCAACTAGCCTTGGTCACAGTCTTCTAGAAACTAACAAGTCTGATATTGAACTCTTTAACAGCTGCATAATTTTGTTAGCTGTTGTGCCTAACACTGTATGGAAGCACATTCATGCCAACATAATTTTTTATTGGGGTAGACATATTGGAGGGGGACTAACGGACACACAGCAGTCAGAGTTGATTACTTTAGGAGAAAGCAGTTGCAACCTCCCTGGTGGGGTGCCCGCTAGCTGTGACCTATGTAGTTCCAATGAGCATGCTCGCCCACACTGGTTTACCTCATGACAAATATGGTATCAAAATTCACATCACGAGGTTCACAAACTTTTCACTTTTTGTAATCTTAAGATTATGTTGATTAATATTCTGAAAATGAGCACCATCAGTTAACTTAAAGTTGCTTCATTTTTATTTATATTTGTCTCTTTTAAAATGTTTTATCTTCATTTCAGGCTTGATTCTGCTGTTGTAGAGCAATCAGAAAAGCTTGGCATCATTTTCTTGGGTTATTGTGTATTGCCTCCCCACATCCCCCTGTTCCCTTCATGTTTGGTTTTAATACCTTTCCTCCATGAGTGTCTTGCCCCCCTGGCATTCCCACCATGACCCCTCAGTCCATACAGTCTCAGTGGAGTGTCTGTGCAACAACTGTGGTAACAAACAGTAACATCAGCCTGAGAAGGGGTTGTCAACTGGTTTGTGCTAGAGCTAAATGGATGTGTACTTTGTGTATTTCTACATCTACAGTTGAAGTCGGAAGTTTACATGCACTTAGATTATTTAACTTATAATTCACTGTATCACAATTCCGGTGGGTCAGAAGTTTACATACACTAAGTTGACTGTGCCTTTAAACAGTTTGGAAGATTCCAGAAAATTATGTAATGGCTTTAGAAGCTTCTGATAGGCTAATTGGCATCATTTTAGTCAATTGGAGGTGTACCTGTGGATGTATTTCAAGGCCTACCTTCAAACGTGGTGCCTCTTTGCTTGACATCATGGGGAAATCAAAATAAATCAGCCAAGACCTCAGAAAAACAATTGTAGACCTCCACAAGTCTGGTTCATCCTTGGGAGCAATTTCCAAATACCTGAAGGTACCACATTCATCTGTACAAACAATAGTATGCAAGTATAAACACCATGGGACCACGCAGCTGTCATACCGCTCAGGACGGAGACGCGTTTGGTCTCCTAGAGATGAACGTACTTTGGTGTGAAAAGTGCAAATCAACCTTGTGAAGATGCTGGAGGGAACTGGTACAAAAGTATCTATATCCACAGTAAACAAGCCCTACATCGACAACCTGAAAGGCCGCTCAGCAAGGAAGAAGCCACTGCTCCAAAACCGCCATAAAAATGCCAGACTAATATGATACTTTTTGGAGAAATGTCCTGGTCTGATGAAACAAAAATAGAACTGTTTGGCCATAATGACATTCGTTATGTTTGGAGGAAAAATGGGGAGGCTTGTAAGCCGAAGAACAACATCCCAACCTTGAAGCACGGGGGTGGCAGCATCATGTTGTGGGGTTGCTTTGCTGCAGGAGGGACTGGTGCACTTCACAAAATAGATGGCATCATGAGGTAGGAAAATTGGGGCTATATTGAAGCAATATCTCAAGACATCAGTCAGGAAGTTAAAGCTTGGTCGCAAATGAATCTTCCAAATGGACAATGACCCCAAGCATACTTCCAAAGTTGTGGCAAAATGGCTTAAGGACAACAAAGTCAAGGTATTGGAGTGGCCATCACAAAGCCCTGACCTCAATCCCATAGAACATTTGTGGGCAGGCAGAACTGAAAAAGCGTGTACGAGCAAGGAGGCCTTCAAACCTGACTCTGTTACACCAGCTCTGTCAGGAGGAATGGACCAAAATTCACCCAACCTATTGTGGAAGGCTACCCGAAACATTTGACCCAGGTTAAACAATTTAAAGACAACGCTACCAAATACTAATTGAGTGTATGTAAACTTTCTGACCCACTGGGAATGTGATGAAAGAAATAAAAGCTGAAATTAATCATTCTCTCTACTATTATTCTGACATTTCACATTCTTAAAATAAAGTGGTGGTCCTAACTGGCCTAAGACAGGGAATTTCTACTAGGATTAAATGTCAGGAATTGTGAAAAACTGAGTTTAAATGATTTTGGCTAAGATGTATGTAAACTTCTGACTTCAACTGTATATACAGTATGGCTCTGCATTGGGCTATCCGATTAGATTACAAAATTGAGGATTAGGCTAAACTACTGTATGTTACACTCTTTGATTGTGTTACCATTACTCATTGGGACATGTTAGTGTGTTAATTGCGGAGTTGTGGCCAAAACACAGCATAAACACAGATGAGAAACTGTCACACAAATCATGAATACATTGAAAGCCCTATATGTGTGGTCTTAATCAGAAGATATACCTGGGTATGAATGATGTACTGATTATTTATGAAGTAAATATGGGCGCTTTCATTACTGATGAAGATGTTATTTAACCTTTTTTGAAATGGTTAATATTGTCTGTTTCATTTTTAGATTAAAGGCAAATGTTGAAAAAGAGTCACAACATTCTAGTGAATGGAATTGTACTACACAATGTTATTGTCCATTGGATGATAATACTCGTGTTCCTGACTTTCCCAAGGGTTTCTTTATTAAAACAACATTCATGTGCTATTTGTAATCTTGTGAGTTGTATTCTTTTGCCAGACATGTCATTTTTTACCTAGTCGTGTTCTTTTGCCAGTCGTTATTTTTTAAGTAGTTGTATTTTTTTCTCAGTCATATTATTGTTGTTATATACTTATTTTGACGCTGTAGACAGTTGCAGCCATACTGTATTTGCGGTTGTTTATTTCCCATTTAATAATCCATTTATAGTTATCGTGTGCTCCAGTCCTAGGACATTCTGGAAATTATACGATCGTTATCCAGGCTGTATCACATCTGGCCGTGATTGGGAGTCCCATAGGGCGGCGCACAATTGGCCCAGCGTCGTCCCTTTTTGGTCAGAGTAGGCCGTCATTGTAAATAAGAATTTGTTCTTAACTGACTTGCCTGGTTAAATAAAAAATAAATAAACAATTAAATCGACTTTTTTATGTGCTTTTCATCTGTATGGGCCAGCCCTTTACACAGGAGAGGCCTGAGAAAGTGAGGATGATTTCTCTATTACCAGTCCTATTGACAAAGTCCAATGTTTCCCATGGAAGTTACATCAAAATCAGGTTTCTGACATGGATATCGTCGAAGGCATCATCTCTTAATGTATATGATGAGTATCAGATTAGATAAGGCACGCTAAATTCTTATATGCTGTAATAAGTCACAATGATAGCATTTGAAAATGCTATTTAATTTCATTTCTTTGCTGCTTTGCTCACCTGCATTACGTGAATGTTACAATGCAAGCGTGGATGGGGAATTATCCCAACAAATATAGGTTTCCCATGAAACACAAACCAAAGTCAAACATGAACAAATATTTCATCCAGAATAGAAGTTCTTGCATTAAATCAAATAGTAGTGTTAAAGCCAGTTTGTGTGTGGAACAAAAATGTGTTTAAAGATATTTGATTGATTTGTTATTTTAATCGAAATATATTGAAATTGTATTGACATTATGGTAATTAAAACTCCCTTATTGTTTTGACACCTAGTGGCCGGTTGTGCGTTTGCCTGTAGAGTGGCATATGAGTAAAGATGGCGTCAGGAACAGTTCAGACAGGTGTGCAGCCTGATAGGAATAGGAATATAGCCATATAGACAACAAACAAAAAACGTTTCTTTGGGACTATTTTACTTTTTACCTTTCATCAACCTTGGAATCTGTGTGGTAACTGGGCAATCTTATTTTGAGTCATAAATCTAATTTAACTGCAATCAAAAACTCTTATTTAAGTGTACACTGAGTCACTGGTGTCTTTCAATAATGTTTATTCATAGGACTGAAAGGAAAATTTACCGGTAATAGCAGGTACCATATTTTTTTGCACCTAGTATTTTATGACATCGTCAATCTTCACTCGAAGCCCAACACGATAATACATTCATGTAAACTAAACTACACTGAGGAGTGTTGTATCCCTATGACCTGATTTCAGGTGTAATAGTCAGTATTGGCCAGTATCCAATATATATTTTTACTGGTACTATTGTGTCTTAATCTGTACCCACTCTATTCATACCTGAGTATATTCACCTACAGTTTAATGTCCTGTTTGTTGCACAATGTGCAGCTACAAATCAAAAGAAAGTTAGTCTATTTTGTAGCAAACCTGTACACATACAGTCACATCCACATACATGCATTAATGGTCCAATTGTGATCAATTAAAATTGTCAAAAAGAACTAGCTTCTTAGCAAAGATCACTTTCTCAAGCAACTATTTTCCTAGAACTTTCTGGAATTGGTCTGGGTGCAGAGGGGGAAACTGAAAATGTGCTGTCATTGGAAGAGAGGTTTCAAACTCTCTTATTGGTCCATTAACTAACTCCATCCCACCAAAACAGGTCGAAATTTCAGGCTGTCTTTTCAAACAGCTTTTACACTAAAAGGGCATTATCATAATTTTCACAATTTCACAGCATTACAACCTCATAGTGTGGAAATATACACTGAGTGTGCAAAACATTAAGAACAGCTCTTTCCGTGGTCGTGGTATAGACTGACTAGGTGAATCCAGGTGGAAGCTATGATCCCTTATTGATGTCACTTGTTAATACATCCACTTCAATCAGTGAAGGGAAAGACAGGTTAAAGAAGGATTTTTAAGCCTTGAGACAATTGAGGAATGGATCGTGTGTGTGCCATTCACAGGTTGAATGCAATGCAAATCAATATTAGGAAGGTGTTCTTAATGTTTTGTACACTCAGTGTACATATGACAGAAACACTCTCACACTGCACATGTTCAAGCCATGATTATGTGCAAGGACTACATGTGGTGTGCACTTGTTTTTGGCATATGTGTACATGCATACATGTGCACATACACACAGTGGTGAAAAAAGTACCCAATTGTCATACTTGAGTAAAAATAAAGAGTCTACAATTATTTGGTTTTCAATGTACTTAAGTATCAAAAGTAAATATAATCACTAAAATATACTTAAGTATCAAAAGTAAAAGTATAAATCATTTAAAATTCCTTATATTAAGCAAACCAGACAGCACGATTTTCTTGTTTTTTAAATTTACGGGTAGCCAGGGGCACACTTCAACACTCAAACATCCTTTACAAGCAAAGCATTTGTTTTTAGTGAATCTGCCAGATCAGAGGCAGTAAGGATAACCAGGGATGTTCTCTTGATAAGTGCATGAATTGGACCATCTTCCTGTCCTGCTAAGCATTCAAAATGTAACTAGTACTTTTGGGTGCCAGGGAAAATGTATGGAGTAAAAAGCACATTTATTTTCATTAGGAATATAGTGAAGTAAAAATTGTCAAGTCAAGTATAGATACCCTAAAAAATATACTTAAATGTACTTAATTACTTTACACCACTGCATACACATGCACACAAACGTGTGCACATCCCATGTAGTCCTCTCACATACCATGGTTGTGGCCTTTTTTTTTTCCTTGTCAGATTACATTTGAAAATAAGGCATGGGAGGATAAATAATGAATAAATTACCACATTAAATAACATCTCTTACAATTCACAGAGAAAGTGTATAGGCACAGAGTAAAATACATCCGGAAATAGCTAAATCAGGGAAGGGGATTGAGGGTGTCAGAGTAAGTTCTGGTCTTATCTAAAGAGATACTCCAATGAGAAACATGAAAGAAAATATGACCCCACACTCATCACCAGTAAGGACAGAGGCTCTTAGGATCCAATTCGTGTGGGGTTTGGTTAGAGTCTTTGCCGCTGGTCCACTGGCTTGAGCTGAGTATCCCGATTTAGGAAAACACTCACCATGATCACGCATCAACGTGTTGTTCTTGCACCACACGGAGGACTTGGTCTCAAATGCCGGTAGCATCCGGATGTCTGCCCTTTAAAATACAGGGATCCGTCCAGGCAGCGGCATTGTGTGGACATAGGCGAAGTTGTTGACATAGTGGATGATTCACTAGTTTGCTAGCTAAACGACCACCACACCTTTTCTTCCTTGGAGCCACACCATGTTCCTTGTAGAACTTTATCACTGCAGTCAGTTTATCTGTAGAAATTCTGAAACAAGAAAATACATGATTTAAAATGCCCTTAATATGTGCTGAAAGGCACAATGTATTCTCAGCTTTTGTATTTCTATTCATGATACAACCTCTTATGGATCCAACCCTCTTTTTCAATTTTGGCCTAAAATGACGTACCCAAATCTAACTGCCTGTAGCTCAGGACCTGAAGCAAGGATATGCATATTCTTGATACCATTTGAAAGGAAACACTTTGAAGTTTGTGGAAATGTGACATTAATGTAGGAGAATATAACACATTATATCTGGTAAAAGATAATACAAAGAAAAAAACATGCACTTGTTTTTTTTGTACCAACATCTTTGGAATGCAAGATAAAGGCCATAATGTGTTATTGCAGCCCAGGCGCAATTTAAATTTTGGCCACTCTGTATGCGCAAAATGATGAGCCATTGCATATCATAACTGTGCACTCTCCTCAAACAATAGCATGGTATTCTTTCACTGTAAAAGTGAATGTAAATTGGACAGTGCAGTTAGATTAGCATAAATGTAAGCTTTCTGCCCGTATCAAATATGTCTATGTCCTGGGAAATGTTTTTGTTACTTAAAACCTCATGCTAATCATATTAGCCTACGTTAGCTCAACTGTCCCACTGGGGGATACCGATCCCTGTAGTGGTTAAATACTTGGGGGCGGCAGGTAGCCTAGTGGTTAGAGTGTTAAGCCAGTAACCGAAAAGTTGCTAGATCAAATCCCAGAGCTGACGAGGTACAAATATGTTGTTCTGCCCCTGAACAAGGCAGTTAACCCACTGTTCCCCGGTAGGCTGTCATTGTAAATAAGAATTTGTTCTTAACTGACTTGCCTAGTTAAATAAAGAACAGAAAACAACAAGTTTCTCTCCACTCTCCACTCTCTTACTCTAAAGAAAACTTGCCTGTAGGAACTTGAATGTTCCTCTGCAGATTTGCTGTCTATCAAGAAAATATGATGTCCTCTGTTTCCTTTCTTTTTGTTTTCCCCTTTTCGAGCTGACAGAGGTTCATGGAAACGGGGATCTTGCCAATGAGCACTACTGTTTAAATTTTAAAATAAGACAAATAACAATATATAATTATTTAACATTCAGTCATCGTCATAATCTCTGAGACAATACATTTTCAATAACCTGTACTTATTGAAATGCCTGTGTGAACACACACAAGCTAGTATTGTAAATGGTTCATGTTTGCTATAATGTTATGTGCTAACATTATTGATGGCCATTTTATGCATTTCTGTAACCAATCTCTTACCATCACACACAAGTCCCAAAGTTACTAGCTAGGTTGCATGGGCTACACGTCCCCCACTTCCCTCTCACATGCCACACATTCACTCACACTCGGTTTTAATTTGCTAGACAGCCTACTTGAGCCTCATCATTTACTTTTGACAGACGCTCTTGTCCAGAGCGAAATACAGTAGTGAGTGCAGACATTTTTCCTACTGATTCTCTGCGGGAATCAAACCCACAACCCTGACGTTGCAAGCGCCATGCTTGCAGGTGTCAAAAAGTAGTATAGTGGGGGTGAGGCTATGAAGCAGGCAGTGGAGGTGCAACAAGTGAGAGTGGAGAGAAGAGTGTCATGCTGAGGCTGTGAGGGTGGTCCAGGTCCAGAGAGATACAGGTTCAAGGGAGAGAGAGTGATTACGGGGCAGGTGGGCAGCAATATGGTATGCATAGGTAAGAGAAAGCTGTTGACGTTCATAGCTAGGGCTATCAATAGCACAGCTGAAGTAGAGTCTAAAACAGAGAGGATTCTGCTAATAGTGAAAGCTGCTGGGAGACATCTGAGTTAGACAGGGTTGACATGGGAAGAGGTTCGAGATGACCTCAATCAGTCGAGGGTGGAGTCATGTATTACTGGATCTTAGTTATGATGGTAATACTACAGTGGAATGTTCGAAGCCTGTTGGCTAATGGGCAGGAGTTCAAGCAGTTCATTGTAGATATGCCAGCTTAGCCTGATGTGATTTGAGCACAGGAAACATGGCTCAAACCAACTGTGGAGTTGATCATATGTAGTGGTTCGCAGGGACAGAGATGTAAGGGGGGTGTGCCACCTTCCTAAAGCAAGGACTTCCCTACATGATGCTAGGCAAAGGTGTTGAACAGGATTATGTGGTGGTGGAGATGTGGTAGTGGAGGTGTGGTTGAGAGGAAGGGTGATAGTGGTAGTGAACTACAAATGAAAGATCTGGTGTGCCTGAATGATGGCCGAGGGACCAGGATTGATGTAGCCACAGGGAAAGAGTCTGTCTTGGACCTCACTCTGGTATCTAGTGCGATGGCAGGAATCTGTGAGTGGGAGGTATGGGAGAAGTGATCATTACCCCATAGTATGCACAGTAGGCCGGAGGAAGGAGGAGGTGTCAGTGGATAGAGTAGGAAGGTGTGTTTTTGGAAGGGCAAAGTGGGATCCGTTTCAGAAGCTGAGTGAGCAGGTGATGGCTCGGGTGGATATGAGAGGGGATGTGGATAGTATGAATAACTGGGTGAGAACAGCGTTAGTGGGGGCAGCTACTGAGGCTATACTGTCAAGGTTTGTTTCTTTCGTCCTTGTCAATCATCATTGGCTCATTGGTGAAATTAGCATTATGACAATATATTTAATGAAATCCTTCAAAAACCTTTATTAATGCAATTGCAGACAGAAGTTGACAAACAGGAACATGGCATGCATGTTTCCTAGTAAGTTCTGGATCAAACAAAAGGTCTCAAGTTGTTTTATTAAACCGAAGTCCCACCTTAGTGAGGTCACTGACTACGTCATTACCTTTTTACTCCTGAGAGCAAAACCCTGCATCCATAGCTGTACAAACATAGAGTTTCAGTGTTTTCTAAAAGCTAGGCAATAAATATCCCCTCCCCTAAGTTGATTTATTGTAGAATGTCTGACTAGTCTCTTATCTCCCACACTCCCCTGCAGAGTTCTGTCTCAGTCACACATGTCTAACCCCTCCCCTTCTATTATAAAACATAAGCATAATCAATTATTCTAATACATCAAACATTTTGGTACCTTTTCATGACCCCTAGGTGAACCTAAGAGTTCATGGAGAGTGTGGGAGATAAGAGTTCATGGAGGAGGAGCTAAGTAGTCCCATGGTGGACGGAGGAGTGTGGGGAAATGGTGAGGAGTAGGAACAGGGCATTTAGAGTACTGAAAAGAACACATAACTTCCAACATCTAATTCAGTATAAGCAGGCCCAGGCCCTGGTGAGGAGAAATATCCGTCAGGCAAAGAGGTCATGTTGGCCTCAGTTCTGTGACACCATTGGAAGGGCGACACCAGTGGGAGAAGTGTGGGGGATGATTAAGAGGATGAGTGGGGTCAGAAGGGAGTGGGATTATCCAGTGTTGACGAGTGGGAAGGATGTGGCAGTAACAGATGAGAAGGCAGAGATAATGGCCAAAGCGTTTGTCCAAGTACATAGCTTGGCAAATTTGTCAGAGGAAGGGCAGAGGAAGAGAGAGAGAACGAGAGAGGAGCATTCTGGAGTGCTGAATGGGAGGGAGGATATAAATAATGCGTTGAATGCACCATTTACCATGGCAGAGGTGAAAGGGCAATAGGTAAGGCTGGGTTAACTTCACCTGGGAAAGATGAGGTGTGCTATGTTATGTTGGCCCATCTTAGTGATGAGGCACTGGATAAGGTATTAGTGTTGTACAACAGAGTGTGGGAGGAGGAGAAACTACCAGGCAGTTGGAAGGAGGCAGTAGTGGTACCAACCCGGGAAGCCAGGGAAGGACCCAACAAGGCCAACAAGCTAACGGCCAATAGCTTTATCACATGTATGTAAGATTATGGAACGTATGATTACAGAGAGTCTAACTTACTTCCTGGAGAGCAGGAGGATAGTATAGCCACATCGGAGTGGGTTCAGGAAGGGTAGGGGAACTATGGACCCAGTGCTCTGCTTAGAAGCAGAGGTCAGGAAGGCTCAGGTGAACAAGGAGACTGTTGTAGCTGTCTTTCTTGATGTGGAGAAGGCGCATGATATGATGTGGAAGGAGGGGTTGTTAATCAAGCTTGATAATATGGAAGGAAGGAAGAATGTACAAATGGGAGGAAGAATGTACAACTGGATAAAGGATTTCCTGTTTGGAAGGTCTATCCAGGTGAGGGTGGGGAAGTCTCTATCACCACCTGGTGGATAACGATACACCACAGGGGAGCGTGATTAGTCCTCTGTTGTTCTCAATCATGATCAGTGATGTTTACTCTCAGGTACAGCTGGCTATTATTTGCTGATGATGGGCCCTTATGGGAGAGGGGAAGAAATGTGCCATACATAGTCAGGATGGTACAGGAAGCAATTGACGAGGTAGAGCGGTGAGCATTAATGTGGGTATTCAGGTTCTCTGTAGAGAAAACTCAGTGTTCTTTTCCAGGAGGTAGGTGGGAGATGAGGTATGCTTGCGGTTATATGGGAGAAACTTGGAGAGGGTGGGTGCCTTCAGGTTCCTTGGGGTGTACTTTGACACTAGACTGACCTGGGCAGAACACATTGAGAGAGTGGTGGGAAAGTGTAAGAAGGTGCTAAATGTGAAGCGCTGTCTGACGGGGAAGGAGTGGGGAGCTGGGCATTCCTCATTGAGGACCATGTATGTTGCATTGATCCGGGCTGACGGGGAAGGAGTGGGGTGCTGGCCGTTCCTCATTGAGGACCATGTATGTTGTATTAATCTGATCTATAATAGACTATAGCAGTAAAGCGTGTGATTCGGCAGCTTGGACCTTATTGGAAAGTCTAGATGTCATACAGAGGCAAGGACTCAGAATATGTAGTAGGGCGTTTCAGACGTCCCCAGTGGCTGCACTACAGGTGGAGATGGGGGGGATATGCCATTGCAGATTAGGAGACAGCAGCTGGCAATTAATTAATGTGTCAACCCACAGGGACATGGGGTGTCTCATCCTTCAAAAGGGATTTTACAAGCATGCTGGGAACATGAGCGAAGAAAGAACACAAGCTTTTGTGGGTGGGTGGGTAGTACCCAGGCAAAGGAGATGGGACTGTATGGAAGGGAGTTAAGTCGAACGGTAGCTATTCCTGTAAATCCAGCATGGCTACTCCCGCCTCCAGTAGTTGATCTAGAAGTGTTGGAGAGATTACAGAAAGATAGGGAGGGTGTTGATCCATCTGATTTGTTTAATAGACATCTGGATACTGTGCATCAGGATGTTGTGGCCATTTACACAGATGGTTCAAAAGATCAAAGGACAGGACATACTGGGTCAGCATTTGTAGTGCAGGAATGTGGGGTGAAAGTCAGGAAATGTATTACAGATCATCTGGCTGTATATACGACGGAGCTGATGGCTACTGTTGGCCTTGCAGTGGGTGGAGGAAGTCAAGCCAGACAGAGTAGTTATTTGCTCTGATTCATGTGCAGTGTAGACCTTATGTGATAGGAAAGCATCCAACAGGAAAGTGTGATTATTGATCGTGGATCATGTATCGCTACAGTGTGGGCAGTATCAGAGGGAAAGAGAGAGGCTGAGCTCTAGTATGAGGGAGAAGGGGATACAGACAAATATTTTAAAGAGTATATTGACTAGAACGTCATTAGATATAGTCTCAAATATTATTATTTAAGAGCAACGGGGCTGGCAGGTAGGATTTAGTTTCTCCCTGTCTCTGGCCCACACTCCAGTACAGTAGGTGGCGGTAATGCACCATTACATTGGATACCAACAGCCAATAAACACCACCGAAGAAGACTAGCTCCTAGCACAACGTTACTATATATCTCTCGTGGGAATCCATTGATGCAGTAAAAAGCTATCGAAAGGGTAGGCAGTAAAGTAGGGACAATGTGTGTGACTGACTAATATATAATGGGGATTTAACAGATCTGAAGAGCGAGAGACAGTGTAGCCGGAGGTAAAAAAAACAACATGTTTTACCGCCCATGATATGCTACAGTATTTTTGATTGGGCACAAAGGAAAATCATCCCATTAAATAGGCCATTGCAGCTTGATTCAAAACAAATAGCGATTTCAGTGTAGGTTTTGTTAGTGCAGATACGATAGTGCCGCTATGGTGAGATAACTCAATCCGGTGGAATACGCCGATACGAACGCATATTTCAGAGAGCGCTCCGTAAGGCATGTTGGATTTGAGCACTTTTTAAAATGAGGAACAGCCTCTCATTTTACAATGGGTTCTGTGTAGCCTAGTTATGCTAATATATTTGAGACCAGTGGTTTGAAATTAATTTCGTCTTTGACTTTATAAGTAAAATATATTTGAGTTCGCAATAGATTATACCAGAGGGATGCATCGTTTTACTAGGATACCTCAATTATTGGGATCATCTTCTTACCACAAGTGTTTGGAATACATTGAGCTCGTTGACGACGTAGACCATAGGACGCGTTTTTACACGGAGATGTAAACTATGCGATTATATTGGAGACTGGGAATAGAACATGCCTGAGTGTGGCGGTGTTTACTGCAATTTTCTGGATTATCGTCTAATCAGAACATACATTATTTAACTCAACTAGAGATTTAAAGAAATGTTTTTTCATTAAAAGATGGGCCCTGCTGACATGGACTGTTTCCTCATCGTATTCACCTTGTGGTTATCAATGGCTGTTGGTTATTTACCTAGTAACAAGAAGTGGAAACTAAACAAGTAGTGAAGCAATAGACTCCTTATTTTACTGAACTAGAGATTGTGTCTTTGAAAATACACATCAAGGGGAAAGGATCCATAAACACATAGGATGCTTATCTTTATGCACATCTCCTTATTTAAAATGCTGTCTGCCACGGTTTACACACACGCAGGACGATGAATTCTACCTGAATTGACTCAGAAAAGTAACATAACATAAGTAGGCCTACAGTACCAATGTGAGGTCAAACTGGTGTGTGTCACAAGCTAGCGTCCGCCGAACCGATGGGAAAAGTGTTCCCTTGCTATGTTTCATTCTACCTTTATAAGATAAAAATACATATGTATACTCTGAATTATACATTGAAACATACAGATTATGAAAGCAAATACATTGTTTTGTTAAAACCAGATGAAACCAAACCGCGAAAAATCAAAATGTTGACAACCACAATATGGAAATTAGCCATAGCGACTTCCGACTGATTATGATAGAGTGCGTCACATATGTTAATGTTCATTTACAAAATAGATTACCAACTACACTTGTGTTATAACTAAATCCATCAGTGAAATTATGATATTCTCATAATGTAATGTTGTACAGTACAGTAGCCAGACAAACGATAGACGGTTTATTGTGCGTCACATCCGGTGGAATATTCTAGCGGATTCTTCTGTTGGACTTTAAAAGCAGGCGCGCAGAGACGCAGACTGAGATGCTTTTTTACAGGTGAACCACTGAAACGTTTTTGGGATGCAACAAACAACCACTTTGTACACATGAAGAAGTAATTATTACAGAAGAGATTCATTTAATACGATTGCTTAGTTCCATTGAAGCCGTGTCAATCATTTGCACTATTTCAGCATCATCTTTAGGTCCTTCCAGGTAAGTCAGACAGTTTAAACTATCCTCAAATCAGTTTACATAGTGCGCAGAATACCGATTGTTGACTTCCATATATAATTATTATAAGCATTTCAGTCAATTCTATTTAGAAAGGCAATGAATTGTAGATTTTGGCCCCTAAATGTGTGACGCACTTTGTATAAAATAAATTGCAGCAACCATTTTGTTTTTGTATTTTAAAAATTATTGTATTTTAAAAAATACATCTACTGTGAGAATGATGCGTTTAACACCCGAGTTTACACATTTTAGGGGAAACCCTTACAAAAAAAGATTGCAGATTTGAAACTGTAGTAAATGTGCAGTAACTGCAGTCGACGGTGATATTTTGGACGCAGTAATTGCAGTTATACTGCAAAATTACTGCAGTAAAAAAAACGTATGTAGGACGCAGTATTTGCACCATACTGCACTCTGACTGCAATCTTTTTTGTAAGGTTAGTAAGGAATTTATGTAGTTGCCCGTGGTTATTGTAGTAAAGAAACTGCGTAGTGTGCGCACACAATAGAGATAGGTAGAGGTCTCAACTTGAATATAACACATTTTAGCATGGACATTGCCATTGAGGGCTTCAGCAATTTATAGTCAACTGGATTTTTGATTCCTATGGGTTGGGAGCTATCAGCCAGTAGACAGGTTTCCATAAACTCAAGATTATTAGACAAAAGCAATGTTGCCCAAAAAATAGTTGTAATTGGATATAGGATTAAAAAAAAAGTATAATTTTTAAAATCCCGTTTTCTCCCCAATTTCATGGTATCCAATTAGTTAGTTAATCTCACTTGTCTCATCCCTGCAACTCCCGAACGGACTCATGAGAGGTGAAGGTCGAGAGCCGTGCGTCCTCTGAAACACACCCCAACCACGGCTCTCAACCTTCGCTTCTTGACACGATGCCCAATTAACCCGGAAGCCAGCCGGCAGAAATACCGTGCACCTGGCGACCGTGTCAGTGTGCACTGCGCCCGGTCTGCCACAGGAGTCGCTAGTGCGTGATGGGAGAAGGACATTCCTGCCTGAGCCGGCTGTGACCGTAGGATACATTTTCTAAAGATAAACATTTTTATCCGTTCGAGTGGATTTCTTTTTGTGAAACTTTTTTTTATTGCGACAAGTGAATGAAACCGAATAATTTAGAAGTTACAAGAGGCACGTGATGTCACAAAGCTCCACTCAACATTTAATTCTAAGTGGCTTCTGCTTGTAAACTCTATTTTTTGTTTCAAATATTTTTTATTGAACACACACACGAATGGTGTATAGGTACAAGACAGGTATACAATTGTTATCTAAACATAAAAGAGCAGACAGGAACAAGACCCAGAGTTCTGGGTACAAAACAAATAATACAGAACACGACATACAGCAAACTATTTTTCAACTATAAAAGTAAAGTTTATTTGCAGGGCAAGGATTGTCCTGACTTTCAACAATGTGTGAATTGCTTCACCTTGCTTTTCTGGTTGACTGGCAGGTTTCACCATGGCGACACGTTGACACATGAGTATTATTAGAATGTCAAATATTAGTCAATTATTGCATTCTATCCTTGTGGGCTATCTGAGACATGAAACCGATAGGTTGGGAGGGCATACAAGCTGTCGGCAATTTTATTAATGCGCCATTTGCCTAAATGGGTAATGGAAACACTTCAACCACTACATTTTTATTTTACACAAAATATAATAGCATAGTATAAAGTTAGGCTACTGTAAGACAAAAACATTGTTCTCTCATGTGGCCAAAACTCAACTAAAATTAAATATCCTGAAATAGTTGGATCCACAGCCACATATGGAGATTGCATGGGCAGTGACATTGAGAGAAAGATGAGACCTCTATCCATCTCTATGGCGCACACCCACTGTCTCAACCAATAGGGTCAACCAATAGCATAGGTGAGCAGCACTGAGTGCCTTGTGATCCATGGCATTGTAGCTAAATAATCTAGTGTGTAGGATCTTGTAGTACATTTATCATGTAGTTAATGAACTAGAATTATTGCTTTTGAAATAATTTTCCTTTGAAAATGACAATCTTATATATAGGAGTGTATTTGACTAGACTAGATAACGCTGGTATTCCGTGCAACATGACTAGGCTACTATGAGCCTAATGTCATTTATTCATTTTTGTGGGAAAAAATTAGCTTCAGACATGCATTGCAATTTCCGAGATATTGATGGGTGATTGAGGTACTGCAGGCATACAGTGTTCATTTATGCCTGACAAGAGTCCATTCCGAGAATGATTAGAAGATCGCTCGGTCAATTATCAACTACAGAGGATTAAACCAGTAGTGCTAATTGTTTTGTAGCATACCATCATTGACAAATAGACATGGCTTAAAATCTCAAGCTCTAAATAAGACATGATTTCCGTGCGCCATTAGCTATTGTAGCAGTGGTTTTTCTGTTTGTTGTTATGAAGTTGATCATGACATTAAGACTGATAGATGGCCAAATGAAAATAGTCATTGACGATCAATCAGTCTGACATTCCTGGACACAGTATATACTGTATGATGGCCTTCCTTCAGTGTGTAACTTAACTTGTATGGTGAGTCAATGAATAAGGCAGTATAATATTGGTCTGAAACGTATGATCATTTGCTATTAAAGAAAAATAACAATTGAGTGTTATGTCGAGGTGACATTATTTGAATGTACCGATTGTCTGTCTTTCAATTAAACAGTGGGCTGGAACTAGAAAGAATAGTTTTAGGCTACTGGAATTCTTGCAGTTTAAAAAATGTATCCTGCCCAATGGGGCAACATCAGAGGAGTCTCAATTTGCCCAACTGCTCTTCATCATGCCCGGGCAATAGAGCAACTTTTAATGTCAATCCAACTCTTGCATAAGGCAAGTGGATGGGCCAGTTACCTGGACACGTCTAGTCGTGGACTGAAAATGATATTTTAAGCTTTTCATTAAGTATGCTTTTAAGTCCAGAACTAGGTTTAATCTGTTTCTGGGTAACAGTCTCTAAATGTAGACTGTTTTCTAGCTGCTGTGCTGTGGGCAGACTGACGCAGAGAGAATCATGATTCTGCTGTCTCCATCCTCTGGTAAGTCCTTACTGCTGGATGCCCCTGGACAAATGTGCATGACATGGTTGTGGTTTTCTGTGTCAACACTAGAGCCAAGGCCTGGTAAGAATCGTGCAAAACCGGTGTAGTTTATTATTATATATTTTTTTTTTCACAACTCAGATCAGTTTTTTTTTTCTTCTTGTACTTATACTAGCTTAGAGTTATATCAAGTTGTCAACTATTAAATTGTAGAGTGGATAATACATAGTTACTCATCAAAATTAAATCTATAATCAAATGTTAATGCAGGTTGTATGTGATTAGGTAGAATGTAATGCTACGATAATATCTTGTTTTTGTTATTATTTTTCATCATTTTTGTAATATTAAATGAATAGGAAATAATTTCTCAGTTAAAGTGTGAGCATGATGTTTTTTACATGTACATATTCCATAATTTCCCAGTTGTGAAATTTGCCCCCCATGCTCGTCTTAATAGGCAGACATCCTGGGCCTGTATTCACAGAGCGTCTCAGAGTAGGTCCCCACTGTCTTATTGCTTATGATCTAAAAGGCAAAACTGATCCTCGATCGGGACTTCTACTCTGAGACACTGTGACTATAAGCCCAGAAATATATAAACTTAAAAGTGTGAATGTATCTGGCTCTGGCTTGATACTTGGTGGTATTTATCAGTGGTGAGACAGTATTGACTGGCCGGATTAGGGATCAGACCTGACGTATCCTTTCCATTGAGTTATGAAAAACAAGTTGGCAATTTTTTTATTTTTCCCGGGAGAGCTGCTAACTGGGTCAATATTTCAATATTTTTCAATATTTGTTGACATTCTAGGCAAACAGACAAAGATTAGTGGCAGATACTGTAAATGTATCTGCTTATTGATTCGCCATAGTTTACTATTTGGGGTTTTCTGGTTAGGTTGTCGAAAGCCAAGTAATGTAAAATGTAAATCAGAAATGAGAAGCATGCTTGTCAAGTGAACTTCTTAAAAGTTGTTGTTGGCTTGTGCTATGTCTCATACACTGTTTTCTTTCAGATGAAGAGTCTCTTGAACTCGACTGGCTTTGGAATCACACGAAGTTCTGTGTGCAAAACAGAATAGTAGGAACATGACTTTAACCCTTTTTCACGTACAGACGTTAGTTTGTTAGACTCTTTTAGTTTTAAAAAGGGTTGCTATGGTAACTTTTTTATTTGTGTTTATTTTATGTAGAGGTACAGTGCCTTACGAAAGTATTCGGCCCCCTTGAACTTTGCGACCTTTTGCCACATTTCAGGCTTCAAACATAAAGATATAAAACTGTATTTTTTTGTGAAGAATCAACAACAAGTGGGACACAATCATGAAGTGGAACGACATTTATTGGATATTTCAAACTTTTTTTAACAAATCAAAAACTGAAAAATTGGGTGTGCAAAATTATTCAGCCCCTTTACTTTCAGTGCAGCAAACTCTCTCCAGAAGTTCAGTGAGGATCTCTGAATGATCCAATGTTGACCTAAATGACTAATGATGATAAATACAATCCACCTGTGTGTAATCAAGTCTCCGTATAAATGCACCTGCACTGTGATAGTCTCAGAGGTCCGTTAAAAGCGCAGAGAGCATCATGAAGAACAAGGAACACACCAGGCAGGTCCGAGATACTGTTGTGAAGAAGTTTAAAGCCGGATTTGGATACAAAAAGATTTCCCAAGCTTTAAACATCCCAAGGAGCACTGTGCAAGCGATAATATTGAAATGGAAGGAGTATCAGACCACTGCAAATCTACCAAGACCTGGCCGTCCCTCTAAACTTTCAGCTCATACAAGGAGAAGACTGATCAGAGATGCAGCCAAGAGGCCCATGATCACTCTGGATGAACTGCAGAGATCTACAGCTGAGGTGGGAGACTCTGTCCATAGGACAACAATCATTCGTATATTGCACAAATCTGGCCTTTATGGAAGAGTGGCAAGAAAGACATTTCTTAAAGATATCCATAAAAAGTGTTGTTTAAAGTTTGCCACAAGCCACCTAGGAGACACACCAAACATGTGGAAGAAGGTGCTCTGGTCAGATGAAAACAAAATTGAACTTTTTGGCAACAATGCAAAACGTTATGTTTGGCGTAAAAGCAACACAGCTCATCACCCTGAACACACCATCCCCACTGTCAAACATGGTGGTGGCAGCATCATGGTTTGGGCCTGCTTTTCTTCAGCAGGGACAGGGAAGATGGTTAAAATTGATGGGAAGATGGATGGAGCCAAATACAGGACCATTCTGGAAGAAAACCTGATGGATTCTGCAAAAGACCTGAGACTGGGACGGAGATTTGTCTTCCAACAAGACAATGATCCAAAACATAAAGCAAAATCTACAATGGAATGGTTCAAAAATAAACATATCCAGGTGTTAGAATGGCCAAGTCAAAGTCCAGACCTGAATCCAATTGAGAATCTGTGGAAAGAACTGAAAACTGCTGTTCACAAATGCTCTCCATCCAACCTCACTGAGCTCGAGCTGTTTTGCAAGGAGGAATGGGAAAAAATGTCAGTCTCTCGATGTGCAAAACTGAGAGACACCCCAAGCTACTTACAGCTGTAATCGCAGCAAAAGGTGGCGCTACAAAGTATTAACTTAAGGGGGCTGAATAATTTTGCACGCCCAATTTTTCAGTTTTTGATTTGTTAAAAAAGTTTGAAATATCCAATAAATGTCGTTCCACTTCATGATTGTGTCCCACTTGTTGTTGATTCTTCACAAAAAAATACAGTTTTATATCTTTATGTTTTAAGCCTGAAATGTGGCAGAAGGTCGCAAAGTTCAAGGGGGCCGAATACTTTCGCAAGGCACTGTATATGGGTCTTTGTCGGCAGAGAATAATCTCTTGGCTACTTTTATCACCTCGGCTTATTAACTTCTGTGTGAAATCCAAACTCCATAGCGAAGCCACAGACACTCAAGAACAAAGATCCTTTGTTTGCCTTCTTTGAAAACCCTCAGCATTGCAAGGACAAAAAACAGCCCTGGCCATGGTGAAGTACCTAGCGTCACTGGACCGTCCTGCTTTTTAAGTAAGATAACCTATCTATGATGCCTTTTAATGCTTCAAGATTCTGGCATCATTAATTCAATGAAAGTCCAATTAAATTGCCCTTACACTCTTCGATTACTTTAATAACCATAATGGTGGAATTACACAGTATTACACTGATAGGAACTTTGATATAACAATACTTGGCTTTCACATAACAAATGTATAAGGAAATTATGTAATTACTATGACATTTCCACAAAATACAAACTATGGAAGAAAAAAAAAGAAAAAACAGAACAAGCAAACTGCCATTGACACTTTTTAAAAGCTACCCATCCATGTGAATGTTGCTGTCATGTCCTTTGTCATTGTTCCAGGTCACTGTTTTGCCAGTCAACTAGCCTAATGAATGAGTAGACTCATTATCTCAGGGTTGCACTATAGTACTATTTGTGGACAGTCCATTACAATAGTATAGTACCATGTGTGGACAGTCACTTACTCTCTCCCCACCAGCCCGTCTCAGCTATACATGCACTCTATATTTGCTGAATAAGTATTCCGTGTGGCAATGACTATGAGAATATTAACACTACCAAATGATGGTTACTGTACATACTGTGCCAGCCCCTTTTCTGAAAAGTGGATTAGTCTATCGAATGGTGGGTCTCCAATAAACTTACATACTTCTTGGTAAGTGCTACTACTTTTTATTAGCTACATGAATCAATCTTGCATAGGTTTGTAAATAATGTACAATTTGTATATAAAAAATGAAGTTTCTTTGCAAATGTTCATTCTTTGATAACAAATACATTATTTAATACTGTGTAACAGCTATACATATTTTTTTTTGAAGCACAACCTAAACCACTTGTGAATTTTATTTAGGTTCTCGCCTATACTTGAAATCTGCTGGTTACTAGTACTACTGTAGGTTGGATGCTGCACAGTAGGTTGGGTGCATGAGGTTTGACTTTTTCCCTTTTAATTTGCATTCATCTTTTTTTCATATCTTGGTACAGCTTCTGATTCTGTCCTTGTCTTGAGGGGCCACAAGTAGCAAGCCAAACACGTTAAAGCTGATAATTGGCAAAGAAAATATTGGTTAAAGCAATGATTTATCTTTTGCGTGTTTGGTTTGTTTGACATATCCGTTTAAACAGGATTTACATACTGTACAGCAGTTTAGGTATGTCCATCAGATATGATATGGTCCTATCATATCTGTAGTGTTTTAGCTACAATCCTCTTAAGAGCAGCTAAGTGAATCTAACATAGACCACCAGCTAATAGCAATCACTGTCCTCACTGTTCTCAGGTTTCTTCCAGCGTACCAATAAGCTATTTCTAAGCGAGCAGGCCACGGGTGTCCAGCTCAAGGAGTTTGTACGCAAAAATGCAGCCAATGCTCTGTCTATGGCCAACATGCTCATGGGCATGGCCTCTATTCTCTGCAGCCTGAACGGGTGAGTGAACACAGCATACAGTATCTGATTTTCTTTGACAAAACCATACTATAGCTAACATAGACAGTGGCAGTGTTATGTTATTATAGCATACATCTTTGTTATATCTGTGAGGCTTTTTTAAATTTTTTATGTCCTGTTGACGGTTGACACAAGCGCATGTCCTGCCAAAAAAAAAGGCTGCGCTGTTGAGGGAAGCCAGATAAACGCAAGCAGCTTATCAAGGTCAGGTCGTCTGACCGTCGGCTCTAAAACATACAGCACACATCAACCACCACCCTTAAAGCATTGGTGGTGTTAAATGATATATTGTTTCTGAAGTGTCTATGGCACGAAAAGCCGTCAGTAAGTAGAAGATACCGTTTATGATATTTTCTGTCAACAAAGCTGCCCTAAATGCAATTTTAAGATCCTACGTCAACTGTATGTCACTCCTGTGTCTAGGTATAGAATTAACCCTAATTTGTGCAGTCTGTAATAGTTTCAGGCTTTCAGGTTTTCATTCATTGATTCTGGAATTGGCCTTCCATAGAAAAATGTGGTCAGAGGTTCTACAGGAGATGGATAAAGTTTATTTGAATGCTCTCCCCAGCTGGGTGCAAAGTCTTGTATACTGGGAACAAGAGATGAGGATTTAACACTTAACTACAAATGTATTCTTCTGCTATGGCCATTTAATAAGGCTCCCTCAAGAAGTCAATGGGAACAAAGGATCATTGATTTCATTCCCAATGAGGCTTTCTCTACAGCATTTCTTTAAGCTGTGGAACCCCTTTTGGAACTAACTTGGCCAAAACAAAGCCCACATTTCATTTCAGGACTGCCTGGCCTGGTGCGATTTCCGTTACTTGAAAGTTCTCCTACTCTACAGTGCATTCGGGAAGTATTCAAATCCATTGACTTTTTCTAAATGTTGTTACGTTAGAGCCTTATTCTAAAATTGATTAAATACATTTCCCCCCCATCAATCTACACACAATACCCCATAATGACAAAGCAAAAACAGTTTTTTTGACATTTTTGCAAAAGTATTCAAATTAAAAAATTATCACATTTTCTTAAGTATTTACATAAGAATTCAGACCCTTTACTCACTACTTTGTTGAGGCACCTTTAGCAACGATAACAGCCTTGTCTTCTTGGGTATGACTCTACAAGCTTGGCACACATGTATTTGGGGAGTTTCTCCCATTCTTCTCTGCAGATCCTCAAGCTCTGTTAGGTTGGATGGGGAGCATTGCCGCACAGCTATTTTCAGATCTCTCCAGAGATGTTCAATCGGCTTCAAGTCCGGACTCTGGCTGGGCCACTCAAGAACATGCAGAGGCTTGTACCGAAGTGTGCTTAGGGTCATTGTCCTGTTCGAAGGTAAACCTTTGCCCCAGTCTCAGGTCCTGACTAGTCTCTCAGTCCCTGCCGCTGAAAAACATCCCCACAGCATGATGCTGCCACCGCATGCTTCACCATAGGGATGGTGCCAGGTCTCCTCCAGACCTGATGCTTGGCATTGACCAAATAGTTCAATATTGGTTTCATCAGATGAGAGAATCTTGTTTCTCATGGTCTGAGAGTCCTTAAGGTACCTTTTTGGCGATCTCCAAGCGAGCTGTCATGGGCCTTTTACCGAGGAGTGGCTTCCGCCTGGCCACTCTACCATAAAGGCCTGATTGGTGCAGTGGTTATCCTTCTGGAAAGTTCTCCCATCTCCACAGAGGAACTCTGGGGAGCAAGACCATTGGGTTCTTGGTCACCTCCCTGACCAAGGCCTTTCTCCTCCGATTGCTTAGTTTGGCTGGGAGGCCAGGTCCTGAGTGCTCTGGTGCGAAGATCTCTGTACTTTGCTTCGTTCATCTTTCCCTCGATCCTGACTAGTCTCTCAGTCCCTGCCGCTGAAAAAATCCCCACAGCATGATGCTGCCACTTCCATGCTTCACCGTAGGGATGGTGCCAGGTTTCCTCCAGACGTGATGCTTGGCATTCAGGCCAAATCTCCACAGGAACTCTGGGGCTCTGTCAGAGTGATCGTCGGGTTTTTGATCACCTCCCTGACCAAGGCCTTTCTCCCCCGATTGCTAAGTTTGGCCGGGCGGCCAGCTCTAGGAAGACGATCAATAGAAACCTGATCTGAATTTCGAGTCTCATAGCAAAGGGTCTGAATAGTTATGTAAGTAAGGTATTTCAATTTTTTTTTTATATAAGTTAGCAAATTCTAAAACCGGGTTTTCACTTTGTCATTATGGGTTATTGTGTGTAGATTTGAGGTGAAAAAAATATTTGATCCATTTTAGAATAAGGATGTAACGTGTCAATGTGGAAAGTCAAGGGGTCTGAATACTTTTCCGAATGCACCGTATGTCGGCTTTTTAAAAACTTTTTTCACATACTTGACCTCTGTGATTGTGTCGTCTGGTGCTTGTATGTCTATGATCTGCATAAATCCATTTAAATTCAATCAATTTTTGACAGCACCCCGTTTGACTTGACCAAAACCTTCCATACATATTTGGCCATTGTAGGAAATATACACGAAAATATACACGTTTTGAGATATAATGTAAATGCTTACAAACAGGGTTGTCTGGATTTTTTAAATATATACTAGACATTTATTTTAGTTCTCTTTAACATAAATTAGCAAAAAAATGTGTGAAATAAATAATCAAATAGTTTGACCACACTGTAAGCTTTGAAATTATATGAAACTCAACCATTTATCTTCTCCAGTGATGAAGACATGGATGTGTCATGGTATGGTGGGGTATGCAAAATGGGTCAACTTTTATCTCCTGTATTTTTGCATTCAGGGAAAAGTTAACTTAAGGACCACTTCTTCCATGGACAAACGTGTATGGAAAGTTTTGTTTAAATCAAAAGCGATGCTGTCAAAAATTGAGTCTTTTTTTTTGTTTTGTCTGTCTGTTCATCTTGTTTATCTATTTCTGTATCAAAGTTATGCTCTTTATTCTCCTTTGTTTATTGTTTTTTAGCCTTGTTTTATTGTATGACATTTGTGTGTTTTTCTTACTCTGTAAAAGCCACAAGTTAATCCAAAACTAAAAAGCAGCCATTGGTGTGATATTGCCATAAGTACAGTGGTAATAAACAAGTAATCCATAGGTTACTGTGTTATTACAGTTGTATCATGTAATGTCTTACTATTGTCATTTCTATTTTGTAAAACTGCAACCCAACATTTTACCCTCCTTTTGCAGCCACCAACATGCAGCCTGCTGGCTGGTCCTGATTGGCTACCTGCTGGATTTGGCAGATGGGGCAGTTGCCAGGCGACTTGATGCATGCTCACCACTAGGTGAGTGGAGTGGTGTCCAATACCTCTAGCCGGGGCTAAACTTCCACTGAGACACTGATGATTCACTAGCCTGAAACATGTAGTTATGACAAGGACTATGAGCGGGAAAGACACCACAAACAAGATCAGGCTAGTGATGCACACAACCCAGCAATCTACTACTGGCGCTGGTCATTATAGCTGATGGATCAAATGGCCTAAGGGGCAACGGTTACAACCTTAAAAGACAAAAAAAGATGCCATGTATAATTCAGAAGATCATTTACCAACCTACAGTGCATTCGGAAAGTATTCAGACCCCTTGACCCCCCCCCCCCACACACACACACACTTAATTTTGTTACTTTACAGCCTTATTCTAAAATTAATTAATTAATTAATTTGTTCCTCATCAATATGCACACAATGCTGACATAATGACAAAGCGAAAACAGTTTTTTTGACATTTTTGCAGATTTATTAAAAATAAAAAACAGAAACCTTATGTAAATAAGTATTCAGACACTTTATGAGACTCAAAATTGAGCACAGGTGCATCCTGTTTCTATTGATCATCCTGTACATAATTTGGAAAGGCATACATCTGTCTATATAAGGTCCCACCGTTGACGGCCATGTCAGCAAAAACCAAGCCATGAGGTCGAAGGAATTGTCTGTAGAGCTCCGAGACAGGATTGTTTCGAGGCACAGATCAGGGGAAGGGTACCAAAACATTTCTGCAGCATTGAAGGTCCCCAAGAACACAGTGGCCTTCATCATTCTTAAATGGAAGAATTTTGGAACCACCAAGATTCTTCCTAGAGCTGGCCGCCCTGCCAAACTTAGCAATCGGGGGAGAAGGGCCTTAGTAAGGGAGGTGACCAAGAACCCGATGGGCACTCTGACCGAGCTCCAGAGTTCCTCTGTGGAGATTGAACTATTTGGCCTGAATGCCAAGCGTCACGTCTGGAGGAAACCTGGCACCATTCCTACGGTGAAGCATGGCGGCGGCAGCATCATGCTGTGGGGATGTTTTTCAGCGGCAGGGACTGGGAGGCTAGTCAGGATCGAGGGAAAGATGAACGTTGCAATGTACAGAGATCTTCGCTCCAGAGCACTCGGGACCCCAAACTTGGACGAAGGTTTACCTTCCAACAGGACAACGACCCTAGCACACAGCCAAAATAAACGTATGAGTGGCTTCGGAACATGTCTCTGAATTTCCTTGAGTGGCCCAGCCAGAGTCTGGACTTGAACCCGATCGAAAATCTCTGGAGAGACCTGAAAATAGCTGTGCAGCAACGCTCCCCATCCAACCTGACAGAGCTTGAGAGGATCTGCAGAGAAGAATTTGAGAATCTCCCCAAATACAGGTGTGCCAAGCTTGTAGCATCATACCCAAGAAGACTTGAGGCTGTAATCACTGCCTAAGTTGCTTCAACAAATAACTAAGTTAAGGGTCTGAATACTTATGTAAATGTGATCAAATTATTTTCCACAACAAAAACATTTTATTAGCAAAAAAATCTGTTTTTGCTTTGCATTATGAGGTATTGTGTGTAGATTGAGGAAGGAAAAACTATTTAATCAATTTTAGAATAAGGCTGTAATGTAACAAAAGTCAAGGGGTCTGAATACTTTCCAAATGCACTGTATATGCATATTTTAGAGGTAGAACCCAATCAGCATAAACAAAAAAGGTGCTATCCAGAACCTTAAAAGGTTATTTGGCTGTCCCCATAGGAGAACCCTTAGAAGAACCCTTTTGGTTCCATGTAAAACTGTTGGGGTTCCACAGAGGGTTCTACATGGAACCCAAAATATTTTTTCCCTGGAACCAAAAGGGTTCTCCTCTGGGACAGTAGGTTGCATACTGCAACAAGTTTGTACTGGTTTTCCTTACAAAGACCCTATTAAAAACATTAATTAATGTATGGGAGAATCCAAAGGGAACTTAAGCGATAGCAAACCACAGAAAAACGAATCTCGTTGCAGTAAGTGTACTTGCTGTCATTTAGCTGTGCTGATCAGCTTCTATCTCTGTAGGTAGATCAGTAAATTATCTTCTCTGCATTGCACTGGTTCCATGTCTTTGTTGAATTCTGTCTGCCATAGACTGTGTATTATTAGGAAATAGCCTAGCTAATGATTCAATAAAAAGTAAAACGTTTATTTAAATATATATATTTTTTTAAAGCAAACTCCTATTGTACACGACACAGCATATTCCCAAGTGATCATAACGGGATATGATGTAATAAAAAGGCACATACAGGTGGCTTTATACATAACGACCTCCTGTGTGCAGATAGTCACGTCTACACTGCCATGGATCCCACGGCTGCCTGAAATAGCCCCCAGCAGGTGCACCACAATGCATCGTCACCCGGATATTTCAGGGGCTTTGTGTTTCAACAGTGTTTTTCTGCATGACTTTGCAGGTGGGTGTTGTTGTGGCCCCGTTTTTGTGTCAGTTGAACTTTCACTTTCCGACTAAGCAGTCTGATTCGGGGGGGGGGGGCTCATGCTCCAATTGTCTGTTTTATCCCAATGCTTTGGGCACTCAACATATCTGAAATTGCTGAAATTGTTGACCCCTGTGCTGTGGAATTCCATCTCGTTCATTGAAGCTGGGGTCAGAATCACCTCCTGCTCGACTCTCGGTGACAACATGCTCTCTGCTCTGGGGGGGACAAGCAGAATGTGGCATTCGGGAATGTTGTTTACAGAGGAAAGTGGCAGGCCTGTTATTCTGACACCGACATTTCCACTACAGATGACCCCTTTTTACATAAACACAAATGCGCACACAGGAAAGGGAGAAGTAGATCATTGGCATCAACGAGATTAGATCGACTTGTTTTGTCTTATGTTAGCAGTGAACTAACCTCACAGCAGTAGCATGTGGACATTAATCTGCCGTGTGAGACAAGTCATGAGACAAATGTATAACTGGTCACTTCCTGTCGTTCTCTCTGGTTCAGGTGCTAAACTGGATGATTTTGCAGATTTCACAACCTTTGGGATTGCAACATCATTGCTCCTGAGGACACATGCCTTAATGGACAACATCCTGTGCATGTGCTACGTCCTGTCTGTGTTTGTCCGCCTCTGCTTCTTCTCCAGCGGTAAGTGACGCAGCGAGGAAACCTGAAATGCCAGGATAATGGCATGATCAATTTCACTCTTCGTGTATTTATCATTCAAAGTACAGTCTAGGCTGAATAAAGACTGAATCATGTCAGATTCGGTCTTCATTTAGGTCCCGTCTCTCTTTCTGTGGTTATTCATCTCCAGGCATCCCCTTCATGTACCGTGGCCTGCCATGTATCTACTCTTCCGCCATCCTGGCCTGTCTCTCCCTGTTGACCGGAGGTAACATGGTGATCCTGCGGGTCACTGCTGTGGCCATGATCCTCTTCATGGTCAACCAGGGCTTCTACCCTCACGACAGGGTCCTGGAGTCACAGGCCTGGAAGAAGGTGGTCTACGCTGGAGGTAATACACCAGATGCTGTGTTTCTTGGTCCAGGGGACAAAGGAGTGCACTATTTAGTGTTTGCCCTAGCACTACACATCTGATTCAATTAATCAAAGGGTTGATGATGATGAGTGGAATCATATGTGTAGTGCTAGCCTCGTACAACCAAGCCTGATCTCGCAAGCATGCATAAATAATTTGCTGTGCGGATCGTTTATATAAGCTCGCCGGATCAGGCTGGTTACACGGGGCGAGTGTAGTGCTACGGCAAAGACAGAATGGTTCACCTCTTTGGGTCCCCAGGACCCGGGTTAACAAACTGCACCAGTAGAATAGGTAGTAGAGAGATGCCGAATTAGCTCTTGAAAATGTAGAATTCAAGTTAGAAACACACTTAAAAAGCTGAGGCTGCACGTTGAAATCGACGGCCCTCTTCCGCCCCCGTCCTGCCAACCTCTGGAAGCCTCTTCCCCAGAACAACTGTATCACGTTCTGCACTTTGTGCTACTTTACCTTTTTTGGGTTTATGTTTTTTTTTTTTTTTTTTACGTAGCTGCTGTTCATTTTCTCTCTTTTTTCACGTTTCTCACGACACCATCGTTAATTATTATTCTTCACGTTTTACGGGTGAAACACCCATGCAGCATCTGCATGCCAACCATTTTCATGGGAAAATGCATTTAGATATTTTGGAATTATGTACAGTGTTTTTGTGAACAACTTTTAAAGCAGATGTTAAACTGTATCTTATCTGGGTTTTGTTTCAATCAAAGCACATATTTTACTAAAATCTCTTCTTTTTTTTTATGAGGTGGATGTTTTTTGTCTTACATTATACTATGCTATTATATTCAGTTATGTAGAACACTAATGAATCATTATGTGATCTTGCAGATATTGATTCAGCTTTATTAAATGAGCACTGTTCTCCATTATTATAGTTTTCTGTTTCTATATTAGATTTTTGATGGAAACATCTGTTTTTTTAAATGTATTCAGTTAAGTTTGTTCATTTTCCGACTTGATTTACTAGGTTTTTATTCAGTTTTAGTTTGATAAAAACATTTGTATTTTATATTATTCCGTTTTTTGGTGTTAGGGACAGAAAGTAGCCTGCATGGGAGGCTTAGCAGCCATGTTTGCATTGTAGGTTCTAGTTCTTCCCTGTTAGCTAGTAGTCTCGGAAATCACAGACCTAGAGCAACAGCACATGTTGGATTCTCTTGGACATTTCAACAACAAAAGTTCTGGGGAGGTTCTTCAGATCGACAACTCTCCCAACCAATCCCGAGTTTGGGTAGGCAGGGCAAAGCCTGAAAAATCAAACACTTTCTGTAGCCTGTAGAAAGATGTTGCGATTTGAGAAACGTTTTCAGGCAAAACCTTTGCAGTGGTTTTAGTGAAGGCAGAGGATGCAAACTAGCCACTTGTGAAATGCACTCATTAAAAATAACTTCTGATCTCCTCCTTGCTAGTTAGCTAGCTACTACGTTGTGTCCGGCGAGGATGTTGACGCTAGGCTGTGACATCAGGCAGTTCAATAGAGATCATTACATGGAAATAACACATTTTTGCATGAACATTGCCATTGAGGGCTTCCACCATTTTAAAGTAGTCAATTGGGTGAGACTTCCTATGGGTTAAGGTAGGATCACATAATTCCATTTTGTTCATCAGAAGGGATCAAGACGATGAATTATACTTGTGAGCAAACATTCCATAACTTGAGGTGGCAGTAAATCGCCAACATTTCCTTTATGCTTGTTCAAACAACACATTTCCAGGTGGCCATATGCACCCTTTCAGTTTGTTTAACAACGCATAGAAGTATTAGAAAAAGAAAATGGACTACTTCAAAATGGAGATGGCCTCAATGGAGCTGTCTGTGCTCCCACAGATGCCAACTCCCCCAGCCTCTGACGAATTGTCTGCTTTCAGAGCGCCTCAGACCGAGACTTTACTGGAAGCCTATGGCAGGAGCGGATGATCTCTGTCCACCATCTAGCGCAACCCGTAGAACCTTCCCCTAAGTGTGCTGCATCCAGGAGCCAGTATTGTTTCTGTGTGCAACAAAGAGAACCCTCTGAATCAGAACTCGGTGAGCTTGTGCAATATGGAAATACACTGCCCATTCACAGCTGCTTTTGTAGTAACTGCTAAGAAGAGTTCGACACTTCACAAACAGCCAGTGGCAAGCCAGCTCCCACATAGATGGGTCCAACAATCTCCTCCAGTTCTTTATAGTAGTTGTAGCGTTCTACGTCATTGCCATTGGTATACAAAATATTGTGTGTTCACTTTTTACTGGGATAGTGTTCTGCACAACGACACACTGTACATCATTCTGCCTCTGATGGCATCTTTACTTTTTCTATTTGAAAACAGTGTACATCACGTTACAGGATGGCTAGCACGTTACGCTGGCTAGCTATTAGCATGAACGGTGATGTTTAGAAGCTGTGGCGATATGTTCCTACTACCTCGGGTTCTGGGAAGTTATTTCAGCATAATTAATTTTACCGACCCAATAAGATCCCACCATGTCGAGCCTATTTTGTTTTATCGACAATTGGAAAGTTTACCGAAACGTTTTCTGTTTCCGTCAGTCCTGCATTGGGTTTTTTTTATTTTTATGGGCATGCACTTTATTCGCATAACAAGGTTTGATGGAAACATGGTTAATAACGAAAGGCGCGTCAATTCAAGTGATCAGTCTGCTGCACATATGGTACAATGTGTGTGGGGGGTAAATTCAATTGTTGTTTATAGTTACAACAGACAATGATTGTTTATAGTTACAACAATTTGGTGAAGTTTCTACACCAGACAAAGACAGCCAATCGTGTGTGGGTCGAGTGAGAACAGGAGGAAGGGAAGCGGAGCAGAGGGAGCAATGGCTACATAAAAACAAATAAGTGGTGTAAAGTAGAGAATCCCGCACATGTGCAGACGGTCCGGTTGTTTACCTATTGGGAAGTGGCATCCAGAGAATTTAGTCCACACAGCTACTCTGTAAAACAAAAAAAAAACTGTTCTGGGATAGTTAATATAGCACCTTTTTTATTTTTATAGAGATGTTTAAACAATTCTTCAAAAAATGGATGTTTGGTCCTGTGAAGTCTATTGGAATGTTGATACCAGGGGCCTCATTTGTAAATGTGAGTATGTATAAAAAACATGTACCCCAAAATGTGCATGCACCAGTTTTCCCACTTTTAAAACTGAACTTGATGTGAGTGTCTTTAGACCATGAGTACACGTCTTCTAGTGGTTGTACTATTGTATTGCAAGTAGAACTAAGTATTACATTTTTTTGCAAACGGGGGATATTATGACACTAATTCATAATCACAAGATGCAGCCATTTGCCATTAGTGAGAAGAGCAAAAATATATTTTTTTAATCTCAAATAATTAGATTTAGGAATCTAATTTACTATTATTTTATTTTCATGACCATTGCAGAATAAATTCCTCACCTTTTTCCCGCAATGATTGGTTCATATTCCCGAAGTAGCCATGAAACAAATGACTATGCGTATCTGTCATTTAATCGGGCCTATGTAAGTAGGTTATGTTTTTCAGGTTTCTCTGTATGTGATCCCACAGGCAGCAGCGTTTTATTGCCAACAGACTCATTTACCAGGTGAATCTCGAGACAGTTGCTCTTTTTTTTTATTACTTTGAAGTAGGTCTATGTATGCTACTGCAGTATGTCATTTCAATATGTTTTGAGTAGCTCAGACAATGTTTCCCAATTGGAAATCCAACATTATGCAGACAGATCCACAATCATTTCCCATTGTTTTTCTCGTTCAGAAACTCAGTCCTTTTCTACGTACAGCATACATTCTACCAACCTTGTAAATAGACGGTAGATTATATCAAATATTTGACACTGAGTCGGCTACAGTATTGCTGTGTGACAGAAGCAAGACAGTCCAAGCCTTTTTAATCTCAGAACCTATACCAAGGCAGGACATGGAAACATAACAATCATATATTGAGCAACAATTCATCCTTTGCATAAAGGTGTGGGTTGAAGCCTTACTTCTAAATTGTTTCCAAATATACAATAAATCAAACAGAATGTGCGGACAGGCATTTGGTATAGGCAGCCAGGGAGGGGCATAAATTAAAAAATACCCTGAAGACCAATGTAACAAAATAACATGTAAAATGTACTTTTGCAAGTAGCCAGCAGAACAGCAACAATGTTTTCTGTCAAGGTTACATAAACATCTTGCTATGACTGTGATATGTTGTTGTTGTTGATCTACCTTAGTTGAATGTACTGTCACTCTGGATAAGAGCTTCTGCTAAATTACCAAAATGTACAGTGCCTTGCGAAAGTATTCGGCCCCCTTGAACTTTGCAACCTTTTGCCACATTTCAGGCTTCAAACATAAAGATATAAAACTGTATTTTTTTGTGAAGAATCAACAACAAGTGGGACACAATCATGAAGTGGAACGACATTTATTGGATATTTCAAACTTTTTTAAAATTGGGCGTGCAAAATTATTCAGCCCCCTTAAGTTAATACGTTGTAGCGCCACCTTTTGCTGCGATTACAGCTGTAAGTCGCTTGGGGTATGTCTCTATCAGTTTTGCACATCTAGAGACTGAAATGTTTTCCCTTTCCTCCTTACAAAACAGCTCGAGCTCAGTGAGGTTGGATGGAGAGCATTTGTGAACAGCAGTTTTCAGTTCTTTCCACAGATTCTCGATTGGATTCAGGTCTGGACTTTGACTTGGCCATTCTAACACCTGGATATGTTTATTTTTGAGCCATTCCATTGTAGATTTTGCTTTATGTTTTGGATCATTGTCTTGTTGGAAGACAAATCTCTGTCCCAGTCTCAGGTCTTTTGCAGACTCCATCAGGTTTTCTTCCAGAATGGTCCTGTATTTGGCTCCATCCATCTTCCCATCAATTTTAACCATCTTCCCTGTCCCTGCTGAAGAAAAGCAGGCCCAAACCATGATGCTGCCACCACCATGTTTGACAGTGGGGATGGTGTGTTCAGCTGTGTTGCTTTTACGCCAAACATAACGTTTTGCATTGTTGCCAAAAAGTTCAATTTTGGTTTCATCTGACCAGAGCACCTTCTTCCACATGTTTGGTGTGTCTCCCAGGTGGCTTGTGGCAAACTTTAAACAACACTTTTTATGGATATCTTTAAGAAATGGCTTTCTTCTTGCCACTCTTCCATAAAGGCCAGATTTGTGCAATATACAACTGATTGTTGTCCTATGGACAGAGTCTCCCACCTCAGCTGTAGATCTCTGCAGTTCATCCAGAGTGATCATGGGCCTCTTGGCTGCATCTCTGATCAGTCTTCTCCTTGTATGAGCTGAAAGTTTAGAGGGACGGCCAGGTCTTGGTAGATTTGCAGTGGTCTGATACTCCTTCCATTTCAATATTATCGCTTGCACAGTGCTCCTTGGGATGTTTAAAGCTTGGGAAATCTTTTTGTATCCAAATCCGGCTTTAAACTTCTTCACAACAGTATCTCGGACCTGCCTGGTGTGTTCCTTGTTCTTCATGATGCTCTCTGCGCTTTTAACGGACCTCTGAGACTATCACAGTGCAGGTGCATTTATACGGAGACTTGAAACACACAGGTGGATTGTATTTATCATCATTAGTCATTTAGGTCAACATTGGATCATTCAGAGATCCTCACTGAACTTCTGGAGAGAGTTTGCTGCACTGAAAGTAAAGGGGCTGAATAATTTTGCACGCCCAATTTTTCAGTTTTTGATTTGTTAAAAAAGTTTGAAATATCCAATAAATGTCGTTCCACTTCGTGATTGTGTCCCACTTGTTGTTGATTCTTCACAAAAAAATAGTTTTATATCTTTATGTTTGAAGCCTGAAATGTGGCAAAAGGTCGCAAAGTTCAAGGGGGCCGAATACTTTCGCAAGGCACTGTATATGTGAAAATGAACAACTGCAAAGCACACTAGGTATTGTCATTGGGCTTGTTTTGGGGCAGTGCTCATAAGAGTAATACTCAGCATGCTTTGCAATGGTTGATTTTTAAAAAAAATAACATTTAGATGTGGTTGATTTAATAGCCGCTCTTATCACACCTTTGTGCCATCAGACTTGATACCAATTTAGGGTGGAAGGGGGCCACAAAATTGGGAACCGCTATAAAGAAATGGTATAGAAAAAGTATTTTGAAATGACAGCTTTCGAAAGAATCTTGTTACAAAATACATTGGAGTGCATTTCAGCCCAGTGTAATACAAAATACTCAGAAGTAATTAAAATACATATTTCAAATACATGTAACAGAAATACTGCCCATCTCTATAGGCAGCATGTGTGTTTAATTTGAAAAAGTTACTGCAAAATATCAAAATATTGTGCCCACGCCTTTACAGAAATGTGATCAAATATTCTGCTGTTCATTTACAAACTGTTGTGACCTAATTCCAATAGTATCAAATTATACACCATAAGGTGGAGGGTGTTTTCTGGGCGGAGTTTGATGCTCGTTCACGTATTCACAGTTTTACGACAGGTAAACACAGGACAAATGCAGTAATGGCTTGCACCAAGTTTATAAAACATTTTTTGGGGACGTACATATTCTTTTCTGAAATGGCACACGCAGATATTTAGTATGACATTTACACAATGGTTATAAATGAGGCCCCAGGGCCTCATTTACAGTGGGGCAAAAAAGTATTTAGTCAGCCACCAATTGTGCAAGTTCTCCTACTTAAAAAGATGAGAGAGGCCTGTAATTTTCATCATAGGTACACTTCAACTATGACAGACAAAATGAGAAAAATAAATCCAGAAAATCACATTGTAGGATTTTTAATGAATTTATTTGCTAATTATGGCGGAAAATAAGTATTTGGTCAATAACAAAAGTTTATCTCAATACTTTGTTATATACCCTTTGTTGGCAATGACAGAGGTCAAACGTTTTCTGTAAGTCTTCACAAGGTTTTCACACACTGTTGCTGGTATTTTGGCCCATTCCTCCATGCAGATCTCCTCTAGAGCAGTGATGTTTTGGGGCTGTTGCTGGGCAACATGTACTTTCAACTCCCTCCAAAGATTTTCTATGGGGTTGAGATCTGGAGACTGGCTAGGCCACTCCAGGACCTTGAAATGCTTATTTCGAAGCCACTCCTTCGTTGCCCGGGCGGTGTGTTTGGGATCATTGTCATGCTGAAAGACCCAGCCACGTTTCATCTTCAATGCCCTTGCTGATGGAAGGAGGTTTCCACTCAAAATCTCACGATACATGGCCCCATTCATTCTTTCCTTTACACGGATCAGTCGTCCTGGTCCCTTTGCAGAACAACAGCCCCAAAGCATGATATTTCCACCCCCATGCTTCACAGTAGGTATGGTGTTCTTTGGATGCAACTCAGCATTCTTTGTCCTCCAAACACGACGAGTTGAGTTTTTACCAAAAAGTTATATTTTGGTTTCATCTGGCCATATGACATTCTCCCAATCTTCTTCTGGATCATCCAAATGCTCTCTAGCCAACATCAGACGGGCCTGGACATGTACTGGCTTAAGCAGGGGGACACATCTGGCACTGCAGGATTTCAGTCCCTGGCGGCGTAGTGTGTTACTGATGGTAGGCTTTGTTACTTTGGTCCCAGCTTTCTGCAGGTCATGATTTTTGCTCACCGTTCTTGTGATCATTTTGACCCCACTGGGTGAGATCTTGCGTGGAGCACCAGATCAAGGGAGATTATCAGTGGTCTTGTATGTCTTCCATTTCCTAATAATTGCTCCCACAGTTGATTTCTTCAAACCAAGCTGCTTACCTATTGCAGGTCCACTCTTCCCAGCCTGGTGCAGGTCTACAATTTTGTTTCTGGTGTCCTTTGACAGCTCTTTGGTCTTGGCCATAGTGGAGTTTGGAGTGTGACTGTTTGAGGTTGTGGACAGGTGTCTTTTATACTGATAACAAGTTCAAACAGGTGCCATTAATACAGGTAACGAGTGGAGGACAGAGGAGCCTCTTAAAGAAGAAGTTACACGTCTGTGAAAGCCAGAAATCTTGCTTGTTTGTAGGTGACCAAATACTTATTTTCCACCATAATTTGCAAATAAATTCATTAAAAATCCTACAATGTGATTTTCTGTAGTTTTTTTTCTCATTTTGTCTGTCATAGTTGAAGTGTACCTATGATGAAAATTACAGGCCTCATCTTTTTAAGTGGGAGAACTTGCACAATTGGTGGCTGACTAAATACTTTTTTGCCCCACTGTACATCTCCCGAAAAATAACTATTTGCTTGCAATACAAAATATTTGCACACTTTCCCGTCAAGTTCAACATTTCTAAATACCAACCTTTGTGGGTAAACTTGCGCAAGCAAAGTAGGCTTTTTATGCTCACGCACCTTTGATAAATGAGGCCGCAGGTACTTTAAACATGTGAGCAGTAATACGAATCCTCCATTCAGAATAAGTTCTTACATGAAAGACAGATCCACCAGTTTTCAACTTCATTTTCATTATCTTCTGCACAATACAAATGTCTACATGTGGGAAATTAAGTAAAGGTCTACCCAATGACATCATTAAAAGTTAAAGCACTGATTATAAAACACTATCCCTACCGCACTATGACTTGGAGAGCAAGAAAATACCTTCCCTCTGGCTAGAAACTCGTTGCAGGTTTAAAAAAAATCCCATTATTTATTTGTATAAAAAAATGGGATCCTCCTATTTTGTGAAGTCGTAAGGGAGGATTTTTTTATAGGACCATCTTTTTAACCACATATCAATGCTGTAGAAACTCTGCTTTCGCATATGCAGACACTGGTTTGGTGCTGGAGATAATGAATATGATGTTGAAAAGTGGTGGCATTTCCCTTTTTTAAATCGAAATGAAAGCTTTCTAAAATGGCTTCAGATCACAATAATCCAGCCATGAAAAAAGGTAGGCTATTCATTAGGTAGACGACTCATCTCATTTGTTTTTCCTGTTTTGTTTTGCAGGAGTTGTCATGGTGTTCTGTTCCTCTTTCTCTCCGGCATGTGTGTACTACCTGTTGTGGTCTGTCTCCTACATTTTGTTCCCAACATCTCTTTGGAGTTGCAAAGTGTAGTAGGAGTTAAAGGCCTTGCTCCAAACTCACACATGGCTTGTCAACAGGCCGTCCGGCGAGGTTAACTAAAGCTCCCAGACTGCTGCTGCTAGCTATCCACAGCGGATCGAAAAAGGACGTAAGAGGACGTTTTAATGTTTTTGTAAGATTTAACTGCCTTTTTCATCATGACCACTTGATGGATAATGTAATGTACCTTTAGCCATTTTTGTTTTTGATTAATACAGTGTTTGAATGTCTAGTTATGTTTTTTACAATACAATGGCAGAATTGTACTGTACTGTCTTGTGTGTACTGTGTGCATAATTGTGCTTGAGATTACTCCAACTATTATGAGGTATTTTCAGTAATTAATAGTCATTTGAGACTTACTGTAAACATGGTAGATTCAAACTTATTGCATGTTCCCAATTTGTAATACATATTTAATTCAAAATATTTTATTTTCATCATATTGCAGATACAAAAGAAGTCCATTGTATAATTAAGCAATAAGGCCAGAGGAGGTGTGGTATATGGCCAATATACCATTGCTAAGATCTGTTCTTATGCACGATGCAACACAGAGTGCCTGGATACAGCCATTAGCCATGGTATATTGGCCATATACCACAAACCCGCAAGGTGCCTTATTGCTATTATAAACTGGTTACCAATGTAATTAGAAGAGTAAAAAGTAATTTTGTCATACCCATGGAATACTTAAGTGATAATGTCCGAGAAGCCGGTGTTTGGAGGATATATTGGCACGGGCGTTAGGCCCGAGACAAAGTCGTGGGGCCGGCAGACCATGTCAATTTATCCTCCAAACACCAGCTTCTTGGGCATTATCACTTGTATACAACGGGTACCAACATATTCAAATAATGATTTACAGATTTTCATAAATTATATTTTGGTGACTTTATTCATTCCATTTATCCCTTCCACAAGATATATAGTCCTGACACAAATCTAGTGTTGCTACCCAAGCCGGCTGGTCATTCGTTCTATCGGTTAGGTTGCCAGAGAAGCGACCCAGTCGTTCGTTCTAAATGTTCCATTGCCATACTGGCTGGCAACGTTCTTATCCCTTGCTTGCTAACTAGCCAACTACAGCTAACTTACAGTCACGTCAAACAGTGCAGCCAGAATAATAATAAAGTAGCTTCATTTATTTGTTTTAAGGTGTTTTTTAGTGACATTTAATTTCACCTGGCATAGAAAATATGTTCAGATGAGCTAGCCAACAACACAGCTAACACAATCACTTCAAACTCGAGCTGGAAAGACTGCAAACTAGCTGCACTTTGTTTCGTTTGACCAGTTTTCTATTGATATTTCTTCATATATCCATAAAAATGATGCTGATTCATTTTGACTGGCTGAGAAAAGCTGACTGCCTGTCTCATCCCGACACCTTCATTACTATGGGACAGCTGGAGATGGAATTTGAATATTGAAACAATGTTGCACATTTCGGAGACAGACAAGTAAGGTTTATACAAATCTCCGCTGTTAAACTAAAAGAAATGTGAGATGATGTCTAGATGCTTTTTATAGTGGAGATCAAGTTTAACTTCCCTGCCTGGTCTGATGAGACAGTGGATTGCGCAGTCAGATGGAACAGCAGTGGTGGAAAAAGTACCCAATTTTCATACTTGAGTAAAAGTAAAGATACCTTTTTAATAGAAAATGACTCAAGTGAAAGTCGCCCAGTAAAATACTACTTGAGTAAAAGTATTTGTGTTTAAGCCCAGGCTCTGTTGCAGCCGGCTGCGACCAGGAGGTCCATAGGGCGACGCACAATTGGCCTAGCGTTCGGGCTAGGGAGGGTTTGGCCGGTAGGGATATCCTTGTCTCATCGCGCACTAGCGACTCCCGTGGCGGGCCGGGCGCAGTGCACGCTGACCAGGTCGCTAGGTGTACGGTGTTTCCTCCGACACATTGGTGCGGCTGGCTTCCGGGTTGAATGCGCGCTGTGTTAAGAAGCAGTGTGGCTTGGTTGGGTTGTGTTTCGGAGGACGCATGGCTCTCGACCTTCGTCTCTCCCGAGCCCGTACGAGAGTTGTAGCGATGAGACAAGATAGTAGCTACTAACAATTGGAAACCACGAAATTGGGGAGAAAAAGGGGTAAAACAAAAAAAAAAGTGTTTGTTTTAAATATACTTGAATATCTAAAGTATAAATCATATCAAATTGCTCATGCATTTATTTTAATTTTACGGATAGCCAGGGGCACACTAACACTCAGACATAATTTACAAACAAAGCATATGTGTTTAGTGTGTCCTCCAGATCAGAGGCAGTAGGGATGTTCTCTTGATAAGTGTGTCAATTTGACCATTTTCCAGTCCTGCTAAGCATTCAAAATATAATGAGTACTTTTGAGTGTCAGGGAAATGTACTTTTCATTCCATACATTATTTTATTTAGAAATGCAGTAAAGTGAAAGTTGTCCAATATCAATAGTAAAGTACAGATGCCCCCCAAAAACAACTGAAGTTAAAAATACTTTAAAGTACTACTTAAGTACTTAACATCACTGGAATAGAGTAAATAGGCATTTTAACATCAGATTTAGCAGGTGGTAACTTGTGGAATAGACACAGGCTGTAATGCGGTTTTAACCAATCAGCGTCCAGGATTAGACCCACCTGTTGTATAAGGTCTGATATACCATGGCTTTCAGCATTTAGGGCTCAAACCACCCGGTTTGTTTTTTAAATGATGGTCGACAGACTTTGGTTCTGTTCTACTTAACTCTACCACAGTGATTGTACATAATACATTATGTGTGCATATGGGATTGTTAAATATTTTGTTTTTTATTTTAACTTCAAAAACCAAGTTTGTTTTTGAGCATCAAACTGCATTCTTTAATCTAAATTTGTCCCTTTTTTTTTTGTCCTCCTACTATTGCGACGAGAGATTAGTTTCATTTCATTGGAGGCAAAATGTATTAGTGCTTACGTTCCCACCAGATATTTGAATCACTAGAATTACAGTGCTATTTTAAAAAGATGTCACGGGCTAGCTATATGGTGAATACAATATTGAGCATCCATGTAAGATAACTGGTTCTCGTGTTTAACTCAAAACACATCAGCAGATTTTTATTCTAAGGGTTTGACATCTTTCAATTTGATTTACACGAGTGGTTAGGTTTTTATCTCCTGTGAACGTAGCTTTTTATTTGGTATTTGTGCACCTCTGCTTCTGTTTTAGGAGGCTTTGCACTTTCAGTAGTACCAAAAAAATTGCTTTTTACCCAAGGTATATTGATGAATGTATTTTTTTCCCCCATAACACTAGTGCCGGCCCGAACTGTGCTGGCTTGGATAATTTCCTTTCCTGCTGTCCTTTCCAGCACTGTTCCAGTAACTATGGTTTATGTGTAACTAGTCCTGCTCATCTTGGCTTGGTTCGGCTCCGCTCAGTAGTGTGAAAATATCTAGATATTCCTGTTCTTGATCCAGTCGGTTGAGCAAGGACTTATTCCATTTCCGCATGACTGGGTGTGTTATGAAAATGGCGGTTTGTGCCTCGCTTTAGGATTTTAGATGTGTGTGTGTGTGTGTGTGTGTGATGGAGACAATGTGACGAGTTTGTTTTGAAATGTCTTGAGACTGACAACAGCAACTCTACAGTACACCTATAAATGTCACCTCCACGTGGTCCCAACTGCTGGTTTGTTAACATCATGGTCAATGACAAGCAATTTTATGAACAAAATCAACAGCGTAGAGGGAGTGAAGTACACTTAAAGGCCAATTTTGCGTAGCATGATCAGTGACTTCAAGACTTCAACTGTATGACCACAATACATGCCTCATTACTACAGTTCAATGCACAAGAGTGATACTCACCCAATTATAAACCAGTAATCGTCTTATGAAGATCTGTATTTTTTATTCTGTACCTTTTGACAATAAAAAGTGGTGATTTATAATGACTTGCCTGGTTTCATGACAAGATGACATCAAGAACGCTTATTACATCTGTACAACTTCAAAAAAGAACTCACTACTGAAGGACCAAACATGTGAGGTGAGGAATTGTGACGTGACAATAACATTAGAAGATTATTCTTCCTGACATCCATTTTGTGCTGAAATTCTCACTCATACAAAAATCCCCAGTGTGGTTCGACAACATTTGTACAATCTTACAATAAGGCTATAGGTTGCATTCCCCATACAATACTTACACACCCTTATGTTAAATCATTTACAACAATTCATCTCGGTTTAATAAAATCTCTCTGGATGTTGATGCCACAGTACAGTGAACCTGAAACTAGAATCAACTGCAGCCGTGCTTTGTAAGGGACCAAATCTTTGCTTTCAGGGGCAGACTGGGACCAGAAATCGGCCCTGGCATTTAACACACCAGGCCATTTATTTTCGAGGCCCCCCTCACTGGCCAATTTCTAGCTTATCGCCAGATAATGATAATTTTGAACCAAAAAAAGTTAACAAGCTCACTGAGCTAAAAATGGACCTGGCATTTGCCAGAAATGCCAGATGGCCAGTCTGCCCCTGCTTGCATTTAGCCTCTTCATTCATTAATGTGATGCTTTAGGCTAGATATTTAGAGGAGCACACCTTCCCTCTTGGTGTAGTCAAAGATGTCTATGCACTCTGGGATGTAGATGTCTAGAGTCAGGTATGTGTAGGACTCCAGAAGCTTGATGATGGCGGAGAACACTGGCCGGTCCTTGAAGCTCCACATCCAGCAGTACTTCATCAGGTCATACCTGAGAGATCTGAATAGCACAGAATGAGAGAGCCCAATGACATTAAATAGGTGGCCACAACATGGAGGCGGTACACAGCTAATAACAGGCTTTACTTGGCTGTGGAGTGATTGAATATACATTATTTTCGTTTAATGAGAATATTATACAGACTGCTTTTGGCCAGGGAAGGACAGATTTACAGGGGTCCTCCACTAAAACTGGTCACCCTAAATTTTGTTAGCTTATTGGTGAGGTATATTTGCAAAATTACTTTAATCAGATATGTGCAAAGTAACAGTTACCCAATGTGATCAATTCATATAGACGTATAGATTCCAAAAGACCATCTGAGGATGAGAGGAAAACCGCTATCAAGCATGTTTATATTACAAAAAGCAACAAAGGCATGTAGAAATATTTAGTCAGAACGTTAATTAAACAAGCATCTACGTATACTCTAGGCTACCGGGGCAGATTCCCAAACACAGATTAAGTCCCAACGCTCACACATCACTCCTGTCTGGTTGGATGCTTCATCCTCTCTGGAACCTGTCATTTGAGAGGGACATCAGCTGTCCCCTGATTGGCCAGCTTGTCATTTTGGACTGCTGCCATCTTCTTTGCCACCGAAAACACTAATCTCTCTGAAAAGTGCTGGAGTGGATCCAAGGACTCTGAATCCTTCTGGAGAACAGGGAAATGTATTTAATCTTATTTAAGTCAGTGGATGACTGGAATTAAATGTCTGAAATTAAATTGACCAATTATTTCTCTCTGAACCTTTTAATTAAATGTATCTGAAAAATGTAATAATGATTTTACATAATATTGGGAATAGAATTATTCAACATAGTTGATTTGTAAGAGCACTGCCGAGTACGATTTCAGCAAAGTAGTTACAGCTAAGTTGTTACAGCTAAGTTGTTACAGCTAAGTTGTTACAGCTAAGTAGTTACAACTAAGTTATTACAGCTAAGTAGTTACAGCTAAATTGAACGTGAAGTCCCGGCCTTTGTTGTCTTACATTCCTCAGGGTCCATAGGTAATGCAGGAGGTTGCCAGGACTACAGAACCAGGTACATGGGTAGTGGCTCGTACTGGCACGACAGCATCTGGACTGGACCAGGTGGAAATGTTTACACATTGTCCCATGGAAAAGGATCCTGTCCACAAACTCTTGCCTCAGGCTGTTTTAAGCCATTTGAAAGGAGAGACAGTATATATACTGCACGTAAGAGATTTCACCAAAGTTTTCAACTTCTCAAAAGGAACAATATCCACTTAACTTGTTTTTCTATTTAATACAGTGGGATGAGAAATTCCCGCTAAGAGGTAAATTCCAAAATGTTTTGTTTTTACCTGTGAGGTACTCGCAAATCTATTCCATAACTCAAACTTTCTTGGGGCAAACTCTCCAAATAGATGCAACTATGTTCCACACACACACACAGCCTCTGATAGCGCTGTACAGTACAAGAGCATACCCCTGAGTGTCTTGACCACCACAGCAGTAGATATGTCCTCTCCAGAGTGCGCTTCTGCAGATGAATCCATAATGGCCCATCTGCTAGAACTCCAGCCCCCCCAGAGAACAGTCTCCTGGGATCTCTCATGGACCAACTGGGCTAATGGGGACACACTCTGACCTGCTGGATGCAATGCAGTAGAGTGCTAAGCATTTGTGACAGCATGCATTTTAATTTCAACTTAAAAAGTTTTTTCTTGAGGTTGACCTTATAATGTTCTGTACTATGCCCTTCTACACTATATATACAAAAGTATGTGGACACCCCTTCAAATTAGTGGATTCGGCTATTTCAGCCACACCCATTGCTGACAGGGCTATACAATCGGGAACACAGCCATTCATTCTCCTGGCCTTACTGAAGAGCTCAAAACAAATTTTATTTGTCACAATGCAGTTAAGAAAATACCCCCCAAAAAGTAAGAGATAAGAAGAACAAGTAATTAAAGAGCAGCAGTAAATAACAAAAGCAAGACTATATACAATGGGTACCGACCGGTACAGAGTCAATGTATTAAGGTAATATGTACATGTAGGTAGAGTAATTAAAGTGACTATGCATAGACTTTCAACGTAGCACCGTCATAGGATGCCACCGAGTGCTGAAGCGCACAGCGCGTAAAAATAGTCTGTCCTCGGTTGCAACACTCACTAAACAAGTTCAAAACTGCAAGCAACGTCAGGAAGCAACGTCAGCACAATAACTGTTCGTCGGGAGCTTCATGAAATGGGTTTCTATGGCCGAGCAACCGCACACAAACCTAAGATTACCATGCGCAATGCCAAGCTTTTGCTGGAGTGGTGTAAAGCTTGTCACCATTGGACTTTGGAAACGCGTTCTCTGGAGTAATGAATCACGCTTCACAATCTAGTAGTCCGACGGATAAAAATCTGGGTTTGGCGGATGCCAGGACAACACTACCTGGCTCAATACATAGTGCGAACTGTAAAGTTTGGTGGCTGTTTTTTTATGGTTCGGGCTAGGCCCATTAGTTCCAGTGAAGGAAAATCTTAACGCTACAGCATACAATGACATTCTAGACGATTCTGTGGTTCCAACTTTGTGGCAACAGTTGTGTGGAAGAACTTGACTGGCCTGCACAGAGCCCTGACATCAACCCCATCAAATACATTTGAGATTAATTGGAATGCAGACTGCGAGCCTGGCATAATCGCCAAACATCAGTGCCCGACCTCAATAATGCTCGTGGCTGAATGGAAGCAAGGCCCCGCAGCAATGTTCCAACATCTAGTGGAAAGCCTTCCCAGAAGAGTGGAGGCTGATATAGCAGCAAAGAGGGGACCAACTCCATATTAATGCCCATGATTTTGGAATGAGATGTTCGATGAGCAGGTATCCACATACTTTTGGTCATGTAGTGTGTTTATATTTGTTCAGTGTAGGGGGAGTCTTGGATGGCTGAGGGGCAACTCAGGGGGGGGGGGGGGGGGGGGGGGGGGGGGGATCTTGGATGGTTGGTGGCCTGGCGGTTGGGAGCTTGTTCTATGGTTTGGGTCCCCGATTTGACTTGGTGGGAGATTTGTTGATGTGCCCTTGGGCGGGGCGCTTGACCCTGCTTGCCCCTGCGATTGCTCTGGATGGGAGTGTCTGCAAGAGGACAATGTAATGTTAACGTTGAGAGGCTTCCCTGCAGGTAGATTGTATGTTTCTTCAACAGAACCACACCACAGCCAGGGGGAAACCAACAGCCAGGTCAATGTAACAATTATACATTCCACAGAGCTGAATGGCACATCTAAACTTTAATCTTAGACTGAGTGTCAGTTTACATAAGGACAAGGCAACATAAAGCTTACAACAGAGAAGGTCTGAGGCATTGTTGCATCAAGTGGCTACCCAGACTATTTGCATTGCGTGCCCCCCCAACCCCTTTTTACGCTGCTGCTACTCTGTTTATCATATACGCATAGTTACTTTGACTATACATTCATGTACATACTACCTCAATTGGGCAGACCAACCAGTGCTCCCGCACATTGGCTAAGCGGGCTATCTGCATTGTGTCTCGCCACCCACCATCCACCACCCCTCTTTTACGCTACTGCTACTCTCTGTTCATCATATATGCATAGTCACTTTAACCATATCTACATGTACATACTACCTCAATCAGCCTGACTAACCGGTGCCTGTATATAGCCTCACTACTGTTATTTTTCACTGTCTTTTTTTACTGTTGTTTTTATTTCTTTACTTACCTATTGTTCACCTAACACCTTTTTGCATTATTGGTTAGAGACTGTAAGTAAGCATTTCACTGTAACCTGTTGTATTCCTCGCATGTGACAAATAAACTTTGATTTGAAGACACCTGCACATCCATCTATGACATCTGTTTCTTAGCATCTCTCGCATCTCTAGGAAGACAGAATTGAAGCAACTCTGAATTAGTGGGCCATAGAACTACCTGAATAATCACCATAATGGCTAAAATGTATGGTTGACCATCAAAAAGCAAAGGTCTAGGTCTTGAAGATCTAATAATATGTATTGCAATAATAGGCAGTAACCTAGATGTTATTTGGCAAAGACCACATTACAAAAACCCACGTACTCAACACTTTAACTTACATTTAAATACAGGAGCTTTGAAAAGAAACGTATGTGGCAAATATTACAACATGACGACATGGTGTAAACACAATCAGTGGTATATTCATTACACAGATTATTTTGCAAACCGTTTAGTCTGCTGCAAAACGTTTTGCGACAAACCGTTTACTCCAAATGGAAAACGTTTTGTAACGAAAACGAGTTTATGGACAAATTGACTTGGGTCCCGTTCTGTCTGTCTGCCGTCTGATTCTTAAACAGTTAACTGTCCAGTTGCAAGACGCAATGAATAGAACCCGGGCGTTGGCCTTCGTGTCAATTATCTACAATAATTACTCTTCCTACTAGTGCCACTATCACATGCCTCGGTCTGGAACAAACCCTCTTCACTGTTAGTTACCAAGTAAAACATTAGTTATTAGTGATGGTAATTCCGGCTCTTTTCAGTGAGTCGGCTCAGCTCACCAAAAAGAGCCTGGTCTTTAGGCTCCCAAATGGCTCTTTAAAAAAAAATGTTTGGTATTTTTTCAAGTCAGTTTGGGATAGTTTGACTATGATTGGTGTTAAAACAATTCTAATTAAATTATTAAATGAAATCATACTCTACCTTAACCACAATGTATTTAAAAATGCATTGGTTTGTTATGAAAAATAATGATATTACGCATTTGCATTTAAAGTATAACTTTGTAATGTAAACACGTATGAGGGTACTGGCTCCGCCGCTATCACTAGCAGGCCCGCTAGTTTCTCGAAGTTTCGCTACAGCTAGCTTCGCAGATGGGTGCACAGTTCACAAACGCAGGTGTAGGTTGTGCGTAGAACCGGCTTTATATGATATTTTGTTTTGGCAAATTCTGCACTGTCTACATTATTAAAATGCATCCAAATGCTACTGTGCTTCCGACTCATTTTCCAGCTGTAGTTTTCACAGCTGTCCTTCCTCTCTCTCCTCGGCTGCCAAGTGTGTGACTGAGAGTGAGTTGGCTCCGCCCTCCCTCACGCATCTTTGGATCATTGGTTGACACTGCGTGTCTGATTGACAGGAACAACAGGTGAGCGTTAGTCTGAGCAGACAGTCAGAACGAATGTGTGCGCTTGAGTATTTAGGCCTATATTATTTTATTTATATTTTCGTTCTTTGAATTAGTTAATTCTATTCATTTAAATCGTTTTATGATTCATTGTTTATATATTTTTATTAATAGATTCGGCTCTTCTGATATGCGAGCCAGAGCCGACTCGTTCGCGAACGACCCATCACTAACAGTTATTAGAGGGAATTTACCAGGGATATATCAGGACAGCAGGAGTTGAAAGGAGTAGGCCTACCGGCCTGTAACCTCTCCAGTGGCCGTAGGTAAATATCAACAACTTTATGAAAATACCCATTTTGTGACGTGGAATGTCCTTCTGGCTGAACGGGGGATGACCATGGAAGAGAACGCAGCAAGTTGGTTGACTTAATTATTAACACAGGAGCATTTTTAAATGAATGACTGATTATAACTCTATAGAAAATATTAAGATAACTAATATTGAGAGGAAAATTATGTAATTGTCAAGAACATCGCGTAATGCTAGTATTTAAAAGCTATCTACCTTTTTACGCACTAGCATTTTAGGCTTTTGTTGTGCGTGTCCTCCGTTCAGGTACCTTTTACGCACAAGTATTTTAGGCTTTTGTTGTTCGTGTCCTCCGTTCAGGTGTTTCCCCACAGATATGTGCATTGAGAGAGCTCCTATTAGAAGTGGAAGTCAGTGGATGGTTGAATGGTAGGCCTATAATTCGCCAGCAGATGGAGACATTTGATAAATAATGTATTTCTTATTAATTGTACAACCATTTCTCATTTGGAGTTGCGTCATTAAAAAATATTTAAAATGTATACAATCGTCGATTTTATTAATTGTATTATATAGGCTATACGTTAAGCAAGGATTTAACTGGTATCTACAAATTATTAAAATGACACTTCATACCAATCCAAATCAAATTTTATTTGTCACATACACATGGTTAGCAGATGTTAATGCGAGTGTAGCGAAATGCTTGAGGAAAGTCATATTCCTGGTCGTAATGATGGTGAGTTGACGTTGCTCTTATATTCAGTAGTTCCTCCCGACTGTATGTAATGAAACCTAAGATTACCTGGGGTACCAATGTAAGAAATAACACGTACAAAAAACAAAATACTGCATAGTTTCCTAGGAATGCGAAGCAACATGTGGCCACGATGAGAGCCATGCTGTGGGGTGGAGATGTATTTTAGGTAATGGTCCAATTGTGGAGAACTAAAAGCTGTAAATGGCACAGAAATACATCTCTGGGTTATCCATCCTCTGCCTCCAATTACCAAGAGCAGCACCTGTCTGCAACACTGCATACTAACTAACCACCCAGACCCAGAGTAGACAAATATATTATTCTGCCATGCACATAGAGAGCTACACTTCTTCTAAAACTGAAGACCTCCCATATCACAGACCAATACTCATCTTAGCATGTCAATCTTGGTGGGGCAAAAAAAAGGGAGGGTGAATGCGAGCAAAGCCACTACACAACACTAAACAATACATTAATTGCACTATAATGATGACAAACGGTGCCCACAAACTGTTAGGGCCTACATAAAGCTGTCCCAACAGCAGTCCCAACATTTTACCATGAATTCACCTGGCTATCAGCGGAGTCTTGTCTGCCAGCGAAGCAGTTAATTCTGCCTCATTTACTGCCTTTTTTAAAAAACATAGTTGATATGGCTGACTTGCTTAAACAAATCTAGTTGACATGTACAAACTATGGCCTAAGGGGACGACATGGGGATAAGAGGCAATCCGTAATTTCGATTAAGACATTAATGAGTGAACTAGGACGTACGTAGTCAATACAACTATCTGTTTAGCACTTGAAATGTACAGCGAGAAAATTCAGAACATGGGGCGTTCTTACACTGTTGTCCCTGTACACCAAGTCAGAACCGTAGGATAAATAAAGGGGCCATATAAGCTCTTACAATATTCAATGATTACATTTCTCTAAAGCAGGTTATAGGCTACATGTGCACCACCAAGTCAGAACAGTAGGCAAACTTAAGAGGGGTAAATAGACCAAATGATTAGGGTAAGGCACATGGGCTATTAACAGCTAACTACACAACATACACTTACTATTACTTTCTTAGCTACAGAAAGCTACAGAGATATACATATCTCCCTGGCATGTTACATAATTTATGTAGCAGCATACAAGACATTTTTGGACTCACCTTGTTGTGCTGTGCTCACTTGAACAGGAAGGTGGCACCGCGGTCCTTCGTGAGCAAATTTTGTCATCAAAGTCTAGCATTCTCTGGATTTATGGTGCTTTCATAAACTGGGAACTGTGAAAAAAACAAGGTCGAATCATAATGGCGTCATTGATCTTCAGGTCGTAGCTTTAGAAAGAGGCCAGATTTACAATTCCGAGTTGAATGACTGTTCAAAACTTATTTTCCCAGTCAGAGCTAATTTATTCTCGACTTCCCAGTTGTCTTGAACTCACTGAAGACAAGTTTTTAAGTTGTTTTGAGCGCGGCACAAATCATGCTAATTGACAGCATGGCCAATATTGAATGTTTATACAATTTTAAACTTGGAAAAGAGCCCCTTAATCCCAAATTTGGGACCACAAGGCCACTGTCACTGATTCCTTCCAAACCACTCATTGTTGAATTTGCTATTTCCAACTTGTGTAATGTTTATGTCCAATGGCTGATGAGCACCGATAAGTTTTATCCATCATTTCTCTTCATTATTTCTCTTCATATGACAAGGATTGAAAAGGATTTGCCAGTATATTGTCGACTTGATTAATGATGACTGCTAGCTAGGATTTTGAAAGTATGATGTTGACATGAGGCCTCCTTACTGTCCCTAGAATTTCTAGGCTGGAGGCAGGCCCTTCTCCTATAGAACTCCATTTTTATGGAATGGTCTGCCTATCCATGTGAGAGACGCAGACTCGGCCTCGACCTTTAAGTCTTTATTGAAGACTCATCTCTTCAGTAGGTCCTATGATAGTGTAGTCTGGCCCAGGAGTGTGAAGGTGAACGGAAAGGTACTGGAGCGATGAACCGCCCCTTGCTGTCTCTGCCTGGCCGGTTCCCTTCTCTCACTGGGATTCTCTGCCTCTAACTCTATTACGGGGGCTGAGTCACTGGCTTACAGGTGCTCTTCCATGCTGTCCCTAGGAGGGGTGCCTCACTTGAGTGGGTTGAGTCACTGACATGCTCTTCCTGTCCGGGTTGGCCCCCCCCCCGGGTTTGTGCCGTGGGGGAGATCTTCGTGGGCTATACTCGGCCTTGTCTCAGGGTAGTAGGTTGGTGTTTGAAGATATCCCTCTAGTGTTGTGGGGGCTGTGCTTTGGCAAATTGAGTGGGCTTAAATTCACACAGGACACCGGATAAAACAGGAGAAAAACTCCAGATATAACAGACTGACCCTAGCCCCCTGACAAATAAACTATTGCAGCATAAATACTGGAGGCTGAGACAGGAGGGGTTGGGAGACGCTGTGGCCCAGTCCGACGATACCGCCAGACAGTGCCAAACAGGCAGGATATAAGTATGCTCACTCTAATTCTCTCTCTTTTTATATCTCTTTCTCTAGGAGGACCTGAGCCCTAGGACCATGCCTCAGGACTACCTGGCCTAATGACTCCTTGCTGTCCCCAGTCCACCTGGTCATGCTGCTGCGCCAGATTTAACTGTTCTGCCTGCGGCTATGGAACCCTGACCTGTTCACTGGATGTGCTACCTTGTCCCGGACCTGCTGTTTTGGACTATCTCTACCACACCTGCTGTGTCTAACTCTGAATGATTGGCTATGAAAAGCAAACTGACATTTACTCCTGAGGTGCTGACTTGTTGCACCCCCTACAAACACTGTAATTATTATTATCTGATCCTCCTGGTCATCAATTAACATTTGAACATCTTGGCCATGTTCTGTTATAGTCTCCACCCGGCACAGCCCTGAATGACAGGTCACCACTGCATATAGGCCATCTATAGGCCTACTCTGTAGCTACATGACCACATTGATAATCACCACAACTAAATGTTTTCAACCACTGTGAATCAGTTTGTAAAATATCGGAGCCCTATGACCATAAATATTAGGCGAAGTGGTCTTCCCTAATGAAGTCAAACCAATACATAACCATTCGCAACCTCTGGCCGAGGATGCCCTATCGCGCAGGAAAACAGATGATCCAACCAAGAGGTAACTGAGTTTGAAATGTTTGTGAGACTGCGCTAAACAATGGCACCGGCTACTTTTAACTTGCTACCTGATTTTCAAATGAACGTTTAAGTAACTTCGATGTGTCTGCCTTTCCTAAGAAGTTGGAGAATGTGTCAAATAAAAATGCAGATAAACGCTGAAACAAGCGTTCCACGGATTGTCTACGCATAGGAGGAGTAAATAGCATTGTTATTCTGCCCTACATGGTATCAAGAACACAGGTCATACTCAAAAGTCCATGAATGGGAATTAATGGATGAGAATGAGCGCATAAAATTGCTGATGGCAATCATTGTCACATGGTTTGGACTGCATCTGGAACCAGGGGTGCAACTTTAATTTTAGAAGTCGGGGGACATAACCTGGTGGGGGTCCTCCCTCAGATTTTTGGGGACATCTAAAGCTAGTTTCCTCAATTTCTACTAAGGCTGTAGCAGACAAAAAAAACCTTGGTCGAGAAAGAGTAGTTTTTTCTTTCGACCAAATGATTGCCAAATATCAATGTGATTCACATTTTCAAACAGTACATTTATATTTCTCAACGGGGCTATACATTTGGGTGATTTGATTTTTTGCCCCGAGTAGCCTCGTTTCACTGGCAAAAATAAAATTAAACCATCTAGTGTTCAGCGAAATAACAACATAATGTCAAATACAGGTAGCCTAGTCAAATAATTAACATCTAATAACATTAACCGTTACTCTCTCGCGGGAATTCCACTATGTAGCCAAACAAAAGACAAATAAATTGACAAAATTCGTAAATGGAATGAAAAAAAAACTTGTTTCTCACAAGTGTAGCATAGGTTGAGTTCTGCAAAACACCGTGTCCACTCTGACAATGAGAATGGTAAATGACTGTATTAATAATATATTCAATGCATTAACAGAAATGATTGTAACCAAACAAACATAGACATTCTGGGAATTAATGGTAAATGTAGGCTAATGCTAGTGATATATGTAACAGGGAATTGATAGACACAGCAGACAATGAAGTTATGAAAATGAATGCCCACGAAATGGCTCCTCAATGGATTTCACCACGGCCTCCTCAACAGATTAGTCCACTGAGACAGGCGCAAATCAGACAAGCATCTGCTTGACAATTTTTTTTTTATTGTTTTCCACACAGACCCCTTTTGTCATACAGTATTCCATATTAGGCACCCAAACCGTATGGAATTTGCACAGTTTTTTTATTTAAGCTTTTTTAACGAGGCAAGTAAGTTAAGAACAAATTCTTATTTTCAATGTCGCCCTATGGTACTCCCAATCACGGCCTGTTGTGATACAGCCTGGAATCGAACCAGGGTCTGCAGTGATGCCTCTAGCACCGAGATGCAGTGTCTTAGACCACTCCGCCACTTGGGAGCCTTAATCCTGTATACCGTTAAGCTTGTAATAAATCAAATCTAGTGATGCATAACTTGACATTTCTGCCATCAAATGTGACATTGTGGGAGGATAACCAACCTTCAGATTAATGACAATGCATTTCTTAGCCACTATAAATGCTAGGTTACACAGTTTCTTCTAATAACAGTCTCCAGTATCATAATTTCTAATCAAACAAAAAGAGGGAGAAGGGAGAATCTGTAGACATGCTGAGATAAAAGAACATACTCCTGACCAGAATTCAGCCAGTCTTCACAAGACCATAACATATGCAAATATGTCCCCTGTTGTGTTTTACACCTCCAGCAGAGGTGTACAAAAACAGCAATTATATTTCTGAGTGCATGATATTCAGATTCACTGGCATATAGTATGCTCTATGGAGGGTCTTAAACTGCAGTCATTTGTCTGACATTATATGAATATGACTGGGCATTCAACCATACCTGTATACATTCATCACCATCAATAGTATCTCCCAGTGTAAGGGCCGACGCCGGACAGGAGAAGCAGGTACGGGGAGTCAGACATTTATTCGGGAACAGACAAGGAAACAAGACAGGAACAGCGCCGGAACACGGGTAACACGGACATGAGACAATTAATCCTGAACCAGGGAACAGCGCTTGGGAACAGACAGATATAGGGAAGGTAATGTCACAAGTAATTGAGTCCACGTGAGTCCAATGATTGCTGATGCGCGTGACGAGGGGAAGGCAGGTGTGCGTACTGATGGTAGCTTGAGTGCGTAATGCTGGGGAACCTGGCGCCCTCGAGCGCCAGGGGGAGGAAGAGCGGGAACAGGCGTGACACCCAGGTCTTCCTAACATTTTTGTTTTGACATGTTTTGTGTCATCGGTAAAAGCCTCTATCAACCCTTGATACAGTTTGGTAATGAACTTTGGAGGTTTGTCAGAATGCCTTAAAATAGTTTCAATCTTTGAAACTTCTGACTTGTCCAATGTTTTCTGCACAGAGAGAATAAAGTGTTGTATCTGCAAAAGTTCACCTCAGCGCCGTCACAGACTGGTCTTCCCTGGTTGCTTGACCCTGCTGAGACCCCTGTCATCATCTGACCCTGATGAGACCCCTATCATCATCTGACCCTGCTCAGATGAGGCATGACAAATAATTACCTTGGTGTACATTTATACATTCTATTATCAATGAATAGAATCAATGGTTCAATTATTGAAATGACCATCGCTCCCAGATCCCAGACTGTAGCCTACCCATCAACTCAAGATGGAACTTTGTATCCATTCACTGATTGTTATAATAATATATAGTGAAAAATTAACCTGAGCTCCGTAGACTGGTCTTCCCTGGCTGTCTGATCCTGCTGGGACACTAGTCACCATCTGATCCTGCTAAGACATGGTGAGCATAGTGTTGTGTACTGACTGTGCACCATGACAGTGTAGCCTGTAGAGCTGTTCATACCATGTCAGTGTGAAAAGAAGTGAATTAGGTAGGGAAACAGACGGATCAATAACGTTACATTGCTATGCTGAATTATAAAAACTCCCATTGGGCTGAAAAAAATGTAAGAATATTGGTCTTCAATCGTTTTTTCCGCTTGTCATCCAGGTCGTGTGATTGAGGCAAAAATTATAGCTAAAGTTAATGAGCTAGCTGGGTCATTCCCAAATTGGAGGACATTCTTTCCCAACCATGAAATAAATAAAAAAATCCATGCCCAAAATACAAAACCAAGCACTTGTCCTGAGACTAAATGTAAATATAGTTGTAGAACAAAAGTGGTTCCAAAATACCAAATAGCTCTCGAGCAACCCCTAAAATGGCATTTCTCGTCCCACCTTATTGATGACCAAATTGCACATCAAATATAAGTTAAAATAAGTTTTAAATCTACTTTTTTTGGTACGATTTTGTTGATATGCCTCTTGTAATTGTTAAAACAATTTGTTTAATCAACATATTTTAAATTATGCACTGAAGTTGTGTCCCACAACATGTACGCAGCCCTGTTACTGAAGCCTACTTAGCCTGGCAGAGGAAGAGAAAAAAACAGTGAGTCACATGAAGTCATCAAGCCATTTGCTAACACCATGGGTTAACCAAAGGTAAATCCGCTCTTCTATTTTTCATATTTTCCCAATCTTTTCAGCCTTGACTGAGTGTGTCACTCTAACCAACACAACCCTGTTACTCATATCAGAATAAGACAAATTAATTTCAGAGTTATGTTTGTAATTTATATAACTAAGTTTGTCCTTGACAGTAATGCTACATTCCACAGCTAGCATCAATTCCTGAGAAAAAAACTAACATTAGCATTGATTTACATCCCTGCTACTATAATTTGTCACGTTCGTGAGGAAAGACCAAGGCGCAGCGTGATTTGAGTTCCACATACTTTTAATCCAAAGTGAAACTACAACAAACAACCATTGACCGTGAACAAACATCAGCACTCAAAAAAATACATAAATAAATATCCCACAAAGCAGGTGGGAGAAAGGGCTTCCTAAATATGATCCCCAATTAGAGGCAACGATTACCAGCTGCCTCTAATTGGGAACCATACAACTCACCAACATAGAAATAAAATGACTAGAACACCCCCCTAGTCACGCTCTGACCAAGGGCTCTCTATGGTCAGGGCGTAACATTCAAGTAACAGTGTTGCACTACAGTAACAGCATTGTATCTCCTTCCGTTCACTCTGCAGGTGAAATGGATAAGTGACAATATATTTCTATGTTCTTTTAGGCAATGTGATGTTGGGAGGAAGAAAATGGAGGGCTGCTAAAGCAAAATTAAACAGGGAGCTGCAGAAAATACAAGATCAGTGGAGGAAAGTCAAACAGCGATCAGAAAAATACAGAAAGCGGCTCCAACGATCGAAAAAGGACAGCCAATCTCCAAAATCCAAAGTCAACAAGTTGGTTCGGCAAATCTCGGACACATCCCTAAGGAGAAACCTGTTGTTTCATACAGCAGTAGCTGAGGAAGTACGTAACAAGTACACATTCAAAGAGGAATAAACCTCCTGAGGAAGTACAGGTTGTACAGGTTGATTGGCAGAGGAGGTTTTTGGATTTTCAAGGAGGAGGTGGACAAAACTGGCAAATGAAAATGTCTACAGCTACCAGAGGAAGAAACACGAGGGGATTGCTGCCACCCTGAGATCAACGGTGAGATTATTATCTTTATGTGACGATGTCAGCAGGAACTGGAAAAAAGCAAACGGTGACAAAAGAAAATAAGAAAATACAGAAAAGATTAGTGGTGGATTCAATGAAGAACCTCCATTTGAAGTTCCTGAATGAGCATATACCAACCTCTGTCTATCATACTCACTGTTCTGCACACTTTGCCTCTACTGGGTTGTGCATCCAACATCGGCAGATCGGGACACGTGCATGCGCAAACAACATGAAATTCTAGGCTTTATTGCCAAAAAGCTTCACCAGATGCACATCCTCGACACATCCAATGTGGAGAGCCTGACACATGCCATCACAAGCAAGCAATGTATGTATGGGGAATGTGAGCAATGCACCAATAATACCTATGCACTCAAAAGCCACTGCAGAGACACCGATCGCATCTCCTACCTTCAGTGGGCCACTGTGGACAAAGAGCACAACAATTATCCTGGAGCAGCCTCAAAGATTACTTTGAAAAAATAATTTGAATGCCCCCAAGAAGAGCTGGTGGAAACTTCTAACGTTTTGCTCCAGAAGTCCAGGCGCCATCTCTATAACATCAGACAGCAATATGCTTTCTCACGGGCCCTGAAGCTGAACCTCCCTGTAAATTAATGTGCAGTCCATATTGACTGCTCTGAGAACTACGGCTGCAAGTACAGCGCTCAAGCACAAGCTGTTCATTTTGGTGCATCACACCAACAGGCCACTTTGCACACATGGAGGGGGCATCTGCCCCTACCTCCTGCACTGTATCGGCATCCAGGCTGAAGGGACTACCTGCCATATGGCAACATCTGGAGCCCATCCTGAGAGAAATCAGAGAGATATGACCAGATGTGACAACCATCATTTGTTTTTGCGACGGTCCTTGCACACAGTATAAGCAGCGTGGTCATTTTGACCTCTTTTGTACTGACATTTTCAAGAAGGGTTTTACAAGAGGAACCTGGAACTACTTTGAAGCCAGTCATGGCAAAGGTGCCCCAGATGGTGTGGGTGGCACATTGAAGAGGAGGGTCGACAGGCTTGTCAGCCAAGGAGTTCCTATCCCCACGGCATTGTCCCTGTACCAAGCTCTGAGTGAGGGGCAATCGAAGGTGGAATTATTTTAGATTCAGGAGCAAGCTGTGGAGGATGCAGTGAACGAAATGCCAGATGAGGCTCCACCGGGTGGTCACTCTTTCACCTGGGAAAATTCTCTACCGCAACGTCAACTGCATGTGTTCTGCAACAGGGAATCTGGAGTGTGATTGCCGAAAAACAAAGTGCTTCAGCTTTAATGCCACAGATGACCACACAGAAGACCCCATGCACAGCAAACCCAAAGAAGTGCAGTGGCACAGTCCAGAGGTTGTGGGGAAATGCTGTGCCCTGGTGTATGACCACAACATTTGGCCGTTGAGGGATGATCTCCTTTGGTATCCCTTTGAGGATGTGCTGACCCTCATTCCTCCCCCAGAGAACGTTACCTCACGCCACATGGACATCGCAAGTGAGGTATGGAATACTCTGGCCAGCCACTAAAATTAAATCTGTACATTATAACATCAGCTTTCTAAAATATTGATCAGTTCATGACTATTTTTGATATGCTCATTCATTTTAATGCCAGGTTGTCGGCCTACTGTGATATGACATTTTTTTTATTTTTGTCCATTGAATATTTGATCAGATCCAGTTTGTGGTCTTGTTGACATGTTTCTTTTTTTTTTATCATTCCTACTCATCCTGTTGATCCTTCTTCGAAAAGATATATACAATATTATTAAACAACATTCCTATGGTTCTGGGTATTATTTGTCACATTTATGTCATGATCTACAATCAATAGAAATGTAATCCATTCAACCCTGTTACTTTGAGCAACACCGTTACTCTAATTTCAACCCTGTTACCATAGCATTTATATTTAAATGCTCTTAAATGATTTTCTCAGCCCACGAGGGTTTAACCTATTGTTCTTTTAATAGTTTGAATGTTTATATGTATGACGTATTTGAGCAAAAATTTGAAGATAAATACTGAAATTAAGTAGAATTTTTCAATTTGTTAAAACAAAACGTGTGACTATTGAAAAGTTGGGCAAGATAGATTTCAAAAGTTGCTTAAATTAATAATATAAGTCAAGTCTTATCTGAAATGAAATGAGCATTGAATGTGAATATGACTTTCTTTACTTAATGGTAAAGGATTTATTAATGTTTAATAAATCCTTTATTTATTAAACATTTATTCATGTTTAATAAATCCTTTACCATTAAGTAAAGAAAGTCACATTGAATACTCATTTAATTTCAGATAAGACTTGACTTACATTTCAAAAGTTGCTTAAATTAATATAAGTCAAGTCTTATCTGAAATTAAATGAGTATTCAATGTGACTTTCTTTACTTAATGGTAGTGTTGATGCCAAAATTGTACTCCAATTCTGGAATGACCCAGCTAACATTAGCCAACTTTTGGCTAGCTCTAATAGTACATCAACTGGCAAACTATCCAAGTTATTTTACTTATGTTGAAATGGGACAAAAAGGCTACACAACATTTCCATACACACAACAGCTGCTAGATGTTGCTACCTGACAGATAGCTAGGGGCTAGAGCTGGACTGGCTGTGGTAGCTACTAGCTAGCTAGTTCATTCTCTTCAGACAGAAAGAACTTCAGTCGAGAGGGGATGAAACATTAGCTAATGTTACATGTCAGTTACACTACTATAATAAATATGAATTATTTATGTTAAGTCAAACAGTTACCTTGACAGCTACATCAGTCAAATAAAGAGCAGCCAGTTTCTTCTCTGCTTGCTTTTACTACTCAGAGAAAAAGCAAACAGCCTACCCAACCACTCTGAGGTGTCTGCATGGTACTCAAGCACAACTATGCCACTTTTTGTATCACAGTGCAATTATAAAAGTGTGTGTGTGGGGTGGGGGGATGTGTCATGTCCCCAGTGAAAGTTGTGCCCCTGTCTGGAACTATAGCTCTATCGAGGGATTTTCAGACTGTCTAGATACTATTGTTACACCAGATAATGTGATTAACTCCATACTTGGAGTTACAGGTTTGACTATTCAAAATGTCACCAGAGATTTTAACTAACCTGGTAGACTATAGGGAATATATTTGTTCTAGATTCGGCCAAACATGTCGTCTAAAATGTCTGTGTCCAGTTGCAGGTGATGCGTTTGAATTTAGAAAATGCTCGGTTAAAATAAAAATTGTTGCTCCATTAAGTAAATCCATCAATGTGTACACTGCCATTTTGTCTATTTAAAATGCATTTTCTCTCATTAATTAAGGTGGGTCCACCCCAAAGTGCCACGTCATGATGACACGGCTATCTCACGCTGGGAAATCGGGGAGAAAAAACTAGATCCGATTGGAAAAAATAATTTTGAACAGTAGTAAACTCTGGCATTTTTCTAGAGCTCCGACTTTCCGACCTGAAGATCGTTGACGTCATGATTTGACCTTGTTTTTTTTTTGTCTTGAAAGCACCACCAATCAATAAATAGACAAGATGGCGGTGTACACATTGTTGGATTACTTCATGGAGCAAAGAAATATTTTATTTCAATAATGGTGCATTTTCTAAATTAAAATGCACCATCTGCAACTGGACACTTCCATTTTAGAAGATATACGTTTGGCCGAATCGAGAATGAAGATGGTATCACCAATACCAGGTTAGATGAAAAATCGGACGTTTTGTTTTGGCAAACCTGTAACTTCCAGTAATGGATACCGCTCATCTTTGGTTAAATCACATTATCACTGCAGTGCTAGCTGTAGTTTATGCGTTCAGTACTAGATTCATTCTCTGATCCTTTAATTGTGGGTGGACAACATGCCAGTCATGCTGCAAGAGCTCTCATAGGCTGGAGGACATCCTCCGGAAGTTGTCATTATTACTATGTAAGTCTATGGAAGGGGGTGAGAACCTAGAGCCTCCTAGATTTTGTATTTAAGTCAATGTACCCAGAGGAGGACAGAAGCTAGCTGTCCTCTGGCTACACCATGGTGCTACCCTACAGAGTGCTGTTGAGGCTACTGTCGACCTTCTGTGCAAAATAGTGTATTTTAATCCATTATTTGGTGACGTGAGTATAGTTTTATCTAAAAATGATAACTTTTTAAGTGTTTTACCTTTTACATTTTTATGAAATTCACTGAGGATGGTCCTCCCCTTCCTCCTCTGAGGAGCCTCTAGTGCTCTGTGTCTACACATTCTCAGGACCTACAAGTTAATTTAACCACAAGATGGCACAGTCACGCAAGAGTTGACACACTGGACATCCTCCCCTCAATAAATGACATGCGAAAATACTTGGCCCTACAGTATGCTATGAAAATTATACAAATTGATTTGTAATTGCACTGTCCTGGTTCCAGTTAACAAACTACTAATTAAAAGTGTTATGACTACTTTGTAGTTTCATAGCACTATGATGGCAATTTAATTGACAGCGTCTGTAATCTACAAGAAAATAATATTGTTGCAATATTTCATCTATCTAGTGGGCACGCTCGATTTACTCAGCTGAGCGCCTGGTCCCAAAACGTACCCAACGCGTGTGACTGGGAACTCAGTCCACCCAGAAAGCTTGACGAGCTAAATCAAGCTAAGCGGGTCAATTGAAACAGAGTTTGCGCAGAAGCCCCGCCCAACCATTTCCATTGGTTGATTTGCATTGTTTTACTCCGTTCCCACCATCTGATTGGAGGCAACCCCAAGCAGTCATTGGCGCCTGGATGGGCTTTCCTTCAAGAAATCAACACGGTGAAAACAAGCAAAAAAGTTATTCGTGATTTCTTGTTTTATGGTTAGTTCCATAGACTCCTGCGCCTAAATCTCCCCAGTTCTGTGAGCCACCGGGCTGAATCTGACACGAGACCACATGGGGCGTCAACTGACGAGACGGCGCTCTCTGAGCTGGGCTTACGAGGGTTGAAGAATAGGGAGCAAGTTGCCAGCAGAGTAGGCTACACTACCCGAGTTCTGCGAATACATTCGCTACTGATGCCAGGTATGTTGTTCCGTTTCCAAGGACTGCGTCGCTAAAGTCACCGGTGGAGGAGGTAAAACAAGTGCTTGGAACTAAGTTGGCCCCTGGCGAATTTTGGATGAAGAATTGTCAGAGGGTGTAGGCAACAGTTGTTTATGCTCAATAATTTAACGACATAGCTAGTTGTTCGGGGTAATTTAGTTCATGGAATTGATACATCGACTGAGTCAAGTGGAGAGTCTGTGTAGTCAAGGCTATAGACTCAACGACGGATAGATCCAAAATTGAGTTATTGGCTATTGTGCGTAATAGGCTTTTATAAAACTGTTTATCAGACCGATTCACTGTAAGTAAGCAGTAGGCTACTCATTCAGAAGTAGAGCTTCATTGCCCAGCTACCCAAGAATTTAGTGCGAGGGACAACATCAGCATCCCCGCGATCGATCTAGCCTCCTGCGACAACACTGACGCAGATAGTCTTGCACTACAGTCTACTATTGTATCGCAGACCGGTGATGTTCCAATAATTCGGGATGTTCATACGGATAATGCTTTGAAATGACATTTGCTCAATGAATGGAATGGAATACAAAAACACTAGTGAGCAGATTGCCTCATCTCATTATCTCTGTGCAATAGTCACATCTGCATCTTAAAAATAACTGCTTATCTCGTCTCTCAAACAACCACACAGTCTGGGACTCTAAAGATTTACAAGAGGGATTAAATATGTCCAAAACGCTTAAGAAGAAGAAGCACTGGTCCGGTAAAGTCCAGGAGTGCGCGCTATCATGGGGGAATGCCGAGGAGTTCGGCTCGGTTGTGGACGTACAAGGGGGAGCAGAGCTGGGAGAATTCCCATACCTGGGACATGTGATTACTGAGGCAATGGTCTGTCACGTCGGGAGGTTACCGAACATCGGGGACGTGCTTCTGGAAGTGAACGGCACCCCTGTCAGCGGCCTGACCAACCGAGACACCCTCGCTGTCATCCGCCACTTTCGGGAGCCCATCCGTATCAAGACCGTCAAACCAGGTATGTTTAGTGTTGTTATTACCGTTCAGAGGTTTTGCAGCCTAGGCCCACTCTTCAAAGTTATGCATTTTACCATGATGTGTTACGTAATATGGCGTACTTGTCGTACTATGGTAACCTTGGTCTGGTCTGTGAAATCAAATTGACCCCATACTTGAGCTGTGACAACATGCATTCTTCTAGTTAACTCTCACCTGCCCCAAAGTCCACTCAGAAGACTTGAATTGTTGTCTTGCCCATACACACACTATGTGTTGTCCTTTCGGTGTAATCCTATTTGCCCAGGGCAGTTAATGGCCTGAGTCATAGCTGTGGGGTTAACTGGGACTGCACACGGTCTCTGGTAGGAATGGAATAAATAGTAAAGCTTGTAATTGGGCTGCGTCTTTGCCCTCCAGGATAGTGGGAGGATCAGGTGTGTGTGGCCTTTATTTGTCTCCTAGACTGCTTATGCCAGTACATCAAGCAGTATGAACTGGGTCATTCCACCAGTTCAGTGCCTTTTGAGAAGTGTAACTTGGTTACATTTGTTGTTGTTGTAACATCCTGTCATAAAGATCACATGTTAAACATGATCAAAAAAACACATTTTCTCATCTGAAGAGGTACAAGAAAAAAAGACTGACAAATACAGTAACAGGGGGGACTGTAACAGGGTTGATGATTTCTTCTTAAATGAGCCAGAACTCCCCATGGGGACTAGAATCTTGTTGTGTGCAACAGGGAGGGGCAATTGACTGCAAGCTGCACATGAAACAAGGTGTGAACATTTCTAGCCTGTCTTTGTAACAGGGTGGACGCGTTATGCTCGACCTGCTCCGTTGTCCACCACAAAACACCAGAAAATTGCCAAAAAAAGACTAGGAACGGCTCACCTGCTTTTACACTGTTCTCACTATTAGATGTTCAATGTTTCTTTTGAAAAACATATATATTTAAAAAGGAATGGTTTCACCATATTAAAATGTGAGTTCAGTTCATGTAACAAGGTTGACCTTCAAATGAAGGACTGACTTAAAATAATCACTACTCGCATGAAATCAATAATAATCTTCAGAGATGACTTTTGTCAAAGCAACACAATAACCAGGGATTTACAAAGATGGTGAAACTTGAAGAGATTTTGGAATGAAGTGGGCGACACGGGGTTGACAGAGGGACATGTCAAAATGCTGAATTTTGGCACTTTAGCAAATCTTCATATAAAAACAAAATAGGATTAAATGACTTTGCCGTGTGGTCTATATTAAAAGGCACTTCATTTGATATCAATTCAGTTGGTACACCATTTCTACTTAGAAATATCAACGACCCAACTTCACCCAACGGAAACGTAGAGAAGTGGGAGACGTAGGATGCTGTAGAATGATTGTGCTAAGATCTTTGTAGTTCAGCAGAACGTGTACCTTCTAGCTTGAATCAGCGCTAGGCTATCAAATGTGCGTGTGTAATCCTCTTTGTTTGGATGGACAGATGTCGTCGGTCTTTCCCCGTCCTGCCCGGTTGCTCTTACGAAACGTCCTTGCGTTCTCCCCAGTGGCCTACATCTTCTCCATGTCAAGGAGTTACTGACTTCTCCAACCTCATGGACGTTATCCCTCTCTCTCGTCTCATCTCTGTTTTACATGCATGGACGAGTGTGGTTACTGGTTTTACACAAGGAGACGCATGTAAATGAAGCGGGAATTGGATGTCATACTTACATGGCAACTTGTTATGGGTGTTGGGAGGAAGTGGTACTTTTCGATGTGTGTAGGGTTTTGATGTATGGACTGTCCCAAGTAGCACCCTGCTTTTTGGGACGCAGCAGTGGTCCGAGTGAAGAGGCGCTCTGAAGAAACACTAGTGATGGGGTGGTGGTGGTGGGGGGGGGGGGGGGGGGGGGGGTCGATAGTTAGAATTGATAGTGTGCCTGTTTATCTACCTTCCTTTCAAATGTGGGGTTTGGCAAACTGTTGCGCTTGATAGCCGTGCCGGCCTCTACACGGTGTCGCTATCCCAGCCAGTCCCTGTGTAGTGTTGATCTGTCTATCCCTCAGCCTCATGGTTAATTCACCCATCATCTATCTTTGATGGGGTCTCCATGCCTAGATGAGGCTGTCTGAGGATCTGATGTTACCAGGCCGGTGTTGTTGTGAACTCCAGTCCTGAGATGCAGGGCCTGGGTTACAGGGCTATAGATAAGTAGGGGCTGTCACACTGTAGCCTGGCTAGTGGTAACCATGGCACCACTGCCCATCTGTTGGCAGCCAGTGAGTTTATGACAACAGACACCTGAACTACACTGTGATGGTGGGGCTGGCCTGAGCTCAAAAGCTGAAGCTGGGTTGGAATCTTTAATCTGTTGCTCTGCTTACTTGTTAAAGCTATACTTTATTGCTATCGACGACTGTCTTTGTACTTTGTCTTGTCAAAGCCGGTGGTGATGAATCAATTTCCCTTGAGGGATGGATGAAGTTATACTACAACACATACACACCTGTATGCATAGAAGTCCAATGCTCAAGTAGCCTAATCTACAGTAACACATGATTGCATATCTTTGAGAATTATTGCAGTATTGCCTTATCTTAACACTTCCTCACCCTCTTAGCTTGCTCAATGCTCTCCACCTAATCTGTTGTTTTCTCTTCTCTCTGTGCTGCTTCTCCCTCCCCATCTACCCTCCTAGGGACATGCCTTCTCATTGGTTTTCTGTTGTCTTGTGATTTCTCTCCCCTTCATTCTATTCCCTCATTGACTCTTCTCTCTCCCTTCCCCAGTCTCCACAGCACCACGGGTCTATCTATAATACTCTGATAGCTTATTACATTATTGTACGTCAATGGAACAGTACATCTTCAGGATTGTGTGCAATCCAGATGCTGTGTTTGTGTGTAAATGAGTATGGGGTGGTTGATTAATACACCCTAAATTTGCACTGAAATGCTATGATCCCAGAAGAGCATTTCCCATCCCGTCTTCGTAACTGCATATTCTAGCCATGAGCATTACATCTGTGGCTCTGAGCCAAACAGGAGAAGAGCCGATGTGATGCTGCTCTCTCTATCTTGCTGAGTGGCTCCAGGTCAGGATTGGAAACGTAGCACACGTCCTCTCTTTAAGTAGCCAGAGGGTGTGTCCCAAATCGGACCCTATTTCCTTTTTATAGTGTACTGCTTTTGACCAAGGCCCATTTTAGGAAAGTAGTGCACTATAAATGGAATAGGGTGCCATTCCTCCCTGGTCAAAAGTAGTGCACTGCGGGCCTCCCGACTAGTGTAGCAGTCTAAGGCACTGCATCACAGTGCTAGAGGCGCCACTACAGACCCGGGCCGCGACCGGGAGACCCGTGAGGTGGTGCACAATTGGCACAGCGTCGTACGGGTTAGGGGAGGGTTTGGCCGGCTGTGAGGTCCTTGTCCCATTGCGCGCTAGCGACTCCTTGTGGTGGCCGGGCGCATGCAAGCTGACTTCAGTTGCCAGCTGTACGGTGTTTCCTCCGACACGTTGGTGCGGCTGACTTCCGGGTTAATCGAGCAGTGTGTCAAGAAGCAGTGCGGCTTGGCAGGGTCATGTTTTGGAGGACACGTTTCGACTCTCCTGAGTCCGTACGGGAGTTGCAGCGATGGGACAAGACTAACTACCCATTTGGATATCACGAAATTTTGGGAGAAAAATGGTTTAAAAAATTAGGGAAATATTAAAAGAAGTAATGCATCCAGTGTTATCCTGGAATCAAACCTGATTGTGCGATCTGCTTATTGTGTTGCTTTGCTTTGCACTTCTTTACATATTCCACATTTTGTTGTTGCAACCTGAATTCAAAATGGATTCAATCCATTTTTCTCTCACCCATATACACACAATACCCAATAATGACAAAGTGGAAACATGCTTTTAGAAATATTAGCAAATTTATTGGACATGTAATGCATAAATATCTCATTTATATACCTACACACAATTTCCTGAGTCAATACATGTTAGAATCACTTTTGGCAATGATTACAGCAGTGAGCCTTTCTGATTTAAGTCGAAGAGCTTTGCACACCTGGATTCTTCAATCTCTGTCGTTGGGAATTGATCATGGCTCGACAACCATTTTCAAGTCTTGTCATAGATTGTCAAGCAGCTTTAAGTAAAATTCTAACCCGGCCACTCAGGAACATTCACTATCTTCTTGGTTTGCAACACCAGTGTAGTTTTGGCCTTGTGTTTTAGGTTATTTTCCTGTTGAAAGGTGAATTCATCTCCCAGTGTCTGGTGGTAAGCAGACTGAAGCAGGTTTTCCTCTAGGATTTAGCCTGTGCTTACCTCCATTCTGTTAAAAAAAATTATCCTGAAAAACTCACCAGTCCTTAATAATAACAACAAGCGTACCCTTAACTTGTTGTAGCCACCACTATGCTGAGTGTGGTACTCAGTAATGTATTGGATTTGCCACAAAAGTAAGACTTTGTATTCAGGTTCAAAAAGTTAATTGTTTTGCCACATTTTTGCAGTATTACTTTACTGCCTTGTTGCAAACAGGATGCATGTTTTGGATTATTTTTTATTTCGTACAGGCTTCCTCCTTTTCACTCTGTCATTTAGGTCAGTATTATGGAGTAGCTACAATGTTGTTCATCCATCCTCTGTTTTCTCATATCACAGCCATTAAACTCTGTAGCTGTTTTAATGTCATTGGCCTCATGGTGAAATCCCTGAGTGGTCCTCTTCCTCTGGCAACTGAGTTAAGAAGGTGCCTGTATCCTTGTAGTGACTAGTTGTACCTTTTACACCATCCAAAGTGTAATTAATGACTTCACCATGCTCAAAGGGATATTCAATGTCAGAATTTCTTTGTGAGGCATTGAAAACCTCCCTGGTTGATTCTGTGCTTGAAGTTCACTGCTCGACTGAGGTACTGTACAGATAATTGTGTGGAATACAGAGATGAGGTAAACATTCATAAATCATGTTAAACACCATTGTTGTCCATGCAACTTGTGACTTGTTATGCACATTTTGACTACTGAACTTATTTAGGCTTGTCATAAGAAAGGGGTTGAATATTTATTCCCTCAAGACATTTCGTCTTTTGATTTTTAATTAACTTGTAAAATATAAAATAAAGTGGTGTACTTTTTTTCTTCTATTGAATCCATTTTAAATGAAAACTGGAACCAACAAAATGTGGAAAAGGTCTAGAGGTGTGAATACTTTACTTTCTGAAGGCACTATGTTAAATAGCTCAGCAGTGTCTCGTTATGATAAAACCATTAATGAGAGAACCATTTCACACTGGTTTTACAATCTCCAGCCCAGCAGAGTACCGCTGCAGTGTGGTGTTTAATGTGGTTTGTCTCGCAGTGCTAGTTTTATGAGATGGCTGCTCTGTTTCAACCAGTCGAGGGTAGCTTTACCCAGCCAACAACGTCTGCAACTTCTGTCCGAAACTCTTAACACATTTCCGCTTCTATGGACAAAGTCTTGTATCCATTCTAACGGCTGTCTCCATACACTTGCAGGAAAGTCTTCTTCCTTACGGCATTGTTTTATCACCAAACTCCATTTAATTATTTGTATTTGGGTAGGATGGTACCCCTTGTTCCCAGCTCACACAATGTCAGTAGGAGACAACACTACCAGAAAATTATGCTATTACAGAAGGCTCCAGCTAAGTAAATAACTAGTGTTGGTTGCCTTGTAAATGTCTGTCGCTCAGTGGGTTGTTAACCACTGTGACAGTAACAGCATAGCACTGTCACACTCCTCCCAGTCGTCCCTGTTTTTTTTATTATTAGATCAAATCAAAGTTTATTAGCCACGTACACAGTTTTGCTGATATCACAGGTGTAGCAAAATGCTTGTTTCTAGCTCCAATGCAGCAATAACTAGCAATACAATAACAATACACACATTCTCCAAAAGTAGGGGGGGGGGGGGGGGGGGGGGTGTATAGCTTTGCCTCGGTGGTGGTGCCTTTCACAGTGCCTTACCTAGGACAGAAACAAGACCGAGAAGGTCACAAAGTCTTACTTCTGTCATGGTGCAGAGAGGCTCACTGACAACAGGCCTGTCACAGAGGGGAGTGATACCTCTGAACTTAATTGGCTTGTAACAACGTTCTGATGATCTATAGCTCACCATGATCATGGACTATGGAATTGTTAGTCATTGTAATGGTTCTTATCAGCCCTTATCAGTCATGCTCCAGTGTTTGAGGTAGAAGCGTTATTACAGTCTCCCCGGCCTGCTTAGAACCTTCTCCCTTTCGTTGTTGGCCCACTGCATTCCAGATGCAGATGGAACTCCACTTGATCTCGTCTTCGGGTGTGCGTCACAGGAGGCTGGTGAGGGAAGGACGGGTTCAGAGTCATTCCTGGATTGGAGTGAATGGGATCAAGCACATGGAAACTACTTGTTTGATACCGCTCCATTTATTCTGTTCCCGCCATTACTATGAGCCCGTCCTCCCCAATTAAGGTGCCACCAGCCGTGTGTGTTACTTACGCCTTGGAGGAGGGAACACAACACCCTAATACACAACTCCCCGTGGAGTGAAAGAGGTATGTGACTGTAGGTGCGGGTAAGGATGACAGAGGCAGAGAATATTACCGTTAACAGGAAATGTATTTCCTTAACACGGTAATTGTCGGGAAAAGGGGCTGGACGGAACCAAAGCAAAGAAAGTAAAAGTTAGTCCCCTCTCCTACCTACCAACTACTTACCTATTCTTAGCACCACCTGGCACCACCTGGCACAGGTCCGCCCAGGTCTTACCTAGTGTGCATAGACAGAGTACATACTACGGGTATATGTATGCCCGCAGGCCTGTTGCCTAAACACTCCCAAGGTGCCTTCCTCTTCCCCCCCTGGGAACAAATAAAACAGAAGTCAAACTCTGAACAATTTGAATAAACTAAAAACACTAAGTCCTATGGCGTACACATACCCCTAAGTCCTATGGCGTACACATACCCCTAAGTCCTATGGCGTACACATACCCCTAAGTCCTATGGCGTACACATACCCCTAAGTCCTATGGCGTACACATACCCCTAAGTCCTATGGCGTACACATACCTCTAAGTCCTATGGCGTACACATACCCCTAAGTCCTATGGCGTACACATACCCCTAAGTCCTATGGCGTACACATACCCCTAAGTCCTATGGCGTACACGTACCCCTAAGTCCTATGGCGTACACGTACCCCTAAGTCCTATGGCGTACACGTACCCCTAAGTCCTATGGCGTACACATACCTCTAAGTCCTATGGCGTACACTAACAAAGGAACACTGGCTTTTCAAGCTGCAGAAAGAGTCGGTAATTGCAGACAGCTGTATCTCCTAACGAGAGGGCGGGGTCAGATCTCCAATCTGAAATGGGGCCGACCAATCAGCTGCAACATACAAACCCAAATCAATACAGAAACTGGGGAACGTAACAGTGTGTGTGTGGTATTACAGGCCTGACGTGTTTCATTCCCTCCTACCGGCTGCAGTCTCTGGGCTCATTCCCCAACCCTGTCACTCTCCTTCGCCCGCCATCCCACCATCCAATCCGCCCGTCTGTCCGACAGCTAGGCTGTCAGTGGGGAAGGAGGGAGGGAGTGAGAGCGAGCGGATGGGTGCATGGAGGCCCCAGACAGCAGCAGCTGCTGTGAATACTAAAGCATCCCCTCCTCCTTCTTTCCATCCCTCCCTCTCCCCCCCTGACACGGCCGACTCCTGCAGCAGCTCTCGCTCAGTACTAAGGTGATTTTTATATAGGCTGTGTTCCGGGTCATCTTTATTGTAGTCGCATTCTCCGGTCGCATTCCAGGTCATTTGCATTGCAGTCGAGCTACGCAGACGATCAGATCTGGTCGGGAGAAAGTGTTTTAACTTTGAGCACATCTCAGAAGATTACTGTGTTTTTCATTTGCTTCCTGAAAAGTTCTAGAAACACTATCAGGCATTCTCCAGACATCGGATCATCTGCACAGTGTGCAATAGAGACGGCCTGGAATGTGGCCAGTACTTCAACTCCTCCGTTCCCACATTACAGAGCATGAGAGACCCACTGAACCCTCTCACAGGACGACAGGAGGAGAAAAGGGAACCAGGGAAGACTTAAGAGGCTCTGTGGTGCCAGTCTATTGGCCCAACACTTGTCATTCCCATCAAAGCTGCGTGGCGTTTAAAATATATTCCACTGTTTGTTTGCCTGGCAGGGAACAGACTTTTAATAACTAGTGGCGAACCGGACAGCGTGTGTGGGAGCCCGCGTTGGAAACCTAACCTAGATGCAGAGTGATTCGGGTGTCCCGGGCACTTGTTATTTATCCCTGTTTTATTGTCCTGTCTGTCACTTTGAGACCGTCAGCATGGTAATGAATAGGGCCTGCAGCAATGATGACGTTTTAATATGATCTGTGGTCTCTTCTAACAGCCACGTTGTCCGAGGGGGAGGGGGAGGGGGGTGGGCATGACTTGGCAGGCCGGGTGTTTACAGACAGAGGAGATGTCTGCTGCTTTCACTAATGCCCCCTTCATTTCTCTGACCGAGGGAGTGGAGTGGCCGTGCCACGGTGTGGTGTCGGGAGTAGCAGCCGTGTCTCTAGGTACGTAGATGCCTGTGGAAGTGCAGTACAACACGCGCACGCTGTCTCTTGTCTGTTAATTGACCCCATGCAGTGAAGCATCATGGCTGCAGTTTATTCCCCCGGAGATGAGGTGAGGTCAGCCTTGTAAATAGTCAGTATAAATAACACATTCTGTCACAGGGCACATTATCCCCAAGCTTAATGGTAAAGCGTAAGAGTCAATGGCCTGGGAATATGATGCAGCTGTTCTGTTAAAGCAATGCATCCTGGGACAGATTTCTAGTCACGTAGGGAAATGTTTCCCTTTTTTTTCTTTACCTCCCTTCATCCGTGGACAAACAAACGCGGTCTGTCATTCCCCTGTGCAGCAGAGTGAGCTCTGTCATGGACACCCTGATAAGCAGCTTTCAGGCTAATGGCTTGATGCTTGGAGAGACAGGTACACGGTGGGAGGCTGGGGGTGCTATCACAGCGCTAGCAGCTGTGTGAAGATGTGCCTTTTGAGCAGTGACGTTGACCTCGGACAGAAGCACACAATGATGAATTTCTGTTCATCTCATGAAGGTGGTGACAGACGGTGCTTATTCACAGCCAGCTGCTTTTAAAGGGAGATAAGGAAGTGGAGAGTGGAAGGGAAACAAAGGAGGGAGAGCAGGGAAGATTGGATGGCGTGTGCACTGCACAGAGGGGCGGATCTCAAGTAAGATGGTCACTTTATTGGTCAATTGCACACAAGGTCCAATCGAAAGCTTTACTGCTTTTATAAACAATTTGAAAACTCTAAAATGGTATTTGGAGAACACCAAAAACAAGCAAAATTTACTCCAGCCATTATCACCGTGGCTGCTGTAGCTTCATTCCCCTCAGTTGATAAGGGACATAAACATTCTACGCACTAGCTCAGCACTGGGATTAAAAACTCAAATTTAGTTTCATGTCAAGTCAAACAGCAGTTACTGAGCCATCTTCCAGTTACCGAGCCATCTTCCAACTCTGCACTGTTTTGAGAGGAAACTTGCGCTGTTCACTGCAGCCAGGATAACAGCCTGCCCGCCCGCTCCGAGGCGTCAACGTGGTCCTAAAGCCAGCATCTTGACTGGAGTAGTGTAGAGAAGCTAGCTAAACTAGTCAGCTTCAGCTAGCTCGACTAATTTATGCCACATGCTGCACTTTCTCCCCAACCCCATTCAGATGAAACAACTGCCTACCTGTTGGTTGTTCCTTGTAGCCTAGCTCCTTCTCATTTCACACACTTTTTTTATTCTGTCATTTTATTCCATCTTGCATTGCATTAGTGAACTGTCACTCCCCTTGTACTCATTGAGCCTCTTTGCCGGTTTGATTGGCCAACATGAACAACAAGCTACATGTGAATGCTATCAGTCTTTTTATGGGGCGCACCATGCACGTCATAACTACATTCAAGTTTGTTTTATTCAATTCATAATTTGAAACGTCAAAGGTCCTTATGCAAACAAAAATAATGAACAATGAACACAATTGCTTTTTTTTCTATGGCAATTTGAATGCACGAGATCCTGAGGCCCATGGCCGTGCCATTCATTGGCTGCCATCACCTCATGTTTCAGCATCATAATGTCACGGCCCCATGTCGCAAGGAACTATACATGATTCCTGGAAGTTGAAAATGTCCCTGCTCTTCCATGGCCTGCATACTCACGAGACATGTCACCCATTGAGCATGTTTGGGATGCGCTGTATCGACGTGTACGACAGCGTGTTCCACTTCCTGCCAAAATCCAGCAACTTCACACAGCCATTGAAGAGGAGTGATACAACATTCCACAGGCCACAATCAACAGCCTCATCAACTCTATGTGAAGGAGATGTGTCGTGCTGCATGAGGCAAATGGTTGTCACACCAGATACTGACTGGTTTTCTGATCCATGCCCCTATCTCTTTTGAAGGAATCTGTGATTAACAGATGCTTAGCTGTATTCCTAGTCATGTGAAATCCATAGATTAGGGCCTAATGAATTAATTTCAATTGACTGATTTCCTTATGAATTGTAACTCGGTAAAATCTTTGAAATTGTTGCATGTTGCGTTTTTAAAATATTTTTTGTTGTGCGTAACAATGTCACGTGGATATTTTAATTGCATTAAGAAAAAGGCCTTTTCGGTGTTAAAATGAGCCTATTTATTTAATACTTGCACAAGTATTCAAATACTAATGTCCGTTCGGATATTCTAGTAACCGTGCACATCGCTAGTATGACATGCCGCTATTGGCCAATTTGGTCTGACTCCCGAGTACGAGATGCCCTTCTACACTGCAGAGGCACCGAGGGTCATTGGGAGCAGAGGCAGCTGGCATCTCTGCCCACATAATCTCCTGACCAGAACGTTTCCCATGGAAGTAGATGCAGAGATTATAGAGGGATCAGAAATGCAAATATACAGAGCGAGGGAGAGGATGTGACTGAGAGAGTGGGGTTGCTTCTCTGTACACACACACACACACACACACACACACACACACACACACACACACACGTCTATAATAAAATTAGTTTTGACTCCTCCCCAGCCTGACTAACACTCCCCTCGACACCCCACCACTAGAGAACAGGCACAGTTGGCTCTTTGGAATCGTAATATCTGCAAATAACTCTCTCAGCCCTCCTTGTGAGCCGCCAGTGAGCGCACGTGCATAAGAATGAGAAATTAAGGCCGAGATGAGGATTGTTTCTTCAGTTCTAGTGGCCTTTTGAGGGGAGATGCAATTAGAACGATGGGATTTGTGGCGCTTTTTATTCCTGCAGGCTGGGGCTTGATGTTGTCATTGATTCTCCTTTCCTTAGTCATCATTCTGATGTCCACAGATGTTCCTTAGTTACCACCCACCCTGTCCTGCTCTGTGATGTTGCAGGTGTTCCGCCCTGCTGGTTGTATTTTTAGAGCTCTTTTTGTTTTCTTTGATTCATTCTCCCGCTCTTTTCTCTTTCTCCGGGATTGCTTGGTGTTGTTAGGGAGAGATGGGCCCGAAGCTGTCTTTGTCTGGCCCCGCGGCTTCCTGCTTGCTTTGTGCTCCTCCTGACTGTGGTAATAAAACCACTGAACTACAGAGAGATGGTTCTCGATCTCAGGCCTGGCAGGGCCGTGTTGGACCACGGCCCGTCTAGGCCTCTCAATTGTCTCTGTGGTCTGTGCCAGGCTGCCAGCTCAACCCACTCAGCTGTTTGTCACTGCCACTCTACCTTGAAGAATCGATTTGAGTCTCTCTGGTGGCAGTACCCATGGTTTCCTCCAGGACCAGAATCAAACATAAGAAAGCCACATCAGCCTACCTTCAAATTAACCACCACCCGCTCAGGACCTCGGACTGGAGCGAAGGTTCAGCTTCCAGCAGGACAATGACCCTAAGCACACAGCCAAGACAGCGCAGGAGTGGCTTGGGGACAAGTCTGAGTGTCCTTGTGGCCCAGCCAGTGCCGCGACTTGAAACCAATCGAACATCTCTGGAGAGACCTGAAAATAGCTGTGCAGCGACGCTCCCCATCCAACCCGACAGAGCTTGAGAAGATCTGCAGGGGAGAAACTCCCCAAATACAAGTGTGCCAAGCTTGTAGCGTCGTACCCAAGACGACTCGAGGCTGTAATCGCTGTCAAAGGTGCTTCAACAAAGTATTTACTAAAGGGTCTGAATACTTCTGAAAATGTGATAACGTTTTTTGCTTTGGGCTATTGTGTGTAGATTTGAAGGGGGAAAAATACAATTGAATCCATTTTAGAATAAAGCTGTAACGTAACAAAATGTGGGTAAAAGTCAAGGGGTCTGAATACCTTCTGAATGCACTGAATCTATTGTCACCCTCTGAATGAGACAAACACACAATCTGTGTCTCAAGGCTTCAAAATCCTTCTTTAACACCTCCTCACTGATTTTTGAAGTGCTTTTAACAAGTGACATCAATAAGGGAACTTAGACTGATCAAGTGAATCCAGGTGAAAGATATGGTATGGAAAGATTAGGTGTTCTTAATATTTTGTATATTTCCTGGTATTTTTATAACACAATGCCAACTGAACCTGGAAGCCAGCCGCACCAATGTTTTGGAGGAAACGCAGTACAGCTGGTAACTAAAGTCAGCGAGCGTGCGCCCGGGCGACACAAGGAGTCGCTAGTGCGCGATGGAACAAGGACATCCCTGCCGGCCAAACCCTCCCCTAACCCGGACAACGCTGGGCCAATTGTGCGCCTCCCCATGGGTCTCCTGGTCGCGGCCGGCTGCGAAAGAACCTGGACTCGAACCCAGATTCTCTAGTGGCACAGCTAGCACTGCGATGCAGCGCCTTAGACCACTGCGCCACTCAGGACCCCTTTCCTGGTAGTTTTAAAGGGTCTCTTTCACATTTCATTGGTATGTTGTTGTCTACCGCTGTGAGCCGGCAGACTGGAAGACAACATGTTGCGACAGCACACACAACCTCTTTATTCAGTCCACGATTTGTCATTTCCTATTCTTCACTAATAGGCACGACCCTCCTGATGAATTGCAGATTGTTTTGTGGCTACAGCTGTTGTCAGCTCTGATTTGGGCCCAGTGCCAACCATGAGAACCTTTAAGGGTGATGTGATGTCTGGTTATATTGTAGCATGCTGGCTATCCTGCCCATTGCATCCTCATAAAGTCTCCCACTGGACAGATGAAGGAATTAGGCCACAATTTGCACCACATGACACAAGTACGTACGGTGGGAAAATGGTTAATGCTGCCGGACCGCAGAAAATCGAAGGTTCTGGGAAAGGAAAGCTCCACTCAGATTTATTATTACCAATCTCTATGGGGTTACCTGGAGTCGGTGTAAGACGTGAGCTTCATTTTAAAAACCTGTCATGTCATTGGATTGGTGTATTGCCGGGGGAGACAAACATACTGCAGAGTCCCAATGCTCCAGTTAGATAAGTGTCCTCATCAGAATTCATGGATGCCAGAAATCCTGCTCAGGCCATTTGGTTGGCCTTGCATTTGAGGTTTTCTAACAGCTTATTGATCGGTCCAATCTCAGCCTGTTAAGCCAGCATCCATAGCATAGCGGTAGGACCCCTGGTCTCCATGTGGAAGGACACACACACACACACACACACCAAAAACAATAGTGGAGCTGCAAAGAATTCCTGATAGCAACAGGGTTAATTGTGTGATTTCTCAGCAAGTATACACTGACTATACCAAACATTAGGAACACCTTCCTAATATTGAGTTGCACCCCCCTTCACTCAGAACAGCCTCAATTTGTCGGGCATGGCTCTAATGCTTCCCACAGTTAGGTCCACCATCAATTTGGGTGGTGGACCTCATTTAATACACGCGGGAAACTGTGGCGCATGAAATGGGTGCTGCTGGGAACCATACTCCATTCAAAGAGACTTAAGTATTTTATCTTGGCACATACACGATCCATGTCTCTATTGTCTTAAGGCTTCAAAATCCTTCTTTTAACCTGCTTCCTCCCTTTTTATCTACACTAACTAAAAGTGGATTTAACAAGTGACTTCAACAAGGGATCACCAGACAGACCAGCTATTCTTAATGTTTTGTATATTCAACGTATATTTCCTGGTAGTTTTAAAGTGTATCTTTCACATTTCATTGGTATGTTGTTGTCTACCATTGTGAGCCGGCAGACTGGAAGACACACAACCTCCTTTATTCAGTCCACAATTGTCATTTCCTGTTCTACACGGCCCTCCTGATGAATTGCAGATTGTTTTTGCTTCTGAAAAGAGGAGGCCTTTATATAATCAGATGAAAGCACAAGGCTGGATGGCCTCTCTGTAGCTCGAGCTCAGTTCAACTTCACAGGGCCCCTCTTCACTAGCAGCACCCCTCAGTACCGGGGCCTTTTTAAACTCGATAGTCCTTTTGAGATTGGCCCTTTACAACTGTATTGGTCAAAGGGAGAAGATGAGAGGTGGCTCTATGTATTGTCCCTGTGATTATGTGACTGTTGGAGTGCCCATTAACAGTTCTCATTCAGCACTTCTAATGCTGGAGAGACTGGGGATCCGGATCACTGATTGCCTCGGCATATGATGGCACAGCATGAAAACCATTTTGTCTTTCATGCACCCTTCTTCACAGACGGCACACTCTTTCTCTCTCCTTCTATGACGGTGTGGATCCTTCAGATGTGTTGACTAGTCGGGAACTTACATGTACTGTCTAAGACAACCTGTCACGGTTGGATGACCCAATGGTTGTTCCAGGAGAGCCATGTCCCCCCCCCCCCCCCCCCACGTTCCCTCCTCTTGATCATTGAGTCTCTCTGCTCTCCTCGTTTCCCCCGAGAGAGGATTCTACTATTGTAAGCAGCAAATGTACATTTTGCCTTCAATTGACTTTTTATCAGCAACAATGTGTCACGAGAAATAAATCTGTCAGCACTGATGGCAGCAAGTGAGTTCTCCCAAGGTGCTTTTCAAAAAAGCCGTTCAGATATAATTGTGTACGTGCCAAGCAGTTTTAACCCATTGCGTTTTTTAAGGACAAGCTGGAAAATGTCACATTACTTGAAGAACAAGAAGCATTACTGTAGTATCTGCTAGTTTATTATTATCTGTAAAGTCATTTTAAACATTGCATAGACAACAATGACATGCCTTGTCTAAACATGTTTCAGAGTACTGTAACATAAGTCCCGTGTTTGTAAAAATATAGCTCCCTTGCATATCATGAGTACAAAGACGAGACTAATATTTGTGGGGAATTGAGTCATGTAAGGAATGCAGATATTTGGAGTTTGATGGCGGTGAGAACAGAATGTGCTTCTGGGAAGCTGTACTCGACACGAGAAGTGTATTGTTACCAACAGGTGTTCTGGCAGCCAGTTCACATTGTTTCCATTTGGCTGTTGGAGCTGTGAGGAGCACAAGATGTCCTCTATTTCACTGAAACACGGTCTTATTTAGTCTTTTTAATTCTCAGGAAAACACGGTCTTATTTAGTCTTTTTAATTCTCAGGAAAACACGGTCTTATTTAGTCTTTTTAATTCTCAGGAAAACACGGTCTTATTTAAGTCTTTTAATTCTCAGGAAAACACGGTCTTATTTAGTCTTTTTAATTCTCAGGAAAACACGGTCTTATTTAGTCTTTTTAATTCTCAGGAAAACACGGTCTTATTTAGTCTTTTTAATTCTCAGGAAAACACGGTCTTATTTAGTCTTTTTAATTCTCAGGAAAACACGGTCTTATTTAGTCTTTTTAATTCTCAGGAAAACACCGTCTTATTTAGTATTTTTAATTCTCAGGAAAACACGGTCTTATTTAGTCTTTTTAATTCTCTAAGTGTTTTCCTCTGTACTTTTAACTGTATTTTCTCATAAGCTCCAGAGTGTGGGAGCAGCGTCTTTTCTTTGGTGAATATCATAGCGACAAGCTGCCGCACAGAATTTGACCCAGGTATACAGATCTGAAGTGTTGTGATTAGACGTCGACCGATTATGAGTTTTCAACGCCGATACCGATAATTGGAGGACCAAAAAAGCTGATACCGATTAATCGGCCGATTTATAAAAAAAAGTATATATATACAGTGCCTTGCGAAAGTATTCGGCCCCCTTGAACTTTGCGACCTTTTGCCACATTTCAGGCTTCAAACATAAAGATATAAAAGTGTGTTTTTTTGCGAAGAATCAACAACAAGTGGGACACAATCATGAAGTGGAACGACATTTATTGGATATTTCAAACTTTTTGAACAAATCAAAAACTGAACAATTGGGCGTGCAAAATTATTCAGCCCCCTTAAGTTAATACTTTGTAGCGCCACCTTTTGCTGCGATTACAGCTGTAAGTCGCTTGGGGTATGTCTCTATCAGTTTTGCACATCGAGAGACTGAAATTTTTTCCCATTCCTCCTTGCAAAACAGCTCGAGCTCAGTGAGGTTGGATGGAGAGCATTTGTGAACAGCAGTTTTCAGTTCTTTCCACAGATTCTCGATTGGATTCAGGTCTGGACTTTGACTTGGCCATTCTAACACCTGGATATGTTTATTTTTGAACCATTCCATTCTAGATTTTGCTTTATGTTTTGGATCATTGTCTTGTTGGAAGACAAATCTCCGTCCCAGTCTCAGGTCTTTTGCAGACTCCATCAGGTTTTCTTCCAGAATGGTCCTGTATTTGGCTCCATCCATCTTCCCATCAATTTTAACCATCTTCCCTGTCCCTGCTGAAGAAAAGCAGGCTCAAACCATGATGCTGCCACCACCATGTTTGACAGTGGGGATGGTGTGTTCAGGGTGTTGCTTTTACGCCAAACATAACGTTTTGCATTGTTGCCAAAAAGTTCAATTTTGGTTTCATCTGACCAGAGCACCTTCTTCCACATGTTTGGTGTGTCTCCCAGGTGGCTTGTGGCAAACTTTAAACGACACTTTTTATGGATATCTTTAAGAAATGGCTTTCTTCTTGCCACTCTTCCATAAAGGCCAGATTTGTGCAATATACGACTGATTGTTGTCCTATGGACAGAGTCTCCCACCTCAGCTGTAGATCTCTGCAATTCATCCAGAGTGATCATGGGCCTCTTGGCTGCATCTCTGATCATTCTTCTCCTTGTATGAGCTGAAAGTTTAGAGGGACGGCCAGGTCTTGGTAGATTTGCAGTGGTCTGATACTCCTTCCATTTCAATATTATCGCTTGCACAGTGCTCCTTGGGATGTTTAAAGCTTGGGAAATCTTTTTGTATCCAAATCCGGCTTTAAACTTCTTCACAACAGTATCTCGGACCTGCCTGGTGTGTTCCTTGTTCTTCATGATGCTCTCTGCGCTTTTAACGGACCTCTGAGACTATCACAGTGCAGGTGCATTTATACGGAGACTTGATTACACACAGGTGGATTGTATTTATCATCATTAGTCATTTAGGTCAACATTGGATCATTCAGAGATCCTCACTGAACTTCTGGAGAGAGTTTGCTGCACTGAAAGTAAAGGGGCTGAATAATTTTGCACGCCCAATTTTTCACTTTTTGATTTGTTAAAAAAGTTTGAAATATCCAATAAATGTCGTTCCACTTCATGATTGTGTCCCACTTGTTGTTGATTCTTCACAAAAAAATACAGTTTTATATCTTTATGTTTGAAGCCTGAAATGTGGCAAAAGGTCGCAAAGTTCAAGGGGGCCGAATACTTTCGCAAGGCACTGTATATATATTTTAAATAAAATAAATAAATAACTAAAAAATGTATTTGTAATAATGACAATTACAACAATACTGAATTAACACTTATTTTAACTTAATATAATACGTCAATAAAATCAATTTAGCCTCAAGTAGATAATGAAACATGTTCAATTTCGTTTAAATAATGCAAAAACAAAGTGTTGGAGAAGAAAGTAAAAGTGCAATATGTGCTATGTAAGAAAGCTAACGTTTCAGTTCCTTGCTGAGAACATGAGAACAAATGAAAGCTGGTGGTTCCTTTTAACATGAGTCTTCAATATTCCCAGGTAAGAAGTTTTAGGTTGTAGTTATTATAGGACTATTTCCCTCTATACCATTTGTATTTCATTAACCTTTGACTATTGGATGTTCTTATAGGCACTTTAGTATTGCCAGTGTAACAGTATAGCCTCCGTCCCTCTCCTCGCTCCTCCCTGGTCTCGAACCAGCAACACATTGACAACAGCCACGACATCGAAGCAGTGTTACCCATGCAGAGCAAGGGAAACAACCACCCCAAGGCTCAGAGTGAGTAAAGTTTGAAATGCTATTAGCACACGCTAACTAGCCTGCCATTTCACTTCAGTCACACCAGCCTCATCTCGGGAGTTGATAGGTTTGAAGTCATAAACAGCGCAATGCTTGACGCACAACGAAGAGCTGTTGGCAAAACGCACGAAAGTGCTGTTTGAATGAATGTTTACGCGCCTGCTTCTGCCTACCACCGCTCAGCGGTAGATACTTGTATGCTTGTATGCTCAGTCAGATTATATGCAACACAGGACACTCTAGATAATATCTAGTAATATCATCAACCATGTGTAGTTAACTAGTGATTATGATAAGATAAGTTTAATGCTAGCTAGCAACTTACCTTGGCTTACTGCGTTTGCATAACAGGCAGTCTCCTTGTGGAGTGCAACGAGAGAGAGGCAGGTCATTATTGCGTTGGACAAGTTAACTGTAAGTTTGGATCCCCCGAACCGACAAGGTGAAAATCTGTCTTTCTGGCCCTGAACGAGGCAGTTAACCCACCGTTCCTAGGCCGTCATTGAAAATAAGAATGGGTTCTTAACTGACTTGCCTAGTTAAATAAAGATTAAATAAAGGTGTAAAAAAAAAATCTGATTATTATGAAAACTTGAAATCGGCCCTAATCAATCTGCCATTCCGATTAATCGGTCGACCTCTAGTTGTGATTCACAACATTGAAGAATGCTTTGACTCTCGGTAAGGTGGTGTTAGGTGTTCATACTTTACCCACATCATACAGACCTGGGCCCGGTTTCCCAAAAGCATCTTAAGGCTAAGTTCGTTAGAACAATCATCAGGGCGTCTTTAAATTTCCGTAAGTCTTTTTTTTAAATCATGTTGCATTTTTAAAATCGATCGTAATCTAACGCCTGGCTTATACCAATCGTAGAACGGGTGGGTGTGTCGTTGGATCACAGTTCGCCGTCCCACGTCACTTTACACAAAGTCTCAGCCAAATATAGGGTCAGGGTTCGTTACGGTCATGAAAATCCTAGAAAAGTATTGACATTTTGAAATGGTGTTTTCCAGGTCTGGAAAAGTTTTTTGGGAAAATTATAAAATCCCCAAAGTTTGGGGGAAAAACGTGGAAATTAATCTAATTTATTTAGGCACAGTTTCCTTTTTTAATAAATTTGTACAAAATGAAAAACGATATCTGCAGGGATCGTCTGAGACCAGCCACCCAGGCAGCTGAGGAAGCAGTGGGTTTGCGCAACAGAATAAATTGTGTACAAACTGCCAGAAACCATCTCAGGGAAGCTGATCTGCGTGCTTGTCATCCTCACCAGGGGCTGGACTTGGTGGTAACCATCTTCAGTGGGCAAATGCTCAACTTTGATGGCCACTGGCACGCTGGAGAAGTGTGCTCTTAACTGATGAATCCTGGTTTTAACTGTACCGGGCAGACGGTGTGAATGGCGTTGTGTGGGCGAGCAGTTTGCTGATGTCAACGTTGTGAATAGAGTGCCCCATGGTGGTGGTGGGGTTATGATATTGGGCAGGCATAAGCTACGGACAATGAACACAATTGCTTTTTTTTCTATGGCAATTTGAATGCACGAGATCCTGAGGCCCTTTCTTGTTCCCTTTGTCGTGCCATCACCTCATGTTTCAGCATCATAATGCACGGCCCCATGTCACAAGGATCTGTACTCACTAGACATGTCACCCATTGAGCATTTTTGGTGTGCTCTGGATCGACGTGTACAACGGCACGTTGCAGTCAGTATCCAGCAAATTCGCAGAGCCATTGAAGAGGAGTGGGACAACATTCCACAGGCCACAATCAACAGCTTGATCAACTTTATGCGAAGATGATGTGTCGCGCTGCATGAGGCAAATGGTGGTCACACCAGGTGCTCACTGGTTTTCTGATCCACGGCCCTAACTTTTTAAGGCATCTGTGACCAACAGATATGCATATCTGTATTCCCAGTCATGTGAAATCCATAGATTAGGGCCTAATGAATTTATTTCAATAGACTGATTTCCTCATATGAACTGTAACTCAGTTAAATCTTTTGAAATTGTTCCATGTTATTCTTGTTCAGTGTACATTATTAAGCTATTCATATGATTTCAATTAAATAGTAAATCAATTTATTGTTTTCGGCGAAACAAATGATTCACATCGCCATTGTATTAGTTGGTATTCAGTTGAATGGAATCAAGTGAATAAAGATAATGAGGGAATCGCGAACATTCATTTTAAGAAATAAGATTTCGATGTAGCATTTTCTTTTGGATTATGTGGCTTGTTTTGTAGATACTTCCAGTTGATTTGGGCATCAAATGTATGGGACATTGCAACTGAATCGATGCTGGTCAGTCAGCCTTCAAAGTAGACGCCGCTTGTAAGGTAGCTAAGATAAATGTGACCAAACTAGAAAAGGTAAATTTTAATGACATTTTGTGGGCTTGCTTCAGCTCAATAAAACGTTTTGTAGCCTACCATGGCCGTTTTGATACATTTTGAATGACCTAATTATTTAAAACGGCATATAAAGTATGTGGTGGTAATGTTGCGGTGTTTTACATAAAGGGTGGTCAACCATCCTCCCAGGAGAGCTAATGGGTATGCAGGCTTTTATTCCTGTCCCCCTCTGACAATCCACATTTTGGAAATGAGCTGCTAAACCGGACCTTGATCAACTGGCTCTGATGTGTTTGAGCAGAGCTTGATCAGAAGCCTGTACACCCAGTAGCTCTCCAGACTGAGGGTTGACCACGTGTTTCATACATTGCCGAACGGGTATTCTACTTAGGGGGGTGGGGTGAAGGGCCTCCCAGAGTCGATACAATATTACGCTAACTTTTTATGCGTATAGAGAGACGCCGCCCATTGTTGGTCATGGAAATTTGGTTATAACTCACGAAGTCATGGAAAGGTCATGAAATCTCTGTGTGTATGAACCCTGTAGAATGAAGACTGTATATCTGTTTCTCTGTGACCGCCGGCAACGTAGTAGTTAAATATAAATAGCCTAAAAAGTTTGCTATGTTATAAACAAGTGAAGCAAGGATGCATAAAAAAAATGAATGATATAATAGCTAGATTATTAGGCTAAGTATTGACGTGCACTTTTTGTACACAGTCCCCCCATTCACTTATGTGTATTAAAGTAGTCAAAAGTTTAGTATTTGGTCCCATATTCCTAGCATGCAATGATTGATATGGAGCTTGTGACATTTGTTTTGGTTGTGTTTCAGATTATTTTGTGCCCAATAGAATGTATTGTGTCATTTTGGAGTCGCACAAATATTATTATAGCAGGGGAGGTTAGCATGATTTTATTTGGGGTTCGGGGCTATACTATTTGTGCGTCATTCTGGAATATCCGTAATCATGGTAGCATCCACATTAATGTAGAAGTGTTGTTATTTACAATAAAAGTGACTCCAAAATGACTACATGATTTACCATTAATTTCATTTCACTGATGTGGCCACAACACATTAAGGGAATGTGGTCAAACAACTAAAATAGCCAGCCAATGCAAATGCCATCATCTGGTGTTTTTCAAATGTGAATTTTCCTCATTGGAAACTAGTTAAACAAGGATCCACTTAAGTGTGTAAACAAAATGGTCTGAAGAGGTCTGACGCCGCTAGAGCCACAGAAGCTGATGAACTGGGCCACAGAAGCCCAGTTCAGGAGCTGTAGAAATGGGCCACAGGAGCTGTAGAACTGGGCCACAGGAGCTGTAGAACTGGGCCACAGAAGCTATAGAACTGGGCCTGAACTGCATTCCAATCCCTCAGAAACAAACCTGGTCAAGGCTGGGTATCGGTCTCTGTTTACATACCACGTAGGTATGTAAACAGATTGATATGAGGAGGTCTGACGCCTCTAGAGCCACAGAAGCTGTAGACCTGGGCCATAGAAGCTGTAGAACTGGGCCACAGAAGCTGTAGAACTGGGCCACAGAAGCTGTAGAACTGGGCCACAGAAGCTGTAGAACAGGGCCACAGAAGCTGTAGAACAGGGCCACAGAAGCTGTAGAACAGGGCCACAGAAGCTGTAGAACTGGGCCTGAACTGCATTCCAATCCCTCAGAAACAAACCTGGTCAAGGCTGGGTATCGGTCTCTGTTTACATACCACTTAGGTATGTAAACAGATTGGTATGAGGAAGTCTGACGCCTCTAGCCCCATAGAAGCTGTAGACCTGGGCCATAGAAGCTGTAGAACTGGGCCTGAACTGCATTCAATCCCTCATAAACAAACCTGGTCAAGGCTGGATATGTCTCTTACCTGCCCCCCCGTCCCCCTCTCTGTCGGTCTCGGTCTGTCTCACGCTTTCTGTTTCTCCCTCTCTTTCTCTTTCTCTCTTTCTCTCTGACCTGATTGAAGCACTCAGGAGGAAATGAGAGCGGCAACAGTGTGGCCGGGAAACAGCAATGACTGTAGCTGTAAAGCAACAGGGAAGCAGCCCGTCCGGTCCAAGGCTGATTTGAGGAGAGGACTATTAGGGTGACGTCCTCTGCCAAGACTGCAAATGAGCTCTGTGTGTTCTGTGGGGCTCCTGAGGGTCTGGGAGATGAGCCCAGCTCTTTCACTGATTCAACACTTCTGCTGACAGACCGAGGCTGGCAGCCTCTACGGCTTGGCAGAGCAGAGGGGACATAGGGGCAGTGATGGATAAAATTGAGATCCTTCAAGACAGCCAACCTCTCCCGAGCTCTGTCCTGGAGATGTTGCTCTGGACATACAGTGCCTTCAGAAGTATTCACACCCCTTGACTTATTCCACATTTAGTATTCACTAGTGATTTTTACATTTTTGGCCGATACCGATATCCAATATTTTTCTTGCCCCCAAAAAACGTTTTTTTTTTTTTTTTTTTTGCAGCCGTTTAAGCATTCTAGTACAGTTAAATAGTTAACACATACACAATGACACAGCGGTCTAAGGCACAGCATCTCAGTGCAAGAGGCGTTACTGTAAATAAACATTTGTTCTTAACTGACTTGCCTAGTTAAATAAAGGTTACACACCACACCACACTGACCAAAAAGTTGTTTTGTTGGCATTTACGTACAGTTGAAATCAGATGTTTACATACACTTAGGTTGGAGTCATTAAAACTAGTTTTTCAACCACTCCACAAATTTCTTGTTAACAAACTATAGTTTTGGCAAGTCGGTTAGGACATATACTTTGTGCATGACACAAGTCATTTTTCACTGACACAGACAGATTATTTCACTTATAATTCACTGTATCACAATTCCAGTGGGTCAGAGGTTTACATACACTAAGTTGACTGTCCCTTTTAAATGGCTTGGAAAATTCCAGAAAATGATGTCATGACTTTAGAAGCTTCTAATAGGCTAATTGACATAATTTGAGTCAATTGGAGGTGCACCTGTGGATGTATTTCAAGGCCTACCTTCAAACTCAGTGCCTCTTTGCTTGACATCATGGGAAAATCAAAAGAAATCCGCCAAGACCACAAAACAAATTGTAGACCTCCACAAGTCTGGTTCATCTTTGGGAGCAATTTCCAAACACCTGAAGGTACCACGTTCATCTGTACAAACAATAGTACGCAAGTATAAACACCATGGGACCACGCAGCTGTCATACCGCTCAGGAAGGAGACAGGTTCTGTCTCCTAGAGACAAACGTACTTTGGTGCGAAAAGTGCAAATCAATCTCAGAACAACAGCAAAGGACCTTGTGAAGATTCTGGAGGAAACAGGTACCAAAGTATCTATATCCACACTAGAGTCCTATATCGACATAACCTGAAAGGCCGCTCAGCAAGGAAGAAGCCTCTGCTCCAAAACATCCATAAAAAAGCCAGACTAAGGTTTGCAACAGCACATGGGGACAACGATCGTACTTTCCTCTGGTCTGATGAAACAAAAATAGAACTGTTTGGCCATAATGACCATCGTTATGTTTGGAGGAAAAAGGGGGATGCTTGCAAGCTGAAGGACACCATCCCAACTGTGAAGCACAGAGGTGGAAGCATCATGTTGTGGGGGTGCTTTGCTCCAGGAGGGACTGGTGCACTTCACAAAATAGATGGCATCATGAGGATGGAAAATTATGTGGCTATATTGAAGCAACATCTCAAAACATCAGTCAGGAAGTTAAAGCTTGGTCGCAGATGGGTCTTCCAAATGGACAATGACCCCAAGCATACTTCCAAAGTTGTGGCAAAATGGCTTAAGGACAACAAAGTCAAGGTATTGGAGTGGCCGTCACAAAGCCCTGACCTCAAGCCTATTAAAAATGTGTGGGCAGAACTGAAAAGGTGGTGTGCGAGCAAGGAGACCTACAAACCTGACTTGGTTACACCAGCTCTGTCAGGAGGAATGGGACAAAATTCAACAAATTTATTTTGGGAAGCTTGTGGAAGGCTACCCAAAACGTTTGACCCAAGTTAAACAATTTAAAGCCATTGCAACCAAATACTAATTGAGTGTATGTAAACTTCTGACCCACCGGGAATGTGGTAAAATAAATAAAAACTGAAATAAATAATTCTCTCTACTATTATTCTGACATTTCACATTCTTAAAATCAAGTGGTGATCCTAATTGACCTAATGACAGGGAATTTTTACCTGGATTAAATGTCAGGAATTGTGAAAAACTGTGTTTAAATGTGTTTGGCTAAGGTGTATGTAAACTTCCGATTTCAACTGTAAGTCCCCATTACCAGTAAAACATAATCAAAACCTATTTCTTTCACGTACTTGCTGTGCTGTTCAGTTGTTTCATTCTCAACCAGGATTTCTATGAAACACCTTTTGGGTCTTTGTCTGTCAAAAAAGATACACGTTAAATAACAGAAGTGTCTAACACCTATTTGACGTGTCAAATAAGCTTGTTGACCAATCAGGACCTGAATAAGACTGCGCATCAGATAATTTAACATGTTCATACATTTTTTACGTAGTTATTACATATTGATTACACGATCACTCATATTTAAATGTCACAACGATTCATTGATACGTCTGCTATGATGCTGGTAAAGTTGTCTCGCGCACCTACAGTGCTGGTCATTAAAAAAAAAAAACCTAGCTAACTCATGGATACAAACAATGTTCTTCCCCAAGAACATGGCAAAACAACATCTGTTTCAGTTGCCATATGGTTAGCTAGCTAAGTATATAGCTAGGTGTCAAAATCTAAAATAACCCTAATTTATAAGACTGTTCTTATTTGATTAATGGAGGTCGGACCCATTTATGTGAAGCTAGCCACGATAAGGATTAGCCATAATAGTGGACTTTGCGGTTAGCCTTCAAAATAAAAGTATGCCATTGACATTGATGCAAATGAATACCAATAGTAGAGTTATGCCATTTAATAGATCATGCTAAACGAGGTTGGAACAAAATACAATAATTTGTTAATTTGACAAAAATCTGTTGAAATTACACTAGATGTATTATACTTTAGAATTGGATTGGGGGCATACTTATTTCACTGTACATCCTTACCACATGTCATTGATCCACAATCCATATGTAACAGTCTACTCAGTGACACCCAGAGAACATTAGCGCCGTAGCTCTTATTGCGGCACTGAAACAACTGAACTTTAGCCACATTTATTGTCAACCTACTCTGTGTATTTAACACTACTCCAGAGGAAAAACAATACTGCATGGATGTTTTGGAGTCTCATAACTCTGAAGAGGACATTGGGAAAAATATCATGGGTACTGAGTAGAGGTCGACCGATTATGATTTTTCAACACCGATGCGCGATTATTGGAGGACCAAAAAAGCAGATACCGTTTTAATCGGCCAATTTTTTATTTATTTATTTTTAATTAATTTGATTTGTAATTATAACAATTACAACAATACTGAATGAACACTTATATAATACATCAGTAAAATCAATTTAGCCTTAAATAAATAATGAAACATGTTCAATTTGGTTTAAATAATGCAAAAACAAAGTGTTGGAGAAGAAAGTAAAAGTGCAATATTTGCCATGTAAGAAAGCTAATGTTTCAGTTCCTTGCTCAGAACATGAGAACATATGAAAGCTGGTGGTTCCTTTTAACATGAGTCTTCAATATTCCCAGGTAAGAAGTTTTGGGTTGTAGTTATTATAGGAATTATAGGACTATTTCTCTCTATATCATTCATATTTCATTAACCTTTGACTATTGGATTTTCTTTTTGCCACTTTAGAATTGCCAGTGTAACAGTATAGCTTCCGTCTCTCTCCTCGCCCCTACCTGGGCTCGAACCAGGAACACAACGACAACAGCCACCCTCGAAGCAGCGTTACCCATGCAGAGCAAGGGAAACAACCACTCTAAGGCTCAGAGCGAGCGAGTGGCGTTTGAAACGCTATTAGCGTGAGCTAACTAGCCTGCCATTTCACTTCGGTTACACCAGCCTCATCTCGGGAGTGGATATGCTTGAAGTTATAAACAGCGCAATGCTTGACACACAATGAAGAGCTGCTGGCAAAACGCACGAAAGTGCTGTTTGAATGAATGTTTACGCACCTGCTTCTGCCTACCACCGCTTAGTCAGATACTTAGATACTTGTATGCTCAGTCAGATTATACGCAACACATGCTAGATAATATCTAGTAATATCATCAACCATGTGTAGTTAACTAGCGATTTATGATTGATAGTTTTTTATAAGATAAGTTTAATGCTAGCTAGCAACTTACCTTGGCTTACTGCATTCGCGTAACAGGCAGCCTACTTGTGGAGTGCAACAAGAGGCAGGTCGTTATTTGGTTGGACTAGTTAACTGTAAAGTTGCAAGGTTGGATCCCCCGAGCTGACAATATGAAAATCGTTCGTTTTGCCCCTGAACGAGGCAGTTAACCCACCGTTCCTAGGCCGTCATTGAAAATAAGTATGGGTTCTTAACTGACTTGCCTAGTTAAATGAAGATTAAATAAAAAATCGGTGTCCAAAAATAACGATTTCCGATTGTTATGAAAACTTGAAATGGGCCTAATTAATCGGCCATTCCGATTAATCGGTCGACCTCTAGTACTGAGTAGACTTCTACCCCATTTCGTTGATCCCCAAGCCTTATTGCACTGTACAGTGCAATATGAATGTCAGTACACACAATAGGCTGACTTGGGAGGTGATTTCACACAGTCACAGTCCCGCGATAAGAGCTACAACGCTAATTTGTGTAAACTCTTCACAGTTGTGTTCTGTGGGTGTCACAGAGTAGACTGATACCCCATTTTCATTGCTTCACATTCCAACCTTGCTTAACATTATCTAGTCTAAATATGGCATGGTTCCACCAATTCTAACTTTCTGCATCCCTTTCAAATAGGTTATTTTATTTTGAAGGCAAACCGCAAATTCCACTATTGCGCCTAATCCTTATTGTGGCTAGCTTCACAACACATAACCAGGTGCGGTCGAGCCTCACTAGCCAGATGAAGTTAGATGGCTGCTTATATCGTTAGCTTTGGGCAACAGGGTCAAGTAGCTGGCTAGCTATTTATTTTCATGAACTGAAATTCAATTTCAATAGGCGAACAACAAGTGGCTACCTAGCTAATACTTATTCACAAGGATTCCTAAATCATTGCTAAGAATAATGAGAATTACTGCAGTTTATACAAGTCATTGTTTTCAGGCTGGTTGTATTGGTGCTAGCTAGGTACCAAGCTAAAGCTAGCTAGCTAGGTACCCAAGAAGTTGCGGTCGAACAAATGATGCATTATTACCAAGGTGGTATTGTAAACACATCGTTCGTGGCCGGTGTTTGCTTGTTTGCAGACTTTTTTTTGTACAGCTTTGACAGTGCTACTGATGATAGTGGTGGCACTTGGCTTGCATGTGCAAATTCAGAAGACATACCATTCTATAATAGAAGTGTGTTATTTGACACGTATCTTTTTTCACACAAAGACCCAGATGGCGTTCCATAGTATGTTGTGAAGCAAATAGCAGTGACGCTGTACTGTTTAACTCCGGTAGGCCAACATCGGAAAAATAGTTGACTTGGTAGTGTGTACCGGTGCTCGACCGGTCGCAAAAGCCAACATCACCCACGACAGAACGGTTGATTGTCAAGGGCAATGGGATGTCATTATCTTGGCGTTAATGGATTTTGCCTTTTGAGTTGTCTCGCTGAAATGTTCTTACTCTTTCAAATGACTGCTTGACTTGTTGACTGCTCAATCCACACAGAAGACATTATGGGGTAGTTTAGGAATGCTGTGTTTCACGTGTAAGCGCAACATTTTACATGACATCATTACGTCATGTGCCTACGTTATATAGGTATGCACGTCAGCTTTGACATCGGTTTTGCACATCGGCGTTAAACTAGACGTTGGGCCGATACCGATGTTGGCATTTTTAGCAAATATCGTTCGATTCCGATATGTTCACTGATTTCATATCGTACACCCTTGAGTCGGCTCATGTTACAATCACCTTTGGCAGTGATTGCAGCTGTGAGTCCTTCTGGGTAAGTCTGTAAGACGTGTCAAACTCATTCTACGGGGGGCCGAGTGTCTGCATTTTTTCACCTGTACTTGATGGACAAATGAAGTTCACTGATTACTATGGAACTGCCCTCCCCTGGTTCTCTAGGTCTTTAATTCAAAATAAAAAACAAAAATCAGGAGACCCACTAGGCACTCCGTGGAAGGAGTTTGACATCGTTGCCATAAGAGCTTTGCACACCTGGATTGTACGGTATTTATTCTTAAAAAAATTATTCAAGCTCTATCAAGTTGATCATTGCTAGACAGCCACTTTCAAGTCTTGCCAGATTTTCAAGATGATTTATGTCAAACTGATTTTTAAGGCCACTTGGGAACATTCAGCGTCATCTTGGTAAGCAACCAGTGTATATTTTGCCTTGTGTTTTAGGTTAATGTCCTGCTGAAAGGTGAATTTCTCTCCCAGTGTCTGTTGGAAAGCAGACTGAACCAGGTTTTGCGCTAGGATTTTGCCAGTGCATATCTCCATATTTTGTTTATTTTGATCATCAACTCCATAGACCTTGGCTATGACAAGCATACCCATAACATGATGCAGCCACCACCATGCTTGGAAATATGAAAAGTGGTACACAGTGATGTGTTGTTGGATTTGCCCCAAACAACGGTTTGTATTGAGTACAAAAAGTTAATTTCTTTGCCACTTTTTTTTGCAGTTTTACTTCAGTGCCTTATTGCAAACACAATACATATTTTGCGATATTTGTATTATGTGCAGGCTTTCCTTATTTTCACTGTTTAGATTAGGATTGTGGAGTAACTACGATGTTGTTGATCAATACTCAATCCTATTACAGCCATTAAACAGTGTCCTTCTCCTTTGTAGTGACTGGGCGTATTGATACACCATCTAAATTGTAATGAATAATTTCACCAAGCTCAAATGGATATTCAATGGATATTCAATGTCACCTACCTAGGTGCTCTTCTTTGTGAGGCATTGGAAAACCTTTTAATGACTTGTTACTTTTATTTCTTCTTCTTATCCATATTCTTTAAACGGCGTTGTTGGTTAGGGGCTCGTAAGGAAGCATTTCACTAAGGTTGTATTCGGCACATCTGACTAATACGATTTGATCTTTGTGAGAATTTGCTCTAAACGATGATAGTTTACTATAAACATAAATAGACTACTAGCACAATGTACATTCCATGATCCTATCACTGTACTGATATTCAGCCTGACCGACCTCCCTCCACCAGTTGTCCATATTCTACTCTGGTCTATGTAAAGTGAGACCTGTGTTGTCCTCACTACTCACACTGAGGCCTCCAGCTGACTAGGCATTTCGTGACAGACTGGTCACAGCATGGCTCTCCCAGGGAGGGAAGGTCTCTACACCTGGCTGTCCCCCCCACTCTGCCAAGATCCAGGAGGGCCCGGCTGCCTGTCAAAGCCCAATTTATGGCCATCTCCGCCCCCACAGAATAGGTATCCTTCATTGCTAGTAGGTACACACATAATTGAATGGTGTATGGAGATAAGATTCGGGCAGACTACTGCCTGAGTGAGTTTCAGGTCTGCACTCTGCAGTACCTGTGTTTCTTTCTCTCTCTCTCTCGCTCGCTCTCTCTCGTTCTCCCTCGTTTGTTCCATCAGGCTGTTTGTTTGTTTCCTCTGATTTATGATGGGGGTTTATCGCAGCACTCCAGCATGTGCCATGATATGTAAATATGTGACCAGCTTTATTGTCTCCAAGCAAATAACAGCATTAGCCTGAAAGTTTGTATGCATGATGATGATCACGGCCCTCAGTCACTGCTTCCTCAGCTCCTTCCACTGCTATAGGCTAGCTGACATTCCTGTGTGTGTGTGTGTGCGTCTTCTGTAGCTGACATTCCACTGTGTGTCACAGCTCAACCCAGGGAGTTCGGGGCTTATGTTTCACTGTTGTTCAGTTGACAGAGCAGAAATGTGCTCTTCTTCTGTTTGATCATGGTTCCTCAGGCCCTTGGTGTTGTCATACACTGAGACAGCTGCACACTTGGCTCTTGCCCCCTTCTGTTCTCCTGGCTTGGGAGAGTTCACAAATGAGGTCAGAGTGAACCAGCCTCTGGCTGACACACACACACACACACACACACAACCCTCTCCCCCTGCCCTCCTAACCCTGGTCCTCCTCAGCTAACGATCTGCCCCCACTCCCTGTCCTGGTTGTATCTATTATTGGGATGTGCCTCCTATTCATCCATCATCCCCCTGCTTGGTGATGCGGGGTGGTAAGGGCCCACTCTCTGTCCTCTACAATGCTCTGTACAATGCTCTCTCTTCCTCCCTCTGTCCTTATTTGCGTGTATCTCAGTTACGAGGGAGCCGCCGACTGGATGCAGAGATGAATTTGGGGGTCCGTTCCACTCCACTGACTGGAGAGATTGGTTCAGTACTGTAGAATGAGAGATGGTGGGGGGGGGGGTTGACAGGTTGGGGCATGGCAGGAGTGCCCCTCAGTAGCCTGGTGAACCCAGACTGAATGCTGCATTGGTGGTTTATCCAGGCTAGCCCCTCAGGGTTCATCTTAACAAACTGACCAAGAACCATCTGTCAGCCCAACATCACGATGATGAAATATATATTTATCTTATTGATATGAAACCCTACCTCCTTCAGAGAGTATATTAAATACGACCTCTGTCTTATTTTGCCCATAATTCAATGAGTTTCCAACTAGCACTGACTTTGCTGATAACTTCTTTATTGAGGAAAAATGTCCTGTGATGCGTGGTCGTCTCACCTAGCTATCTTAAGATGAATGCACTAACTGTAAGTCGCTCTTGGGTAAGAGCGTCTGCTAAATGATGGCAATTTTGTAGGACATGGAATCGAAGATCAATCCACTCGTTTCTCCTTGCTTGAAAAACTAGACTGCCTCAGCGGATAAGGAGGAGGGAGAACTAGAGCGGGAGGGGCATGGAAACACTGAACGGAATGGACTCTGGCGTCATTTGACCTATACAGTCTCATGTAAAACGCCGTGGTTACACTTCTCTGTCGCTCTCTCTTGAGGCAGGTATGTAACTGTGCTATTAGCCACGACACAAAACTAGCCGCACTTGTTTGTGGGTTTCGGGGAGTTTCTTTGAGCATTGTGTTTCCTCTCTATCCTGTTTTTCCAGATCTGATGTCGCCATAGACACACACAGTACTAGTAACGCCATTCTTGCAGAAGGCTGTGAGAATTGCCAGGACCCGCGGCTCTGAAAGACTGTTGTGACACTCAGCGGCCATGCATTGTTTTCTCTTTTCTCCACTGACACCACACAAAGCCTAGGGAAAAAAGTATCGAGCCGTCTACTCTAACCCACCACCAAGAAAACAATTTGTGCCAGTTTTTTAAAAATATATATATATATATATATGTATGTATGTATGTATGTATGTATGTATGTATGTATGTATGTATGTATGTATGTATGTATGTATGTATGTATGTATGTATGTATGTATGTATGTATGTATGTATGTATGTATGTATGTATGTATGTATGTATGTATGTATGTATGTATGTATGTATGTATGTATGTATGTATGTATGTATGTATGTATGTATGTATGTATGTATGTATGTATGTATGTATGTATGTATGTATGTATGTATGTATGTGTCTACTCAGAAAAAATTGGAAGTCCTCTCACTGTCAACTGCGTTTATTTTCAGCAAACTTAACATGTGTAAATATTTGTATGAACATAACAAGATTCAACAACTGAGACATAAATTGAACAAGTTCCACGAACGGACTAACAGAAATGGAATAATGTGTCCCTCAACAAAGGGGGGGGGGGGTTAAAATCAAAAGTATCAGTCAGTATCTGGCGTGGCCACCAGCTGCTTTAAGTACTGCAGTGCATCTCCTCCTCATGGACTGCACCAGATGTGCCAGTTCTTGCTGTGAGATGTTACCCCACTCTTCCACCAAGGCAGTTCCCAGACATTTCTGTGGGGAATGCCCTAGCCCTCACCCTCCGATCCAACAGGTCCCAGACGTGCTCAATGGGATTGAGATCCGGGCTCCTTTGCTGGCCATGGCAGAACACTGACATTCCTGTCTTGCAGGAAATCACGCACAGAACGAGCAGTATGGCTGGTGGCATTGTCATGCTGGAGGGTCATGTCAGGATGTCACAGTACGGACATGGCCATTTATTTCCCTGGCCACATCTGTAGTCCTCATGCCTCCATGCAGCATGCTTAAGGCACATTCACGCAGATGAGCAGGGACCCTGGGCATCTTTCTTTTGGTGTCAGTAGAAAGGCCTCTTTAGTGTCTTAAGTTTTCACAATGATGACCTTAATTGCCTACCGTCTGTAAGCTGTTAGTGTCTTAACAACCGTTCGTCAGGTTCATTAATTGTTTGTTTATGGTTCATTGAACAAGCATGGGAAGCAGTGTTTAAACCCTTTACAATTAAGATTTGTGAAGTTATTTGTATTTTTACAAATTATCGTTGAAAGACCATGTCTTGAAAAGGGCCGTTTCTTTTTTTGCTGAGTTTATATATAATTTTGACCTTTTTTATTTAACTAGGCAAGTCAGTTAAGAACAAATTCTTATTTACAACGACAGCCAAGGAACAGTGGGTTAACTGCAGATTTTTATTCAGGGATTTGATCTAACAACCTTTCGGTTACTGGCTCAACACTCTAACCACTAGGCTACCTGCCACCCCAAAATACAGGAGTAGTTCACATACTATGGGAATGGTTCCTGCTTGGTCTAGTCTTGACAGAAACAGTGTAGCAGTGTGGTGTTTAAGATAACATATCTGGTTTGGCTCCCAACTCTACCTCGAGTAGACCGGTACAACACTTGCTGGCCTCTTAGGCTGGGGTTAAACAAAGCAACTTCCACGCAATTTTAGCTGCAGGTTATAAGTGAAATCTCAAGCAACTTTGCTGTTACATGAAGCAACTCAAACGCAATTAAAATGGGTTGCAACATCCATTTTAATTGGGGGGAGGTTCACGAAGAAATCAAACAACTCAGTTGCAAGTTGTGTCATATAACGGCAGCCTAACGTCTCAATCATGGTGTAACTAATGTGTCCTGTAGTGTTAGCAGTGTGTCCTGCTGTACTGGGGGGGATCTGGGTCTCTATTCACAATACATTTCAGTAAATGTGCTAATCTACGATTAGCCCCAAACCCTTCCCCTCTTTATTATAATTTGAAAGGCAAAACTGATCCTACATCAGCACTCTTTGTAAGTACTGGCCCAGGTCTGGAGGGCAACAGCAGGGCATTTGTCTGGACCTCGGCACTCTGTATGCAATGTAGCCCATGATACAGTATGTATGGCCCCTTAAAATCCGCAATGCGGAGAACTCTGATGGAATCCAGACATTAAAACGGAATTCGAAAATGTTTGTATTTATTAAATTAATTAATTTGCCCAAGTTTATCATAAGACATTAACGGAGTGCATCTGTGATTCGTAGTTCCTGCCACTTTCTGAAGAACCAATGAGAATTTCCCCATCTGTATATTTGCGGTGTGCGCATCTTTCACTTTCTGCCCTAAGTATGGCGTATAGTAGGGTCATTGTGTGTGTGTATGTGTGGACACTGTCCAGTGTTCAGGGACATGTGAACAAAGACACAGACCGAGGCCAATTATCCAGCTACCATGAACCCTGCCGTCTGTCACCCTGGAGAAGAGAAGAAAGGGCTGTCTGATTACCACAGCACTGCAGGTGCCTTCTGTTCTAACTTTATGCTTCAACACACACTCCACCTCACGCAGTCAGTGCACTTACCTCTCAGGCACCCATTTATAGGAATGTGCTTGATTGAATGTCACTAGCTGTGGTGGCACATGCCAGATTGTGTATCGTTGGAGAGGCTTGGGGTGTGTGTGATGCTGGGTTGAATGAATCAAGGATGTTCACAGCAGTGTGGCTACTCCCAGCCAGCCAGTCGCCAAAGTAGGAGCAAAAGATGGGGATGGCTCAGACAGACAACCCTCCCCTCCCTCCTGCTGGAGAAAAATTAGCCAGGCTCCATACCGGCTAGGGGAGAGCTAAAGTCGTCAGGAAACAGCAACAGGGGTAACATACGCCCAAATGACTTCAATTGTATACAACCACAAGGAAATGTCATGACATTCTGTGTCTACTGCTGTGATTAGGGTAGATCTAGTCACTCAGCCGTGTCTCTATGCCTCAAAGTACCATATTGTTGTAAAGTTGGCTGGTGTGACTGACTGAGGAGTGTGCGTACTGCGTCGGGAGTGCACTTTGAACAGCTGCTGTTTTAATGACTCAGATTTGTGCTCTGATATTTTTCTCCGGCTTGGCCTCATGAGGTTTATAAGTGTATTGCTGTTCAGTCGATGGGCCTAACAGAGACACGGTAGTATTGGGTGTAGTGACGGTGTGTGAGCGCCAAAGCCTTTCTCTCGATTCTTTCAACTGACCAAAGTCCAGTGCTGCTCGAAATCCAAACAACGGTGATGAGTTTAGTCTCGGTTGGTTTGGAATAATTCAGTTCACGCTTGAGCCAATTTGCAGATTGTCAGACTGCTTCTAACACTTGTCAAATTCTACCAAATGCAATCAGTTTTGTTGTTCTTGTTGACTTCTCTTTGGAAGTGTGAGAATAAGCTACTTCTGACCCCACACACCCTCATACTCACATTTGTCCTTTTTGGTCCCTTTACAGCCAGTAAATATAGACTGTGTCAACATTCCTGTGAACCGAAACCAAGCACTTGTGTTTACCTACATTACAGTGGCCAGGGTCCACACACGACCACACCACTGTACCTTAGCCAACATTAGTATTTTGAACATCAAATAGAGAAGTTGATATTCCTGAGTAATCCAAGTCCGTCCCGAAAATCTTTCTGCAAAGTTGAGCTCAAAGGAAGCACAGTAAGTACAACAGAACCCAAAGCCCGAAATTTGGCTGGAATCAGCAAGGTACATGGGCTCCCAAGTGGCGCAGCGGTCTAAGGCACTGCATCTCAGTGCTAGATGTGTCACTACAGACCCTGGTTTGATTTCAGGCTGTATCACAACCTGCTGTGATTGGGAGTCCCATAGGGCGGCGCAGAATTGTCCCAGCGCTGTTAGGGTTTGGCCGGGGTAAGCCGTCTTTGTAAATAAGAACTTGTTCTTAACTGACTTGCCTAGTTAAATCAAGGTAAAAAAAATACATTAAAAAATGACAGAGGACTTTTATGTCACAGTACGTGGTTATGTACGGGTTTATATGTGAGGGGAGTGCGGGTTTGTAGGAAGATTTGGCCTGTGTCATTGGAAAAGTGTGATGAGTTAAGTGAGTAAGGAAAATGGGTGCAAATGCCAGAGCCCATGTGTGTCTGCGAGCAGGAGTTGTGACCGACCGAGAGTTTTACTCTTGCGCAGATATGGGATATACATTTGAAATATATCGTTTTAATTAAGAAGTCCTTATCCGTTTTTATAGGCCTACTGCAAGTAGCCTACGGCGCCATGACAGAGAGGTGAACGTGGTCAGAGGCCCTCTAAAGCAGCGCCGCCCCCTCGAGAGTCTGATCCTGCCTGGCAGGGTTGGTCCAAAAGCCAAAGCCCCCGGATGGGCGAGCATAATATACAAGGATTTTCTCAAAGCTGCTAATGAGAACCTTGACGACCTCGTACCTAGCTGGTAGGAATTCCGGTGGAGTACTCCACCCAGGTAGTAGCAGTGCTGGCACCACCGGCTGCAGTAACACATGGGGAGGAAGTCCAAATATTTTTCCATGTACTCAAAGGTTTGTTATTAACATGTTTTAACCACTCCTATAAAATTGGTAGACTATCAGATACTCGGTAAGAAGGTCTCATTTCAATATTACTGAAACGGGACCCATATGGTAAATCTAAATATCCAGTCCACCTAAAAAAACTGGATACCCCTTACACTTCAGTGTTGTGATGCCAAAATCCTCGCAAAAACCTGGAAGAGGAAGCCTAAGTATTGTTGCCAATTTAGTTTACTCCAATTATTGGAGGGGTGATAGGGTTAGGGGAAAATAATAGAAGCAATATATACATACATACATACACACACACACATACATACATACATACAATACAATACAATACATACAAAATGCAGTGTAGACATTGTTAATGTTGTAAATGACTATTGTAGCTGGAAACGGCTGATTTTTAATGGAATATCTACATAGGCGTACAGAGGCCCAGCAACCATGTGTTCCAATGGCACATTGTGTTTGCGAATCCAAGTTTATCATTTTAAAAGGCTAATTGATCATTGCAAAACCCTTTGCAATTGTGTAAGCACAGTTAAACTGTTGTCCTGATTAAATAAGCAATAAAACTGTCCTTTAGGCTAGTAGAGGTCGACCGATTATGATTTTTCAACACCGATACCGATTATTGGAGGACCAAAAAAAGCCGATACCGATTAATCGGCTGATTTTTATTTATTTATTTGTAATAATGACAATTACAACAATACTGAATGAACACTTATTTTAACTTAATATAATACATCAATAAAATCAATTTAGCTTCAAATAAATAATGAAACATGTTCAATTTGGTTTAAATAATGCAAAAACAAAGTGTTGGAGAAGAAAGTAAAAGTGCAATATGTGCCATGTAAGAAAGCTAATGTTTCAGTTCCTTGCTCAGAACATGAGAACATATGAAAGCTGGTGGTTCCTTTTAACATGAGTCTTCAATATTCCCAGGTAAAAAGTTTTAGGTTGTAGTTATTATAGGAATTATAGGACTATTTCTCACTATATGATTTGTATTTCATATACCTTTGACTATTGGATGTTCTTTTAGGCACTTTCGTATAATTGCCAGTGTCACAGTATAGCTTCCGTCCCTCTCCTCGCTCCTACCTGGGATCGAACCAGGAACACATTGACAACAGCCACCCTCGAAGCAGCGTTACCCATGCAGAGCAAGGGGAACAACTACTCCAAGTCTCAGAGCGAGTGACGTTTGAAACGCTATTAGAGCACACCCCGCTAACTAGCTAGCCATTTCACATCGGTTACACCAGCCTAATCTCGGGACTTGATAGGCTTGAAGTCATAAACAGTGCAATGCTTGAAGCATTGCGAAGAGCTGCTGGCAAAACGCACGAAAGTGCTGTTTGAATGAATGCTTAAGAGCCTGCTGGTGCCTACCATCGCTCAGTCGGACTGCTCTATCAAATCACAGACTTAATTATAACATAATAACACACAGAAATACGAGCCTTAGGTCATTAATATGGTCGAATCCGGAAACTATCATTTCGAAAACAAAACGTTTATTCTTTCAGTGAAATACGGAACCGTTCCGTATTTTATCTAATGGGTGGCATCCATAAGTCTCTAAATATGCCTGTTTCATTGCACAACCTTCTATGTTATGTCATAATTCCGAAAACTTCTGGCAAATTAGTTCGCAACGAGCCAAGCGGCCCAAACTTTTGAATATACCCTGACTCTGCGTGCAATGAACACAAGAGAAGTGACAATTTCACCTGGTCAATATTGCCTGCTAACCTGGATTTATTTTAGCTAAATATGCAGGTTTAAAAGTACATACTTCTGTGCATTGATTTTAAGAAAGGCATTGATGTTTATGGTTAGGTACAGTCATGCAACGATTGTGCTTTTTTCGCATAGTGCTTTTGTTAAATCATCCCCCGTTTGGCGAAGTTGGCTGTCTTTGTTAGGAAGAAATAGTCTTCACAGTTTGCAACGAGCAGGCGGCCCAAACTGCTGCATATACTGTGTTGCAAGAGAAGTGACACATTTTCCCTAGTTAAAAGAAATTCATGTTAGCAGGCAATATTAACTAAATATGCAGGTTTAAAAATATATACTTGTGTTTTGATTTTAAGAAAGGCATTGATGTTTATGGTTAGGTACACATTGGTGCAACGACAGTCCTTTTTCGCGAATGTGCACCGCATTGATTATATGCAACGCAGGACACGCTAGATAAACTAGTAATATCATCAATCATGTGTAGTTAACTAGTGATTATGATTGATTTGTTTTTTATAAGATAAGTTTAATGCTAGCTAGCAATTTACCTTGGCTTCTTACTGCATTCGCATAACAGGCAGGCTCCTCGTGGAGTGCAATGTAAAGCACGTGGTTAGAGCGTTGGACTAGTTAACCGTAAGGTTGCAAGATTGAATCCCCGAGCTGACAAGGCAAAAATCTGTTATTCTGCCCCTGAACAAGGCAGGGAATGTGTTCTTAACTGACTTGCCTAGTTAAATAAAGGTGTAGAAAATCAAAATTAGGCCAAATCCTTGTCCAAAAATACAGATTTCCGATTGTTATGAAAACTTGAAATCGGCCTAATTAATCGGTCGACCTCTAATCTGGAGCATCAACATTGGATTCGATTACAGCCTCAAAATGGCCAGAAACAATGATCTTCAGAAACTCGAGAGTCTATTCTTCTTCTGAGAAATGAAGGCTATTCCATGCAAGAAATTGCCAAGAAACTGAAGATCTCGGACAACGTTGTGTACTACTCCCTTCACAGAACTGCGTACACTGGCTCTAACCAGAATAGAAAGAGGAGTGGGAGGCCTCAGTGCACAACTGAGCAAGACGACAAGTACATTAGTGTCTCTAGTTTGAGAAACAGATGCCTCACAAGTCGTTAACTGGCAGCTTCATTAAATAGTTCCCGCAAATCACCAGTCTCAACGTCAACAGTGAAAAGGCGAATCAGGGATGCTGGCCTTCCTAGGCAGAGTTGCAAAGAAAAAGCCATATCTCAGACTGGCCAATAAAAATAAAAGATTAAGATGGGTAAAAGAACACAGACACTGGACAGACGATGATTGGAAAAAAGTGTTATGGACAGACAAATCTAAGTTTCAGGTTTTCCGATCACAAAGAAGAACATTTGCAAATGGAGGAATTCTTTGACGAAAGCAAAGTTTGAAGGACACAATTATTTCAATTTAAAAATCATTATTTATAACCTTGTCAACGTCTTGACACTCTTTCCTATTCATTTTACATGGAATCAAGGACATTTCTAAGTGACTCCAAACTTTTGAACGGTAGTGTATGTTTAAAATAAAAAAATATGGGGTATTGGAAATGATGCAGACAAATTACAATGATAGATAGAAGCTACAATCTATATTAAAATTCATCTAACCCTTTAAAAATAAAGGATTGTGCTGGTAAGGCAACTCCCCCTACTGTGGTAGCGCAAATTCCACAGTAGCAGAATGATGCTGAGACTTGATTTTTCATTTTAAAAACAGATTTACTTGAACATTGCAGATCTAATGTTTGGTAACGATTAAGTTAACTCCCTCCGTTTTCCAATAACGACCTTGTTTTCCAATAACGATCGAGTCCGAATGAAGATTCCAAGATGTCTGCCGAAAGAATGGGGTGTGGGCTCTGACGGGCTTGAGTTTGAACATATCTATTTGGGTCATTGAACTACAGGAAGTGACACGGATTAACCCCCAGTAACAGGATGATGACTTCATGGGTCCCTGATCTGTACTATACAGAAATGCACAATTGTGAATCTCATTCTCTTCATGGTGGTATATCCTCTAAAGGTACACGACGGTAGAAACATGTAATGTCCTCCTTTTGAACGCTTGGGTATTATTCTACACAATGGCTGTTGTTCTAATGAGCTCCGCCACCAAACAAGACCACATTTGGTTGGACCGCATCACTGCACACCTCATTTCAAGGGAAGGTTAACTTTTCATAATGTGCTCAGAGGCCAAAACTCTCATTGGGTGAAATGAGCCTTTTTTTGGAAGTCGTCCCTTTGAAATGATTTTGTAAATTGAAATGATGATGTAAATTGAAGTGCGTTCTTTGAAAGTTGGAACCTGTAGTATTCCCTCTCTTCTCTCTTTCTCCTCACTCTCTTCTGCTTTGTCTCCTATTGTGGACCAGCCTCACTATACGTTGTTGTGTTCATTCAGTATGGTGAGCGGCATCCCCTCTCGTCTCCAGGCTCAGCTTGGCACCAGTAGGCAGCGATGCGAGAGTGACAATTGTCTCTATTGAATAACAATCTCCACTAAGTGTGTTTGTCTCCGACTCACCATTCTGAAATGGACCTGCTAGTATAGGGAGACTGGAGAAATGGGGTGTGCGCTTCAGAGGCTGCAGTGGAGGTGCTATTATAGCCATATAACCCGGTGAAGAATGCAAGCGTTTTATTAGACCTGGCCCTAGGTCAGCCTCTAGCTTGTTCAGCTGTCAGGCTTGGAATGCGTGTACAGGAAGGCGTGTGTATACAGGAGTTTAAAGGGCACCGCCTCTTTCTCACACACATTCAGAGTTTCATTCAGCCCTTCAAGTTAGTTCAGTGTGCCAGCGGCCAAGTAAAGTGGGTCACACCTTGTGCCAGCCAAACACTCTATCAGTGCCTTCAGGCAATATGTCTTACATCAGACTGGGTACATTCACTCCCAAAACTTCAGGAAATGTTTCTTGTGAGATTGGTAAGCAACCAGGAGTGGTTTGTTGAAGGTTATTGTTCTCAATCCTGCTGTCTCCCATGTCCTGGTAAAGGCATTAAGGAAGGAGGAAGCAGACTGTATTCTAGAGTGTGTGTGTGTGTGTGTGTGTGTGTGTGAGAGAGAGGTGGCGTGCATTGCGTGCCTGGCTGGCTCTTGTGTCAGGGGAAGAACAACAGCAGTGTGTTAGCAGCAGATGCAGCTCCCTGGAACCCCAGCTGTGCCGTTAGTTAAAGGACCCCTACACACACACACACACACACACACACACCATTCACTCATACATCACTACACAATGACTTGGCACTGTGCTCGCTGAACTGTCAAGAAGTGCGTGTGTGTGGGAAAGGGCGGAGACATGAGTCTGCAGTTTGTCTATCCGTCTGCCTGGAGAAGTTTGAGCATTCATCCATGGGCTTCAAGTCTAAGCTTTTAGTGCAGCAATGTGAACTTAAGAGGCCTAGTTGTCCCTGTTTTTGTCTCCTCCCCTTCTCCCTCTCTTTCTAACTAGTTTAGTGAAGCCCAGGTTGTCTCCTCCCCTTCTCCCTCTCTTTCTAACTAGTTTAGTGAAGCCCAGGCTGTCTCCTCCCCTTCTCCCTCTCTTTCTAACTAGTTTAGTGAAGCCCAGGCTGTCTCCTCCCCTTCTCCCTCTCTTTTTAACTAGTTTAGTGAAGCCCAGGCTGTCTCCTCCCCTTCTCCCGCTCTTTCTAACTAGTTTAGTGAAGCCCAGACTGTGTGTGAAAGCCGTACCAGTGTAGAACATTGTTGGAAATTGAAAGAGCTCCTTTTCTCCCTGTGACCAATGCAACTGTTGTAAAGTAGTCACAGCAATACATTCCGAGGCACTGTGTGTGTGTGTTCAGCCCAGCCAGCGGCAAACAAAGACCTCTTTAAATTCCTTGTCGATACTCCCCCATGCAGCCTGTGTTTCCTGACATTTCTCATAGTCCATTCCACTGCCTGCTAATTTCAAGGCTTTTCTCCACGCATGCCTCACCTGCCTTGCAGCTGCTGCTCTGCTGTGTCTGCTCCTTCCCTCCCCCCTCCCTCGCTCCTCTCCTCGCTGTTTCACTCCCTCGCTCCTCTGGAGCCAAGCCAGGGGCAGTCTCAGTGGGATTGGGGATATCTGTGTGATTGTGTAAAAAAAAAAAAAAAGGACACGCTCAAATCCTTCTCCCTGAATGACACGCCTTGAGCAGTGTCCGTCGCTCCGCCCACACAAAAGGAGGACGGCTCAAATGGAAGGATCCACCCTGAGCCATTGGGTTTTGCAGCAGCTGGCGTGTGTGTACTGTGTTGTGGCGTGTGTTTTTGTGTTGTGGCGTGTGTTTATGCACATGGCAAGAAAGGGTATGCACCACCACCCACTGTTCTCCACCTCGAGAACAGTATTGATCTCAGGCTCCATTCCTATATATGCATTCACCAGCATTGCGGTGGTTGACCCCTTGGTCAATACTGCATTAAAGCTGGAGCCCGACAGAATCCCTAGCGGTGCACTTCTGCTGAAAGACTGAAGGGATGTATATTAAATGGCACCCTATTCCCTATGTATGAGCCCATAGGACTCTGGTCAAAAGTAGTGCAGTATATATGGAATAGGGTGCCATTTGGGCACAGCTATGGACTGAAGGACAGGCCGCGATGCTAATTACTGACTGTCAGGACCCCGTCGCTCACAGAGAACAGCCAGACAGTCGCAGAGCGATGCGAGAAGCCTCCAGCCCTCTGCTGAGCTCAGCCTCCCTCTGCACAACCTGGCATCAGCCCATCACATCAACCAGCGGGGCCAAGGATGTGTCCTCCATTCTTGGACCTGCCTCACTTCATCTTCATCCTCCACCCTCCCGCTAAGAGCTGGTCCAGAGGCAGCTTGAGGCACTCGGTAAAATCTTTGTGTAATTAAGACCGTAAAGAGTTCCCGTCGTCCGTTCCAGGCTTCTTCGACATCAGTCCTCCTCTCCCACTTTGACGTGTTCATTTGTCTTTGCAGTTGAGAAGAGCAAACCTCAGAGCTACAGGAATTCTAAATCTGTCCACTCCACCCTCCTCTGCTTGGAAGCGCCAGCCAGCCAGCCAGCCAGCCAGCCAGCCAGCCAGCCAGCGTGATGAATTTGCCTTGTGAAGCCTCCTCTCCACTCCAAACTTATTTGTGGTTTCACAGTGTAGATAATGCTCATATGGGGGGGGGGGGGTTGCTCCTTTTGTGCAGCAGCAACGCCACGGCAGAAACCATTTGTGAGAGGAGGAGAGGCTGTAGAGAGCAGAGTGTTCCCAGCAGGGCCCCTGAACAATAGACCTTAGTGTATGTATAAGCTGGGCCGTGCTCGCTGCTATGTAAACAGGAACGGGGCCTGCCCAAAAAAATGCTGGCTGTATTTAACAAGGGGACTTGTGGCCTTGATAGATCTGTCGCACGTCCCATTTTTTTTATCTCGTCACAACCTAGCTTGATGTGGCGGTGCCTGTAATCAACCGATATTAACTGGATGGGGTATTACTTGTAAGATCTTCCCCGCTGCTACTGCCCCTCGCTCCTGTTCTGCAGCCCCGTGTTGTATTGATCTGTAAATGTCACAACCCGGAACAGGGGGCGCTTCAGCACGTTGGCCGGTCCAGACCTGGTAAACCACGGAGCTATAGTACAGCCCTCTGCAGCACCTGTCATATCTGTTTTGTGCCTGCACAGGCTCGGGGCTAGACAGGGTTAGGGAGGGCCAGTAAAGCCATGTCATTTTGACTCATCCTTACCCATATACAGGTTTAGTTGACGGGTCTTGGATGAATGTATCATCCCTATTTGACCTGTTGTCCATTGTTCTATTTTGGGGCCGAAAACCTCAAATCCCATTTCATTTTTTTTGAGAGAATAGCGCACATCTGATTTTAAAAAGATCTCCATAAGCCCTTCGTACGTCATTGAATTCCAAAATGTATTCCCTGTACCACTCTAGTTTGATTGAACGTCAGAAAAAAATTACAAACAGCAATTTTCTTGATGGATGAAATCAAAGACCCAGACTATTTTGGTCAGCTAAATCTACTGTAGGCATGTCAGTAATGAATTGTTCCCCAGATCTAGAGATCAGCCCGAGATCAATGAGATGGTCCCAGGGCGCTTATTAACCGCTGATCTAGGCTCATTTAATGGTCATCATTTTGTACTGCGACGAAGGAAGAAATGCTTACAAACAGCAGGCTCTGTATTGATTCGCTAGAAAAGGCTTGTGTGAACAACAAAAGGAAAGACCAATTTTAACGCCTTCCTCTTCAGGGTAGCCTACTGTAGTGTAGGTTGCTCTCTGCGTTTGACTCTCTCTAAGTAAACACCAGAGGAGATCTCTCTCTGAGTTGAGGCACGTTCGCCTGCTTTTTGCCCACGTGTCTTAGTCAGGGCTGCTGACACGCACTGCTACACTACGCATTCTTAGCTAAGGCAGTGACTCAGTAGCTCATTATCCCTTAGTGACCCCACTCTCCTACCATCCCCATCCTGTTCTCTGTTTGTTGATGAGGACGACAATGGCGCTCGTCTCTCGCGCCCCCCACTCACTCGCCCCACTGCCACAGCTGCCCCCTTCTCCCTCCCCATCCCCAGTCCTCCTCTCTGAGCCCGATTTGCCATAGTTCCCAGGGGTCTGACGGTGACAGGTAGAGGAGGACCCACGTGAGACGGTCGTAGAAACGCTAATGACCTCACACAGCAGTGACCTCATATCTGGATGACTGACCGTCCGTCCGCCCGCAGCGTAGACCAAAATACATCCACGACTGGACTAACTGTATACATCACTTTCGGGCTCGTAGACCTGGTCTCTACCACTCGATGAATCATCCCACTGTTAGTCCCTCTAGATCTTATTTTAGGTTTGTGCAGTTCTATTTTGGTGTCGACGGCGGTGATTTAGAGTTCACCCTTCCAGGTTGAGTTTCTTTAGAACGCTGCTGGAAAAAATGTGTTCTGTGTAGATAATAGGTGTAGTGTTTTTAAAAAAAATTTAAAATATTTTTTACACCTTTATTTAACTAGGCAAGTCAGTTAAGAACAAATTCTTATTTTCAATGACGGCCTAGGAACAGTGGGTTAACTGCTTGTTCAGGGGCAGAACGACAGATTTGTACCTTGCAACCTTCCGGTTACTAGTCCCAACGCTCTAACCACTAGGCTACCCTGCCGCCCCAGTGTAACGTGTAGATAGTTCCGTGTAGATAATAGGTAGTGTAACGTGAAATCACTTCTTGAACCATCCCATTATTCTCACGCCGCATGTATGTTGGACCTGGCTGACCACGAGGGACAGACACCGGCATGGAGGAGTGAATAAATAGCTGGAGTAGTGTCTGATGGGGGTGATTGGGGTCAGAACAACCGGCTCCATGGGGAACACATCCGTAACACATCCATCAACGGTAGTGTCACATAGGTCTCAGAAGACTTGGGGCCAGGCAGGTATCTTGAGTTCCGGGAAATAAAACAACCCTCCATGTTCCAGTGGAACAGAAGCGGTGTCCCCCCCTCCATAGTCCCAACCTGGGGTTGACAGGTAACACTCTGCAATCTCTGGTGCAATCAACATTTCCAGCTCTGCTCTGCACTCTCCCACCAGGCAATTTGGCTCTGAGGCATCCTTCATTATCGTAGCTGTTTGCTGCTCAGATAAGGGGTTGGCTGGAGAGTATAGGCAAGGCTGTGTGTGGAGGTTTTTGAAGTGGGAGGCGCTGGGGAACCAGAGTGCATGGGAGGGAGGTAGAGAGTAAGGGCTCTGTTTGGGTAGATGGGGATAAGGGACCAGTTCTTCTGTGGAGAGGGAGAGATTGGGTCTGGTCTCATCAGTCATTCGTTTTTCCCGAAGGCAGGCGATACATTTATGTCCAAAATAAGGCCATAGAAATGCATTGGGCTTATTTCGGACAGATTTTGGTGAGAGTGAAATCTTTCGCTTCTTCCGCTCTTTACACACACACACACACACACACACACACACACACACACACACACACACACACACACACACACACACACACACATCAAGCCCCTCCCCCTGCCACTCACAACAAAGATGAGAGCTCTTCTGACTAGCGGTTTCAACTCGCTACTTACATTTTGAGGTTTGGTCCAACAGTATCTGTCACATGTAAACCGAAACACTTTGAGACATTATTTTACTGTAATAGAGAAGTGACCTTTTCTAACGATACCCATTTTACGTCTCAAATGCTCAAATTTGCGCGCAGAGCAGACGCCACTAAGACGGGAGTATCAATGAACATTGATTGTGGGAAACGAATGCTCAGTTTGTCACGTGGCATTGCGGTACCATGTACCACGAGCATCATTTTAGCCAAAGACCGTTATACTAGCTGTCTAGTCTGTTTTTATAAATGTGCAATAAAGCACAAGACACAACTGGCAACTCGTTCTCATTCTAAGAAATAAGGTTGGCCGCTTGATTTCAACATCTGAACAAAGTGGACAGACTAGCATGCTGTTGAAACAGTTGGAGACGGACAGAAGGTTGTGCTCATAACTATTCAACTGTTCTTCCCTGTTGGCTAGCAAATAGATCCAAGTTGACTCGACATATAAAGATTAGCTGGCTACTCACTATCACATGGCCTTGAGAGATTGTTTATGAGACCTCTGTTCATTTTCTGTAATGCCTGCTACAAGAAGTCCGTCGTTATTAGTGAATGTGCATTATGTGTGGTTCTGGTTTCATTTTTTTTTTACAAATAGGGCGAGTTCATAGACAAACATGAAAGCCAGATGAGTGATTATTGCAAAAAAAAAGCAGGTTAAACTATTTTGACTTAAATGATTTCTAGGTTGTATGGTTATATTTAGCCTAGGTATAATTTCACAATTATATTATTGACCTAATAGTACAACAAAGCTTATAGTTAGAGAACATTAAAAGCCTCGACGTACTTCACAAAGTATTCGTACCCCTTGACTTGTTCCACAATTTGTTGTTTCAGCCTGAATTCAAAATGGATTCAATTCATTCTCACCCATCTACACGCTACCCCATAATGACAAAAACATGTTTTTAGAAATGTTTGCAAATGTATTGAAAATGAAAAACAGATCTCATTTACATAAGTATTCACACCCCTGAGTCAATACATAGTAGAAGGACCTTTGGCAGCGATTACAGCTGTGCGTCTTTTTGGGTAAGACTTTAAGAGCTTTTCACACCTGGATTGTACAATATTTACACACTATTCATTTTAAATTCTTCAAGCTCTCTCAAGTTGATTTGTTGATCATTGCTAGACAAACATTTTTAATTATGGCCATAGATTTTCATGTCTATTTCAGTCAAAACTGTAATTAGGCTACTCTGCAACATTCAATGTCATCTTGGTAAGCAACTCCAGTATAGATTTGGCCTTGTGTTTTAGTTTATAGTCCTGAATTTGTCTGCCAGTGTCTATTGGAAGGCAGACTGAACCAGGTTTTCCTCTAGGATTTTGCCTGTGCTCATTTTTATCCTAAAGGACTCCATAGTACTTGCCAATGACAAGCATACCCATAACATGACGTAGCGACCACCATGCTTGAAAATATGAAGTCGTACTTGATGTATTGTGTTGGATTTGCCCCAAATATAACACTTTGTATTCAGGACAAAAAGTACATTTTCTTTGCCACAAGGGCCTTGTTGCCTGGTTGCAAACAGGATGCATGTTTTGGAATAGTTTTTATCCTGTACAGGCTTCCTTTTCACTCATTTAGGTTAGCATTGTGGCGTAAATACTATATTGTTGTTGATCCAGCCTCAGTTTTCTCATATCACAACCATTAAACTCTCTAACAGTTTTAAAATCACCATTGGCCTCATGGTGAAATCTCTGAGCAGTTTACTTCCTCTCCGGCTACAGAGTTAGGAAGGACGCTTGTATCTTTGTGGTGACTGGGTGTATTGATACACCATCCAAAGCCTAACTAATAACTTCACCATGCTCAAAGGGATATTCAGTATTTTTTACATATCTACCAATCGGTGCCCTTCTTTGCGAGGCATTGAAAAACCTCCCTTGTCTTTGTGGTTGAATCTGTGCTTGAAATTCACTACTCGATTCAGGGACCTTGTAGATCGGAATGAGTTAATTTATTATGCGATTTTTGTTAAGCAAGTCTTTACTCTTGAACTTATTTAGGCTTACCATAATAAAGGAGTTGAATAAGTATTGACTCAACATTTCAGCTTTTCATTTTTTATTCATTTCAAAACATGTCTACAAAATTCTACTTTGACCTTATGGGCTATTGTGTTTTAGAACAGTGACTGACAAAATATCTTAATTTTAATACATTTTTAATTCCGGCTGCAACAAAATGTGGAAAAAGTTAAGGGGTGCGATTTATTTTCTGAAGCCACTAACTAGATATCGTGAATTGCCCACAAGTAAAATAAAATGAACAGATTATTTTTAGGCCAAATCGCCCAACCCTAGCTAATCCCCCAAACTGCTTAGTGCCTACTCCTATGGCCGTTGACGTGATTGACATGCCAAAACCTTTTACGAGTTTTCTATCAAGCACAAACATAATTGAGACCAGGCCAGATATGTTCTGTACACAGGGGAATCAGATAAACGGGGGATCAAGTAAGGAGGAACTCAATGTGCATGACGTTGTCTCTCATGACTGTGTTTGCATGTCCGGCAGCATGAGGCGACTGTCGGGATGGGCTCTGCATGGTCAATCCGACATCTGCAGTGGCCGTACAGCGTTTACTGCCATGCGGCCTCTGCCGAAGTCGGGGCGTTCATCCTTCTTGCGCATCAGAGAGGTTTCGTACACATCCAATAAATTGGTCTGCACCGCACCACTCGTAGGGATTCGGGGCTATCCAGCTAATTACATCCAGCTAATTACAAACAACTGGCTAAACAAAAAGACAAGACCTGATCCCGGTGCTTGACCTACCGGTGCTTGACCTGGTGCTTGACCTACCGGTGCTTGACCTACCGGTGCTTGACACGAAGGAGCTCAGCCAAGATGGAATGACGTCAAAAGACTGCACCATTTCCTCACCTGCATCTCCATCCTGAATCTCTCCAGCAAAATGAGCCTACATTTAGGCTGTTGTTTGTGTATTTCACACTATAGCCCTACTCGCACGGGACTAGTATTACCAGAGAACGTTGGTAATGTAATTATTACTCCTGAATGTCTGTTATTCCGGAGGAGGTTTCGTTTTTTTCAAAACTGCTCCCTGTATTACTTCATATTTATTTTAAAAAAAAAATTATTCTAGGCCTGGAGATATTTCAAAAAGTCCAGGTGATAACAGGCTACACTGATAACTCGAGTTGGTTACCAAGTTTCTAAATCATTACCAAAACATCTTTGGTATAGTATCGCCATTAATATTTTGAGTGTGATCATAATCATTAGGATATTTTGGCTATCCGCAGTAGAAGACCTCTTGACCCCATCCATCCCCATGACCTCCCTGATCTCTTTCCAGGAGTTTAAGATCATTTTCTTGTCTTGGAAATCCCTGCACGAGGTGTCTCAAAGAGTTTTTAAAAATTTAATTGTGAACTTGTTCTGATTGGCTTTCGTCAAAGTTCTCCATGTTTGTTGTCAAGGGAGTGAGTTTGTGTTTATACAGGAGGTACCGCCCCCATCTACCGTCAACCAATCATGTCAATGCAGGGCTAAATGGAGCCCTCCGCATTGTTGCACGACGATGCGGTAGGAAGCTCGATTTGGCCTTCAGAAGCTTCCGGAGCCACTGCAATTGCGTCAAACCCTCCGTACAGAGCCCCCGGACCAAGCATAAATTGTTTTTATGGGTGTCCTTTGAGGCAGCGCTCTCCCCAGAAAGCTCTCCCCGTGACTCTATCCCTAAGGGACTGTTCAGTGTTCACAGTGCCATTCCCTGAATAGCTCTCCTCTACTCTGTTCAGCTCAGAGAGTACTGTACTGCGGGAGATGAGGCATACTGTTGCATGTCCCAGGATGGCTGGCCAATTGATAGGCCCCGCCGATACTGTAAATACTCAACCTGGCGTTCCTTCTCATTGGATCTGTTGATCTCCCACGATGCATGCTACTACAGGTACAATGAGCCTATAGCACTTGGTACAGTACAATATAGCAGACTGACTGTTCCCTTTTACCTTTCCAGCAAGGCTTTCACAATAGATATCTGAGTAAAACTGAACATACTGCAGCTTGTATTCATTTCAGAATGGAAATCCTCTGTTGGCATTTTCTCTTCTGATGGAATTAATTTTAGAGAATTGCCAGTTGGCTGATAAAAATGGTTGAGTCATAAGAACAAGGGTAGGGCTCAGAGAGGGGGGCCTAGAGATGGTGTTATTAATGGTCTCTGTGACTGGCTGACTGTGATCAATGGCCTCTGGCTGCCTCTCCAGCTCACAGTTCAGCCTAAAGTCTGGACAAAATCTGCCTCTTTTCTCTCTCTCTCTTGCTCGCTCTCTCACTATCTTTCCCTCTCTCGCGATCTCTCCTCTCTCGTGCCGTAGCCCTCTCTCTCCCCTCTATCTCTCTTGCTCTTTTTCCTGCCTTCCCTCCCTCTTTCTATGTTGTGGGATGGGGCTGTGTGTGGGGGTGGTGTTAGCGTCACGAGACATGGGGGCATATGCCCAGCCCCTGATCCGTTTATGTAAGGGTTTTGGGACTGAGTGCAGTGCTGAGGGCTTGGTTGGATCATAAGCCAGCCTACATGGGTTGGATGGGGGGGGGGGGGGGGGGGGGGATTTGGGTCTGATGACCAGCAACACGCCCAGCCTAGTTTAGAAGGCAAGGCTAGGAGGAGCCCACGATGTAGCCCTGTCTGTAGAGGATTTGGGCATGTTGAGCAGCACGCACAGCCTTAACCAGCAGGCCAGCTCAGGAGGGCTGAACATGAGTGTGGTGGAGGGAGCAACAGCAGTGTGCTGCAGGAGAGCGCTGGGGGGGGGGGGGCACAGCACAGATGTACACATAATAAACCAGGGTGCTGCCGCGGTGACACAAGCCTGTTGCCGTGATGCCTCCCGAACGTTGATTATGTAGCCCTGTGTCTAATCAGGGGATGAGCCGTGGTTGGTCACTAAGACGGTTGGCCACACGTCGTCTTTACAGGGTTGGAACCCAATGACGCGTGAGAACAAAAGTCTGCCATTCTCCGGTTCAAAGGCATATCATCATCCAATGAATTACATGAAATTATCCCATTGGATTTGTTTGGGATCGGAGCCAATTTCCTATAGGATTTCAGTCATCTTAAAGGAAACCTTTTTAAGCCCTAGCCGGAAAAGCTGCAGAGCGAAAGAGCCCCAATCTGGCAAACATCACCATCACACCAGGTCTGCGTTTTTGTGTTTTGCTTCTGACATGAAAAGACACTCACGGTGGTAGTAGTTGACTGTCTCAAGCCTCGTTTTGAGTTGCATAAGCATCATTTAGAAGGCCCTGGTTGTCTGTGTCAAACTATCAGGCTTATAACTAACTAGATTAGGGCCCGTATTCACAAAGCATCTAGGAGTGCTGATCTAGGATAAGTTTGGCCTTTTGAAATGACAATGAAATAAGAGGGAGACCTGATCCCAGATCAGCACTCCTGCTCATAGACTCTTTGTTAATACACCATGAGAACCACTGAACCGTGTCTTACTGTCTTTGGCATTTTTACCACTTGATTTAGCCCCCCTCTTATCCAAACCTTCTCAGTCGGGTCCTAGGAGCCCGCATCAGCAGGATTTAGTGACCAGCGGCCGCTGGTCCATAGACTGGCCTAAGGGATGAATTACTGAGGGCACTGGTCCAACCACTACTGTTTTCTAATTACTGACAGCAGCTGTCGTATTCAAGCCAGTTTTCTGGTTCGCTGCACTGCCTTGTCTCAAAGATAGAACCTGTAATCTGTCAGTTTTCACATCTCAAACCCCTCCATCATAGAGCCATGGGTTCTACTCCGTACGTCTGTCTGTCTCTGTCCGGTCTGTCCGTCTTTCTGTCAGTGAGCCAGGCCTTAATGGATTGCTCCTTCCCTCGCTATGAACCTCCAGGATCTCAGTTAGCTCCCTAATCAATAAAAGACACAACTCCCTTCTGTCCCCCTGCTCTTGCGTTCAAAACGGTCTCAAACAGGCTCATTGTGCTCAATCAACCTGCATGTCCACTCTGTATACATCCCATCTTCATCCATCTCCACTCTGGACACAGAGAGACTGACCCAGTCTGTCTGAAAATGTGAGCATCGATTTGTACTGCACCACTTAGGAAACATGAGAGAATTGTGATTGCTGGAAAGTGTTACTTATTCAAACGTGATTACGTACTGAATAGGTATGTCTATTATGCTTCATTTCAATATGCTTTCCTGGTTCCTCTGGTATGCAATTGATCTCTTATGTAGGACGCTGAAAGACAGCTGAAATGACACTTCTTTAAGCTTTGTGTTTGACCACTGGGTGCTTTTCCATGAAGGCTGTTAGCTTTGACTCAAAGACGATCACATTGCCATACAAAACAGAACGACAACCACAAACAACAAAGGATCCTCACCCCAATAATAGGCACTCTATACTCTTTTGAGTCCTTGAAGGGACCTCTGACACATTGATTTTGGAGTGTAATGTCCCTTTAAAACAGGAAGCGTGAATGTATCTCCTAGGCACCACTTAGCCTCTTGTTGCTCTGCTGTCGGTGGCTGTCAGTAGCTGCTGTAATGGGCAAGTGAACACTCCCTCTGTGTCTAGCCTCTGTGTGCTATGTTATTGGCCTGGACCTCACACAGAGACCCGCCTGTTGAAATGATGAGGTCAGAGAGGGTGGCTCTCATCGGCTGACAACCCCACTCACTCTGACACATTCAGCCCCTCTCGCCTCTGTCCTCTCTCCCCTCTCTCTCCCCTGTGGCTGGAGAGGGGAAACTCATTGCAAGTATTTGCTCAGTGTTGTTGCTTTGTATCCTCTCGCTCTCAGCTCCTCTCTCTCCACCCTTTTTTCTCTCTTATCCTCTCTTCTCTTCTGTGCTCGCTCTCTCTCCTTGCTCCCTCTCTCCTCGCTCCCTCTCTCCTCTCCCTTTTCTCTACCACAGCCTTTGACTCGTCGCTGTCTCCCTCCATTCTCTCCCCTTCTCATTCAGCTGTCGCCCCCTGACATTCTCCAAATTACATTGTTGTTTACCTGTTTCAGTTCTTCCCCTCCCTCCTCCCTCCCTTGTTCAAAGGTGAAGGAGTGCCCCCCCTCCCCACTAAAAGGTTGTTGGGTTTTCTGTCTTGGAGGAAGCGAAATGTCAAAGCTGGAGTTAATTGTCTCATTACCGACATTGTCTCTGGCTGCCTCTAATTTAAGAGCTGATGGGTTGGTATTGACTGATTTGGTGTGTGTGTGTGTGTGTGTGTGTTGACGGAGAGCGTGTGAACGTCCATGTATGTGTGCTGACAACAGACGTGTCAGAGTTTCCATCAGGAAAATGTGGCACCGGACATTTGAGCGATAGCATTTTAATTTAGCGGACATTTACCGGAGCATGCAAGTTGAGGATGCGATGATGTACGGTCCTTCGTGACCAATTCTGATGTGCACTTTGAAGACGGAATGAAATCTAATTTCATTTGTCACATACGCCGAATACAACTGGTGTACACCTGTTTATGAAATGTTTACTTTACAAGCCCTTAACCAACAGTGCAGTTCAAGAAATAGAGTTAAGAAAATATTTACTAAATAAAAATAAAAAGTAACACAGTAGAATTACATAACAATAACAAGGCTATAATACAGGGGGCACCGGTACCGAGTAAATGTGCGGGGGTACAGGTTAGTTTAGGTAATTTGTGGGTAGGGGTAGAGTGACTATGCATAAATGATAAACAGTGAGTAGCAGCAGTGTAAAAACAAAGGGATGGGGGGGGGGTCAATGTAAATAGTCTGGGTGGCCATTTGATGAATTGTTCAGCAGTCTTATAGCTTGTGGGTAGAAGCTGTTAACCTCTAGCGACAAGCAATCCCGTATCCGGGATCTTAAGTATAGCCTCAAGCTCATTAGCATAACGCAACGTTAATTATTCATGAAAATCGCAAATGAAATGAAATAAATATATTGGCTTAGCCTTTTGTTAACAACACTGTCATCTCAGATTTTCAAAATATGCTTTTCAACCATAGCTAAACAAGCATTTGTGTAAGAGTATTAATAGCTAGCATAGCATTAAGCCTAGCATTCAGCAGGCAACATTTTCACAAAAACAAGAAAAGCATTCAAATAAAATAATTTACCTTTGAAGAACTTCGGATGTTTTCAATGAGGAGACTCAGTTAGATAGGAAATGTTCAGTTTTTCCAAAAATATTATTTGTGTAGGAGAAATCGCTCCGTTTTGTTCATCACGTTTGGCTAAGAAAAAAAAACGAAAATTCAGTCATTATAACGTTGAACTTTTTTCCAAATTAACTCCATAATATCGACAGAAACATGGCAAACGTTGTTTAGAATCAATCCTCAAGGTGTTTTTCACATATCTATTCGATGATATATCATTCGTGGAAGTTTGGTTTCTCCTCTAAACCACATGGGAAAATGCATGCAGCTGGAGATTACGCAATAATTTCAACGGGGGACACCAAGCGGACACCTGGTAAATGTAGTCTCTTATGGTCAATCTTCCAATGATATGCCTACAAATACGTCACAATGCTGCAGACACCTTGGGGAAATGACAGATAGTGTAGGCCCATTCCTTGCGCATTCACAGCCATATAAGGAGACATTGGAACAAAGCGCATTCAAAATCTGGGGCATTTCCTGTTTGAAATTTCATCTTGGTTTCGCCTGTAGCATCAGTTCTGTGGCACTCACAGATAATATCTTTGCAGATTTGGAAACGTCAGAGTGTTTTCTTTCCAAATCTGTCAATTATATGCATAGTCAAGCATCTTTTTGTGACAAAATATCTTGTTTAAAACGGGAACGTTTTTCATCCAAAAAATGTAATAGCGCCCCCTAATGCATAACTGCATAACTGGTTAACCTGCAACAGGCTGGGAAGACTGAATCTGCAATAGGTAAGCAACTTGGTTTGAAGAAATCAACTGTGGGCCTTTTGGACCTAGACTTGGCACTCCGGTACTGCTTGCCGTAAGGTAGCAGAGAGAACAGTCTATGATTAGGGTGACTGGAGTCTCTGACACATTTTGGGGCCACCACCGTATACAGTGAGGCAAAAAAGTATTTAGTCAGCCACCAATTGTGCAAGTTCTCCCACTTAAAAAGATTAGAGAGGCCTGTAATTTTCATCATAGGTACACTTCAACTATGACAGACAAAATGAGAAGAAAAAAAATCCAGAAAATCACATTGTAGGATTTTTAATGAATTTATTTGCAAATTATGGTGGAAAATAAGTAGTTGGTAACCTACAAATAAGCAAGATTTCTGGCTCTCACAGACCTGTAACTTCTTCTTTAAGAGGCTCCTCTGTCCTCCACTCGTTACCTGTATTAATGGCACCTGTTTGAACTTGTTATCAGTATAAAAGACACCTGTCCACAACCTCAAACAGTCACACTCCAAACTCCACTATGGCCAAGACCAAAGAGCTGTCAAAGGACACCAGAAACAAAATTGTAGACCTGCAACAGGCTGGGAAGACTGAATCTGCAATAGGTAAGCAGCTTGGTTTGAAGAAATCAACTGTGGGGGCAATTATTAGGAAATGGAAGGCATACAAGACCATTGATAATCTCCCTCGATCTGGGGCTCCACGCAAGATCTCACCCCGTGGGGTCAAAATGATCACAAGAACGGTGAGCAAAAATCTCAGAAACACACAGGGGACCTAGTGAATGACCTGCAAAGAGCTGGGACCAAAGTAACAAAGCCTACCATCAATAACACACTACGCCGCCAGGGACTCAAATCCTGCAGTGCCAGACGTGTCCAGGCCCGTCTGAAGTTTGCTAGAGAGCATTTGGATGATCCAGAAGAAGATTGGGAGAATGTCATATGGTCAGATGAAACCAAAATATGACTTTTTGTTAACTCAACTCGTCGTGTTTGGAGGACAAAGAATGCTGAGTTGCATCCAAAGAACACCATACCTACTGTGAAGCATGGGGGTGGAAACATCATGCTTTGGGGCTGTTTTTCTGCAAAGGGACCAGGACGACTGATCCGTGTAAAGGAAAGAATAAATGGGGCCATGTATCGTGAGATTTTGAGTGAAAACCTCCTTCCATCAGCAAGGGCATTGAAGATGAAACGTGGCTTGGTCTTTCAGCATGACAATGATCCCAAACACACCGCCCGGGCAACGAAGGAGTGGCTTCGTAAGAAGCATTTCAAGGTCCTGGAGTGGCCTAGCCAGTCTCCAGATCTCAACCCCATAGAAAATATTTTGAGGGAGTTGAAAGTCCGTGTTGCCCAGCAACAGCCCCAAAACATCACTGCTCTAGAGGAGATCTGCATGGAGGAATGGGCCAAAATACCAGCAACAGTGTGTGAACCTTGTGAAGACTTACAGAAAACGTTTTACCTCTGTCATTGCCAACAAAGGGTATATAACAAAGTATTGAGATAAACTTTTGTTATTGACCAAATACTTATTTTCCACCATAATTTGCAAATAAATTCATTAAAAATCCTACAATGTGATTTTCTGGAATTTTTTTCCTCATTTTTTCTGTCATAGTTGAAGTGTACCTATATTTTACAATTGCTATACAATAGTTGTTTGTTTTTAGTCCCCTCCTTCAGCGCCACTCAACCCCTCCCATCTATCTCTGAACACCATCCAGTATATTGTTTGGCAGTCAAACAGGATATTTTGTTCCCTGTTTGTCTCAAAGCTAGTTAGGAGGATCAATCATTGCCCAGATGATAGCCACCTGTATTGGACAGGGTTATTCTGTGTTCTCACACTAGGCCACTGATTGCTTGACAGCAAAGTAATTTGTCTCCTTGCCTCAAAGCAGATTTTCCAAGTAACTTGACGTAATCTTGTTACTGCTATGGAAGCATTGTTATGTGAGTATTATTGTGGCATTCTATAGACTGGAGCAAGCTACAGTGAGGTACTGCTACATTACTGGTTGCTTGATCTTCCTGCTTTTTGTAAGGACCTGTTGGACTGAATTGTAGGCTCTTTCTCTGAGGAAGCCCAGATAGGAAGGGCCAGGATTCCTCACCTTGTGATTGGTGGTTTGGGATGACTTCATGGGCACCTTGACATTCTATGCCATTGTGAGGTGTTAGAGGATCTTGGAGATTCGTGTCTGCACATACATTAGCGTCATCATGGAACATTGAAATGGCCTTAGAATCTGTGGACAGTAAGGAAGTTGGATGGCTCAGAGATGTTTTAGAGGAAGGCAACCCAAGGTATTTCTATACACAGAGCTATGTTATGTACCACCCACAGCTCTCTCCATAGTGAGCATTACCAGAGAGGAAGAGGCGAAGCAAAAGGATTTACTCCGCCCAAATCTGTTCGCGTGAGATAAGCAGACCAAGTGGGGATTTTTTGGTATGGTCTATGAGAGAGTGTCGAATTACGTGAGGCTTATTTGATCAAATAGAAAGTTTTGTAATGTTTTAGGCCGTTACAAATGTACTGATATAAGTGGATTCGTGTGGCATTCCAGCAACTTTGAGAAGAATGACTTTGTTGTTCACACGCGTGTCATTGGCTAGAATGGTCCCACCTGACCTTCGCCGCCTCCTGCCTGCCTTCCATCTTTGTGGACCTGTATTTCCATTGTTAGAGCGGTCCCTAGACTATCCTGTCAATATAATAAACAATCTTTTGCATTACTCACTGGAGATTGGCTAAATTATATATATATTTTTTTCCCCTTCCGCGTTTTCTAAGAGATCTTTTGTATAGAGATCTAATTGTGTCAAGATGATGAAGGTCCTCCTGGATGTTTCTTCAGGGTAAAAAAAAAGGAAGTAGACTAATAGAAGAGAGAGGAAGAGAGGCCAAAAGGAGCCGCCTTCCCTCCACCTCTGACTCTCACACAATAGGCCCTCATTTCCTCTGTTCATACTAGCTCGATTTTGTTTTGCCTGTCATCCCTAATACTGTTTAGATCTCACACAGTTGGTAACGTAGTGTCTTTTTACTAATCAGAAGGTGCCGTCCCCAAAGTGAGGCAGCCTAGAGCTATTGTTCGCCTCAACAAAAGCCCAGTGATCATGTTTTATTCTCAGCCAGCTTGCGTATTTCACACAGAGCACAATCTACGCTGCACTATTAAGATATGTGTCTGAAACACTCCCCCAGTTGGACCATTACCGACCGGGAGTTACAACAATCTTATCAGCAGCTCTATTATGGAAGAATATTTCCAGAAAATTACCTCCATAACCATGTCTCCATTCTCCTGGACTTTACATCACTGAATACATTAACATAATGGTTCCCATTAGAACACACACACACACACACACACACACACACACCCCTCCTCTTTAATTAACAGGCAAAGGGCCATTGTTGTCACTTATCTCTCTCCAGCACCGGGCGGTATGTGGTTCTAGGGGTCTTTCGGGGGAAGGTCATTTGCTCACCACTGCTTTAGAAACCAAGCTATAGATTCCATGAAAGGCCAGCCGTTCTCCTGTAGTCCCCCCTCCTCCAACCCTCAGGCTAGATAAAAGTTGTCCTGTCCCAATTACCCGGTGCCTGCCTGGCCCGTCCATGCTGTGTGTTACTGTGTGATCACACTTGAGAGTATGCAGTATTCACAATGTCTTTTATCCACCCTGTGCTGCTTCTGCTCCATACCGGTGACCTTGACGCCACCGCTGCAGCCAGTACCCATCCGCATCTTTCAAGCGTGTTCTCGTGGAGCAGGGTGTCCACATGCAGTGGATCATGCCTCCCCACCCCTCATCTCTCCGTTTCCCTTAACACACTTCACCACCTCTCCCTATGCATACCAATAGTTATTTGTGAAAAAGGTTTGGTTAATAGTTGACCGTAGGTATGGTCCGATGAGGGTGTGTGTGTACATTTGCATTGTGCGTGTGTCCATATAGAGAGAATGAGAGCAAGCATCAGAAAGAGTGAGATGCCTCCCTTCCCGGTGGAATGGCGTCGGTTATAAAGTGGAGGCAGTTGTGCGAGAGCGTGATGCGGAGACCTTGGGCGTGTAACACTGAGTAATGGCCCAAACAGCAGGTGCTGCAATCTTTCTTGCGCCTCTCTCCCTCTTTCCCCCTCTGCAGTCCGCATCGGATGCTCAGAGCTCCCCCTTGGCTTCCTGTCCCAGTATCTGCTGTTTGAAACACTGCATCCATGGAAAAAAGAGCGCTCTGAACATTCTTACCAGATCTCAGGGGCATGCAGCTTGTCATGGTTCCTACTGAACGGGACACAATCCATCTCTTCACACCAGTAATGCAGCAGTACATTGTCAAGCTTTAGACGCCCTTGTCTAACCCCAAAATGCTCAATCCTTTCATGTGAAAAGGTAATGCCCCCAATGGCTGAGTTGATTTTTATCAGGCAGCTTTAGGTCACCTCTTTTCTTCCCTGGACTCGGGTGTTTGTTTTCAGCAGCAAAGCCAATAGAGTTTGAGTCAAATCCACCTAGTTCTGAGGCAGTGCTGGAACAATGAGAACATTGTGTAGCAGGGCTGCAAGGCCACCTCTTTTGTTGCTCTGTAGTTTTGTTGCTCTGTAGATTTGTTGTAACCCCCAGTGACTGTTGGGCGGCTACAACATCACCACCTATCACCTTTTCAGCCAGAGCAGAGAAGAGACAGGTAGTCTGGGCTTATTCATTCAGAAAGACTGTGACACAGAGCGAGGTGTAGCCTATTTAAGTGATAATGCATGATATATTGGTAAACCGTGCAAATATATCCTCCGAACACCGGCTTCAAGGGCATTATCACTTTTACACTACGGGATACCAACCTATTCCAATAATGATTGACATATTTTCGTTAAAAATGTTATTTTGATGAATTTATTCATACCATTTAATGCTTCCACGAGCTATTGTCCCGACACACATCTCGGGTTGCTACCCAAGCCGGCTGGCCGTCCATTCTATCGGTTCAGCTGCCAGAGATGCGACCCAGTCGTTCAGTCTTTTTTGTTTTGTATCTATGGACGCGACCCAGTAATTTGTTCTAAATGTTCTATTACCGCGATGGCTGGCAACGTTCTTATCCCTTGCTTGCTAGCTAGCCAACTTTGACTAAGACAGTCAAGTCCATCAGTGCAGCCAGAATAATAACCAAGTAGCTGCATTTGCGTTTGTTTAAGATGTTTTCTAGTTATTAGTTTTTTTTGTTGGGGGGAGGTATACATCTAGAACAATTTTGATTTAACTAGGAACGTCAGTTAAGAACAAATTCTTATTTACGATGACAGCTTACCCCGTCCAAACCCTGACCCGGACGACACTGGGCCAATGGTGCACCGCCTGGCTTGGAACATTTGCTCTTTCGCCAGGCCACTGTTCAGAAGAGATGGCAAATTGCACCGCTAACACTATCACTTTAAATAGAAGCTGGAATGACTGTAAACTAGCTGCATTTTGTGGTTTTTCTATCGACATGTCTTTGTATATATCCATAAAAAATGATGCTGATTCATGATTCCGACTGGCTGACAAAAGCTGCCAGCCTGTCTGTTGTCAAGACTCCCGACACATTAATTACCCTAGGACAGCTGGAGATCCAATTTCAATATTGAAACAATGTTGCAAATTTCAGAGGGACAGGCAGCAAGGTTTATACAAATCTCTGCTGTTGAAAACCAAATGCTAGTCTAAAAGAAATGGGAGATAATGTCTAGATGCTTTTTATAGTGGAGATCTAGTATAGAAATTACCTGGCTGAGCTGATGAGACCGTGGATTCCACCGTCAGATGGAACAGAGTAAATGGGCATTTCAACATTCATAGATTTAGCCGGACCTAACTTGTGGAATAGACACAGGCTGGAATGCGGTTTTAACCAATCAGCATCCATAGACCCACCCATTGTATAATCAGCAATAATGCACAGTATTTATACACTGAGATAAAGAATAGCCTACATCACCTACTAATTTAAATGTGTAATGGGCTAGTTTCACCTCGTGGTTTTACTCAGACTTTGTATCGCTGGAGCAAGATGAGGTTGGGCAATGAATGTGCTATGTAGCAACAGGAATTTTTCCATTTAATTGACACTTACATTTTTTTTATTTTTTTTACCTTGAACACATTAATCTTTCTCCAAGATTAATGTTTTTGTCTGGACTGTTTTCCACCCCCACGTCTCCATGGCGTTTTGGGTGTCATTTTAATTTTTTCTCTCCGTAAGAGCAGTAGCAGAGCACGATGGCGTGAAGAGATGTGAACACAGACTGGTGTTGGTCTAGCTGTTTCCCTGGCTGGCGTGAAGAGATGTGAATACAGACTGGTGTTGGTCTAGCTGTTTCCATGGCTGGTGTGAAGAGATGTGATGAATACAGACTGGTGTTGGTCTAGCTGTTTCCCTGGCTGGCGTGAAGAGATGTGATGAACACAGACTGGTGTTGGTCTAGCTGTTTCCCTGGCTGGCGTGAAGAGATGTGAATACAGACTGGTGTTGGTCTAGCTGTTTCCCTGGCTGGCGTGAAGAGATGTGATGAACACAGACTGGTGTTGGTCTAGCTGTTTCCATGGCTGGTGTGAAGAGATGTGATGAATACAGACTGGTGTTGGTCTAGCTGTTTCCCTGGCTGGCGTGAAGAGATGTGATGAATACAGACTGGTGTTCGTCTAGCTGTTTCTCTGGCTGGCGTGAAGAGATGTGAATACAGACTGGTGTTGGTCTAGCTGTTTCCCTGGCTGGCGTGAAGAGATGTGAATACAGACTGGTGTTGGTCTAGCTGTTTCCCTGGCTGGCGTGAAGAGATGTGAATACAGACTGGTGTTGGTCTAGCTGTTTCCCTGGCTGGCGTGAAGAGATGTGATGAAACAGACTGGTGTTGGTCTAGCTGTTTCCCTGGCTGGCGTGAAGAGATGTGAATACAGACTGGTGTTGGTCTAGCTGTTTCCCTGGCTGGCGTGATCTGTGTAAAAGTAGTGCGAGTCTCACACGAAGCAATCTGGCAGATAATAGAATGTGTGTTGCTGAACAACATTCATAAGTACTCAGATCAGGAGAAATGAGGCCGCAGAGGCGGCGAGAGAGAGACATGGTGGCTCAAGCCATCGGTGGCAACAGCAGGGAAAAATTGCAGTCCTCACTGAGATGGGGTTTGTATGGTCCTTTTTTGTTGAGGCTTGTTTGATCTGAATATAAACCATCTGGAGTGAATCTCAGCTCTTTGAATGAATGGGTAAAACAAATATCCTACAGGCACCAGTTGGATACTCGTACTGGGTGACTAGAGCCATTGTTCCACCTCAACAATTAGCCTACCCTGCACTTTCCCATCACTCGCTGTGTCGGGAACCAGGGCCTAGGGCTGTTGCAGTAACCGTATTACCGCCACACCGTTTAGTTACGCTAATTAGGCTTCTTTAAGCTCTGATGCCGCTGATGGTCATTAGTAGCCTACGAAAGTAGCCTATGAAAACGAGTAGCCTATGAAAACGAGTAGCCTATGAAAACGAGTAGCCTATGAAAACGAACCACAGGAAAAGCGTCCACCATTTGTTATTTACAGTTGAAGTCGGAGGTTTAAATACACTTAGGTTGGAGTCATTAAAAGTCTTTTCAACCACTCCACAAATTTCTTGTTAGCAAGACGGTTAGGACATCTGCAAGAAATCAGCCAAAACCTAAGAAAAAACATTGTAGACCTCCACAAGTCTGGTTCATCCTTGGGAGCAATTTCCAAACGCCTGCAAGTTCCACGTTCATCTGTACAAACAATAGTATGCAAGTATAAACACCATGGGACCACGCAGCCGTCATTCCGCTCAGGAAGGAGACATGTTCTGTCTCCTAGAGATGAATGTAATTTGGTGTGAAAAGGGCAAATCATTCCCAAAACAACAGCAAATGACCTTGTGAAGATGCTGGAGGAAACCTGTACAAAAGTATCTATATCCACAGTAAACGAGTCCTATATTGACATAACCTGAAAGGTCGCTCAGCAAGGAAGAATCCATTGCTCCAAAACCGCCATAGAAAAGCCAGACTACGGTTTGCAACTGTACATGGGGACAAAGATTGTACTTTTTGGAGAAATGTCCTATAGTCTGTTGAAATAGAACTGTTTGGCCATAATGACCATCGTTATGTTTGGAGGAAAAAGGGGGAGGCTTGCAAGCCGAAGAACACCATCCCAACCGTGATGCATGGGGGTGGCAGCATCATGTTGTGGGGGTGCTTTGCTGCAGGAGGGACTGGTGCACTTCATAAAATAGATGGCATCATGAGGCAGGAAAATGATGTGGATATATTGAAGCAACATCTCAAGACATCAGTCTGGAAGTTAAAGCTTGGTCGCAAATGGGTTTTCCAAATGGACAATGGCCCCAAGCATACTTCCAAAGTTGTGGCAAAATGGCTTAAGAACAACAAAGTCAAGGTATTGTAGCGGCCATCACAAAGCCCTGACCTAAATCCCATAGAAAATGTGTGGGCAGAACTGAAAAAGCTTGTGCGAGCAAGGAGGCCTATAAACCTGACTCAGTTACACCAGCTCTGTCAGGAGGAATGGGTCAAAATTCACCCAACTTATTGTGGGAAGCTTGTGGAAGGCTACCCGAAACATTTGACCCAAAGTTAAACAATTTAGAGGCATGAACATAGGGCAGCGGTCTCTAAGGTGCAGGGTAGAGTACCGGGTGGTAGACAGCTAGTGACTGTGAGAGTGTCTGAGGTTCACGGCAGGGTGCTGGGTGGAGGCCGGCATGTGGTGACTGTTTTAACCAGATGCTATTGCCATCAGTCTCTCGGTCCCAGCTTTGAAGCACCTGTACTGTGTCCTCCTTCTAGATGGTTTGGCAAAAAGTGCCTCAGGGTTGTGGAGACAACAAGCAGCAACACAACACATTTATTCAATCATTTGAAGAATATCCATCCCAAACTTTATGATGATTGTGGCCTGTCAGCTACAACCAGCCACCTACGTTAAACAGGCATTGATTCATTGTTAAACATCCCGCATCATCTTAAACTTATCACGTAGCCTAAGTCACGGTTCCTATTTACACAGTCAACAACGACTGCTTCAAGAAGATGATTAACAAGCTGGACAGGAGATACAAGATTCAATCTCATACGTATTTCTCCCAAGTCGCCATCCCAACACTCTATTACAAAATCAAGGGAGAAGTTGAACATTGGAATGTCGCGTTAAATGACTGGACCTGCCTCCAATGTTTTGGACATAGGCTGCACCTTGCAATTGGTAGGCTACGTGTTACATGTTTTTAAGGCACTTTGACTTATTACTTAAATTCTAATAAGGATTGAGCCTACTTGAACATAATTACATTATCATAAGCTTCCTTTCCCATCTGCAGCCAATGGCTACCTGGATAAATAATTAACTAATTTTATTTAATGGTAAAGTAGGAAATAGGAACAATGTAATTCATTCATTAATAAGTAGTGCTGCGCTTATAGCACACTATATTTTGATAATCATGTTAATGTTCGTTAATATGCAAGGATTATTATACCGTCTGTGATCATTGGTTTCATTTGGTTTTGTGTTCAGTTAGCACAGTATGTATTCTCTCATATGATCTCATTTTTAGAGGTGACTGTCTGTAGCCTGACAGTTTGTTTAACCATGTCTGATGGAATTACCAAATCTTTGAAAATCCATATTCATAATCCCAATTGCAATATCTGGCCCCCCAAAAAATTGCAATTTGTTATTTTGTCCAAATTGTGCAGTCCTATTACAGTCCCTTATGTCTCTTTGGAAGGAGCACCTCGCCCTGAGCTCATCTATTTTATTGTCCAAGGACTGAACGTTAGCTAGTAATATACTCTGACGTGGTGGGTGGAATGCAGTAGCCTGGTCCCAGATCTGTTTGTGCTGTCTTGTCACCACCTGATGATTATTGGACTTGGCAAGACATCACAAACTGATCTGGGACCAGGCTTGAAGTGCACGTTTCAAAACTAGGAATTATTGTGTACTAATATTGCATCTTAGCTAGTCGTCTTAGCTATCATAGAATAAGTACGGTAGTAAAAGGAACAGCAGCTGGGATGTTGACATAATTATGCTAATATGTGTAATTTCAGAGCGAGGTAGCGAGTCTCTGCGCTTGAAATGGCTGCGTTGCTGCTGACACAGGCTGTTGGGTAAACATAACTGGAACTGAAAGTGTGTGTAATGTGTTAGGAACATGGCCAAAGAGGATCTACTGTGACTTCTCCCGCACCATGGAAAACGTTGAACATTTGCAAATGACTTTGTCAGCAGACAGGGAGTCGGGTTCAGCCTGCGAGGCCATGACACCCTTCTATTACTCAGAGCCAGAGTCATGATAACAGGAAATGATCAAAGTAATGAAAAAACGGGGAACATTGAGGGAAGAACGATAAGGTCCCGACCACAATGGCCTTTGGCAGACGCGACTAACATTGGAAGAGGACCAGATTGTTCAACCTCTCATACCAGCTCTCCTGCCCCATTTTGTTGGATGTTTCTAGCCTAATTACTAATATTTAATATCAAGGGAAGAGCCCACTCATTATTTGGAGAGTGAGCGAGAACCCTTTGCACATCGCAGGGTACCCCCCCTCACCGGTCAGGCCTTAGTTAACTGACATGTGGGATTACAGGGGTTGTTTTGTCCACCTCTGACCACATAAACAACGGCTTTCTGCTTCCTCGGTCTCTCGAGCCGTTCTATCTTCCACTGTCTCTTTATCCTTACTGTGAGATATCTAACGATGGTTCCAGAGAGCGCCCGTCTCCGCAGATAGAAGTTAATTAAGTGTAGCGGTTCTCTGGCAGCCCGTTGGTTGGGCGACAGTACAGCGCTCTCCCTCCCCTCCTCCGCTCTCCCTCCCCTCCTCCACAATCTGCCTGCTGCTCGTGCATTGCGGCACCACATTACAGCCAAGCCGAGACAAACCACTGCACTGGTGGCAGGAAATAGGATCACATTCTCTTGATCTTTACACCAGTCTATTTCAGCTCACCTCAATCACAATATAAAGCTTGTCAACAATAGTTTTATGCGCGTGCATGGAATATCACTGCTTAACCAAAACACCGCGTGATTGTTGAAAGCATTGGTGTTACGGGAACATTATGCTTTTCATAACTAAACCGAAAAGGCTCTGCTCGGCTGCTTTCTTAGTCACATTCGTTCTGGAGAGAGGAGGAGTATTCTTTGAAGTTGTACCTTGGAACTGAATGTTCATTCAAACGTTTGAGGCCTTTCCGTGAAGAAAGCGGGGGCAGAGTTCTCATAAGTGTTTTTTTTTATAGTACAATTTTGACTCCGCCGTTTTACCTTCAAGAGCAAGCCTGGACATCTGATTGGGACATCTGATTCAGGCTGTCATGATCATGGCAGTCCCCTGTCTTACATCCAGATGACTAGCAGTTCACTTTTAAGAAGTAGTAGTTTTACATTCAGACAGTGAACATAAGCTCTCTACAGGGATATTTTACTTTCACCTAATAAGAAACCTCAACAGGGGCAATGATCCGGGATCGTGTCCAGAAGGGCACGCCATAGCAAAACGCTGTGCAGCTGAATACAAAAATCTGTGTTCTTATTGGACACATTCAGGAAGTAGGTTGTGTGTGAATAGTGGGTGCCATTAGTCACCTCAGTCCCCTCACTTCCCGACAGTACTATGACTATTTCATAAAACATTTTCAGATCCAGAAAACAAACTAGGGTGATGGATAAAAGCATTATAGCCGTGTGTGTTTATTTTTGTTAAATGCACTAACACTGTGGTACAGGCTGGGGGTCGGCCTATGCCATCTCTGGCTCAGAGTTTGAAACGGATAATCTAGCGTAGAAAAGGTGTTTGTCCCAGTCTCTGTTTTACTCTCCCCTAGCTTTAAAAAAAAAAGAATCAACTGTCCACTCCACTTCACTCAGCCTGAGAGCTACCAGCCCAGCCGCCAATATGCCGCTCTGCGTCTCAAGGACAAAGACTCCTTAAACTGGGTGAGGACACCGCAGGACTACCCAGAATGCACAGCAGCACATGACAGGGGAGAGGAGGGAAGTAGGCAATGGATGGTATCATGGAAGTATCCCACTGCATTTATTTTTAGTCTTAGACACAAACCATTTCAAATTTGCTAATCGAGCTATCAATTTATACCCTGTATAATGACTGTCTAGATGACCTCGTGGCATCTTTAAGTTAGTTCCGAGTAAGGACAATATGTCCCACTGCTCAGCGATGTCCACGTTACATTAGCACCTTTCAACAGTGGCGTTGATTCACATGAAAACAGATATCTTATCTCTATGGTAACCGGTGTCTTCCTTATTTCATGACTCTTCCCAACAGGTGTGAGCTGTTTTAAATTAGATGCGTCTCAGCAGGTTCAGAGAGAGGAGCTCTGTGAACAAGGCTTTGTCACGCTCACATAGCGGGTCAGGCTGTGACTGTGAGAGGCGAAAGTAGAGTATTGCTATGGACTCTGGCCTACCGAGCCTCAATGCGACAGCACAGTACTGCTATGGGGAGAAAATAAGCTGTCCTTGATCACTCATCCCTAGCACCTAGATACAGTAGAGTAGTTCATACAAAGGCCTTGACTGCGAATAGAGTTTTCGGCCCACCCCCACCTCGCCCCTCTGGAAATGTATTCCTCAAAGCTACGGATCTGGAACACATTCTGTTATTTAAGAAAGAATTCTACGTAGCTGCTGATCACACTCAACCTCCATTCACCTTTCTCTCTTTACTCACCCTCTTCTTAACTATTTTTATTTATTTTTATTTCACCTTTATTTAACCAGGTAGGCTAGTTGAGAACAAGTTCTCATTTGCAACTGCAACCTGGCCAAGATAAAGCAAAGCAGTTCGACACATACAACAACACAGAGTTACACATGGAATAAACAAACATACAGTCAATAATACAGTAGAAAAAGTCTATATTCAGTGTGTGCAAATGAGGTAAGATAAGGGAGGTAAGGCAATAAATAGGCCACAGTGGCGAAGTAATTACAATAAACCAAGAACGGAAAATATGGCGCTGTACAAAATGACGGTCGGCAGTACAGTACTGGGCTATTTAGCTAAAGAATCCCTGTGTCGTGCGGACGGGAGACAGGGGTTCAATCCCCCGACGGGGAAGAAGGAGTAGGCTGTCCTTGTAAATACGAATTAGTTAACTGGTTCCATATGTGTTATTTCATAGTTAATCATATGCTGTCTGCCTCTGTTCTTACCTCTTTCCCTTCCTGTCTTCTACACCTCTCTCCCCACCTCGTCTTTCTCCCATATCATATGTGCATTGAAGTACAGATTCAACTTTTGTATTTGTAAAAAATAATGCATGTATTATGTATTTATAACACCTGGATAATTAACTTCTTTCAATAAAACGTTTCACATTCTCCACTGGTTGAAATTAAGTATCTCATTGAAATACTATCCTGTGTCCTCAGATTAATGCAGATGAAGGGAGTTAGATATGCATAGGTTTTTGAAGTGTATAATTGTTGTACATACCTGCAGACACAGCATCATGCAAAGAATGGAGTTTCATACACCTGCTATTGGATATGACTGAAAAATAATATCTCAGAGATTCATACCTGAACCACACACTTATTTGCCAAGGAAAAGTACATGATCAGTGAATATATTCAATGTACAGGCTACAATGTGGGGGATCTCATGCGTGGTAATAACTGCAGTAAATGTATATAGGACTTGCATCCTCGGCACAATAAAGTTATTATATTCAAATCAATCCATAGGCTTCATTAATGCCACTTATACTTGAAGTTGATACAACAACTATGATAGCTGAGGTTCAAAGATAGGTTCTGAACTAATATTCATACCAAACGTTTTAGGGTTCATACATAGATCGGCTACACACTGTACATTTTTTTTTTATCCTCCACTACACAATAAGCAAATAAATATTTAGCTAGCTATGTTACTTCAGCTGCATTGCACAGCAAGGCAAGCGTACACAATTGTACATTCAATTTGCAGTAAATGTTTAAGCTAGCTAGATTCTTTACATCCACTGTTTCCCAAGATGACAGCCTGGTTTGCTGGTTTTCTCAGGAGTCTCTAAAACATTAAACAACACGAATTACAATGTTATTCTGTCCTCATGTCATAACACCAGCAAGCTTGCGGGCTAATGTTAGCTTGTCAGTTAACTTCTTATATCGCGGTTTTCGTAAATCAACTTTGACTAAAACTATGCACAATCATTTCTCTACATTAACTAACATATTCCTCTCAATTGTACATTTTTAGCTTGACTCGTTATGACATTATAATGACTTACATTTGCTTCCCCCGTAATGTTTTGTCAGACATCTTTGTTGAAGAAAGCTACCAGGGACGGCTGACTCGTGTCAAATTCGTCATTGGAACCACTCGATATGACTGGTCACATTTGGGATCCAAATGCATAATGAGTGCTCTAACTCACCCTTGTGGTGATCTGGAGCAATGAAGCCGTGACGCTGGGTACCTCTAAGTCCCACGGTGTAAGCTTGCAACTTTTAAAGGAGGAACCACTGTAGTATAGCCTATGTCTCTACCTCATATTTCTGAACAGCTGAAATAAAAAGCCTGCGGCGATTTGAACATATATTATGAAGGCTATACAACCTTCCCTGTCTGTTGTAACGGATATTGCAGTTGCACAAGCAGGAAACAGTCCCTACACATTGCATTGGAGCAAAAACAATCCGTTTTTGTGTGACGTGGGCTAATATTTGTAGTTGCTGCCTTATCGTAGGCACTAGCCGGAGTTGCTAAATAAGAACACTTCTAATTTGACTACCTGTCTGCCTTCTGCTTAGCCAATGTTTGCAATTATGATGCCAAAAATCAGTAATTGTGACTAGTTTCAGGGAAACTAGGCATATGTCGCACGTCACAACTTCACATAAGCAACTTTTTCAAAATGAGTTTTCTGACAGATGCCTTCTGGAACATGTGAACTTTCATGTGCCTCAATAAAAAACTTGTATGCCATCTGTAAATACGATCATTAAAAAAAAAATTACGAGCCTAGTTGGTTTAGCCACGGAAAAAGTCAGCAACCTTCCCACTAGCAATGATTGGCTGAGATAATGAGTGTGCTGGACATGCCGAGAGATTAGTTCGGATTGGTCTGCCATGTAGCATGCTTCTGTCGATAAATGAGCTGGTATGTATGCGTAGGTAATTCTTTAGAATTCTTGTTTTGAAATCAGTGGAATTTGAGTATGATAGCTAAAGATATAGAGAACATTCTGGCGTTTGAGTCAAAAAGAGAACACAGATGGCTCTGGTTTACATCTTCAAACTAAGGGCAACCATGGCGAGAAGCATCCATCCATGTATACGGGAGTCTAGCTAGCTACATTTTCAGTTATTACACATTTCTAATTTTGTCAAAGTTGTTTTCATTTCAAGTCTACTGTTAGCGAGCTAGCTAACGTTAGCTGGCTGGCGAGCTAGCTAACGTTACATGTATGGTCTGTGTAGTAATATTAGCTAGCTAACATTGAACCTGGTTGGTTAGTTACCTGTAGATTGATTTCAGGATCATAACATTATGAGTTGGGATAATGGTTCATTGTTTAGCTAGCTATAGTACATGTCTAAATAAAAGACTCCACTATGCAAGTGTAGCAGTCTTTATGTGAACCACAGGAGAACCAGGAAATGAAGAGCGACACCACGGCTGTCTTTTTGGCTTTTATGTCGATTTGCCATATTATTATGAAAACACAGGACAGGAACACATCAGTCTCCAATGCAAGTTGTTCATTCTCTCTGTGTTTTCTCGGACTTACACAATCACATTCATACGTAAAGCTATAATGTATAGTATAAAATAATAACCAGTCCTTAATACAAAGAATGTATCATCTTAATTATTAGACAATAAAACCATACCTGCAATAGTATTGTGAAAAGACAGGACAGAAGCATATCAGTCTCCAATGCACCATCAGACAAGTTGTTCTATACAGGAGCATGAAGAAAGGTAAAACACATATCCTGTCTCACATCCCTAATACATTGCTAGGTGCTTTCAGTGTTGACACTATTAAAATACAACAACTCATGTACAAAAACACTGTAATACAAACAAGCTACAACGTGAAATCGTCTTTATCCCATTCAGACCTTAGAGGGCTAAAACTACACCTCCCATAATGCAACGCTAGCACCAGTCGGCAGCTCAGCTAACCATTTGCATCACAGAAAGGCATGTTAGCTAGCAACAGCAATACTTTTTAGCACTTTGTAAACTATATCAATAACAACAATAAAGTCTCACACTCGCTTATAACAATATATACAGCATTAACCTTGGGATGCTTTATTTATTTCATGTTATAGATTTCTACGAAGGAGTAATCTGCAACGCATACCTTTCTCCCTGTGTTTTCTCGGAATGAGGAGAACGGGAGCTATGGGTCGTACCAGGGTGTTAGTAGGTGACGTAAGCACCCAGATGAAATAGATTTAATATAATAAAACCCGAAGATGTTAACGTCATTCAGCTACTGTAGCTGCCTACTTAACATCAACAGGCAGCACTAGTAGCACAACAATAAAAAAATAGACACCAAAAGTAAAGTTCCTGGCGATCATAGCGATCTGACTCTCCCCTTCTGTCTGAACTTGGAATATTCCTGTTCGCGGGATTTGGGCCACTGACCCTTAACCTGGTTGTTCTGCATTGTGTACTGTTCTAATCATTTGGAGTTTGACGGAATGACCCTTTTAACTCTCCTACACAAGTAACTATTTCAATAGAAGGTTATGATGTCACTGCAACAAGTGTCGCTGTTAAAATCCACAACATTCCAGGGCTATTTACTCAAAAGTGAGGTTACAAGTTTATCAACTTTCAAAGCAGAATTACTTTCCCATTGTTCCTCAACTGCAGTGTATGATATACCATTTTCTAGCTCTGAGTCTCTACTTTTATCCAATGTAAAAAAAACATTTTCAAATGTTGCTATCTAACATTTTCAAATGTTGCTATCATTTTCAAATGTTGCTATCTGAGCTGGTCGGTCACAATTCGACTGTCTGTGTCTTGCTTGTGTTTCATATGCTGCATGTAACTCACCACTTGAGCTTTGCATTGTGGCAAAAAAACAATCTGTGAGTTTGTACGAACATTTGATCATGTTTTTTTGTGAACAATGTATGTAATCTAACTCCCCTCCTGAAAAAAAGAATGGAATTGCTAACCCACTGAGGCATGGAATGCAGTAGTTAGAACATGTCGACCATTTCCTTTGTGTACGAGATGAGGTTTGTAGGCTACGCCAGACAAAGGTGTTCATCGCCGATCGAGGGGGGAAGCGTCAGTGGAGCACTGAGCAGCAGCTACGTAGGCAGCGGATTTTATTTTTTATTTTTTTATTTTTTTTATTTAACCTCTATTTACCTAGGCAAGTCAGTTAAGAAAAAAATCTTATTTACAATAACGGCCTACCAAAAGGCAGAAGGCCTCCTACGGGGGCGGGGATTAAAAGTGAATTAAATTAAAATATTGGACAAAACACACATCACGACTAGAGACACCTAGGACAACAGCATGACAGCAACACAACATGACAACATGGTAGCAACACAACATGGCAGCAGCACAGGGTACAAACATGATTGGGCACAGACAACAGCACAAAGGGCAAGGAGGTAGAGACAACAATACATCACGCAAAACAGCCACCACTGTCAGTAAAAGTGGCCATGATTGAGTCTTTGAATGAAGAGATTGAGAACTGTCTAATTTGAGTGTTTTTTTCCAGCTCATTCCAGTCGCTAGCTGCTGCGAACTGAAAAGACGAGCGACCCAGGGATGTGTGTGCTTTGGCGACCTTTAACAGAATGTGACTGGCAGAACGGGTGTTGTATGTGGAGGATGAGGGCTGCAGTAGATATCTCAGATAGGGGGGAGTGAGGCCTAAGAGGGTTTTATAAACAAGCATCAAACAGTGGGTCTTGCGACAGGTATACAGAGACGACCAGTTTACAGAGGAGTATAGAGTGCAGTGATGTGTTCTATAAGAGGTATTGGTGGCAAATCTGATGGCCGAATGGTAAAGAACATCTAGCCACTAAAGAGCACCCTTACCTGCCGATATATAAATTACATCTCCGTAATCTAGTATGGGTAGGATGGTCATCTGAATCAGGGTTAGTTTGGCAGCTGGGGTGAAAGAGGAGCGATGATAAAAGAGGAAACCAAGTCTAGATTTAACTTTAGCCTGCAGTTTTAATATGTGCTGAGAGAAGGACAGTGTACCATCTAGCCATACTCCCAAGTACTTGTATGAGGTGAGTACCTCAAGCTCTAAACCCTCAGAGGTAGTAATCACACCTGTGGGGAGGGGCATTCTTCTTACCAAACCACATGACCTTTGTTTTGGAGGTGTTCAGAACAAGGTTAAGGGCAGAGAAAGCTTGTTGGACACTAAGACAGCTTTGTTGTAGAGTGTTTAACACAACATCTGGGGAGGGGCCTGCTGAGTATAAGACTATCATCTGCATATGCATGGATGACAGCGCTTCCTACTGCCTGAGCTATGTTGTTGATGTAAATTGAGAAGAGCGTGAGGCCTAGGATCGAGCCTTGGGGTACTCCCTTGGTGGCAGGCAGTGGCTGAGACAGCAGATGTTCTGACTATACACTGCACACTTTGAGAGCGGTAGTTAGCAAACCAGGCCAAAGACCCCTCAGACACCAATACTCCTTAGCCTGCCCACAAGAATGGAATGGTCTACCGTATCAAAAGCTTTGACTAAGTCAAATAAAATAGCAGCACAACATTGCTTAAAATCAAGGACAATGGTGACGTTGAGGACCTTTCTAAGGTCCATTGGGTAGTAGCTACATAAACATTTTTTAAAATCCTGCAGATGTGTGAAAATCTCTATCTTCAACCATGGCAAATTGGGTTTCCAGAAGCCAAGGTACAACATGTTTCCCTTAGTGAGAGAATACGGAGGAGGAAAGGAGGGAGAAGAATAGAGGGTGAATGTGTTAGAAAAGGCAGAGATAAAGTGGGATGGAGTAAGATGTCGTTGATGGCCCGGGGTTCTGCCGCCTGCCGCAGTGCCAGGTGAGTGACAGCATATCAGATAGCAGCTGAGGCAAAGTGGCACTGCTAAACTCTGCTACGTCTCCTGGAGATGGGGCAGTGTGACTGGCTCGGTGGCTGCATGAAGAGAGACACTCTAATGTGCCGCTCTGCCACTGCACTGGCTCCTCATGACAACCCGCCATGTTGGGTTGGCTCAGAGCCAATACAAGAGCTAGAGAAGGGTTGCAACTGGGAGGGTGTGGCACTCAGGGGCCCCTCCATCTGTCAAGCCTGTGCTGCTGCGGAGGAGTCTCTTGCACGCTCTCACACACATACGTGCGTGAGAACGCGCAAGAGACTCCTCCGCAGCAGCACAGGCTTGACAGATGGAGGGGCCCCTGCGTGCCACACCCTCCCAGTTTGTGTGTGTGTTGATGTCAGAAGTTTACATACACCTTAGCCAACTACATTTAAACTCAGTTTTTCACAATTCCTGACATTTAATCCTAGTAAAAATTCCCTGTTTTAGGTCCATTAGGATCACCTCTTTATTTTAAGAATGTGAAATGTCAGAATAATAGTAGAGTGATTTTATTTCAGCTTTTATTTTTTTCATCACATTCCCAGTGGGTCAGAAGTTTACATACACTCAATTAGTATTTGGTAGCATTGCTTTTAAATTGTTTAACTTGGGTCAAACGTTTTTGGTAGCCTTCCACAATAAGTTGGGTGAATTTTGGTCCATTCCTCCTGACAGAGCTGGTGTAACTGAGTCAGGATGGTAGGCCTTCTTGCTCACACGCTTTTTCAGTTCTGCCCACAAATTTCCTATAGGATTGAGGTCATGGCTTTGTGATGGCCACTCCAATACCTTGACTTTGTTGTCCTTAAGCCATTTTGCCACAACTTTGGAAGTATGCTTGGGGTCATTGTCCATTTGGAAGACCCATTTGCGACCAAGCTTTACCTTCCTGACTGATGTCTTGAGATGTTGCTTCAATATATCCACAACTTTCCATCATCATGATGACATCTATTTTGTGAAGTGCACCAGTCCCTCCTGCAGCAAAGCACCTCCACAACATGTTGCTGCCACCCCCGTGCTTCACGGTTGGGATGGTGTTCTTCAGCTTGCAAGCCTCCCCCTTTTTCCTCCAAACATAACGATGGTCATTATGGCCAAACAGTTCTATTTTTGTTTCATCAGACCAGAGGACATTTCTCCCAAAAGTACGATCTTTGTCCCCATGTACAGTTGCAAACCTTAGTCTGGCTTTTCTATGGCGGTTTTGGAGCAGTGGCTTCTTCCTTGCTGAGCGGCCTTTCAGGTTATGTCGATCTAGGACTCGTTTTACTGTGGATATAGATACTTTGTACCTGTTTTCTCCAGCATCTTCACAAAGTCCTTTGCTGCTGTTCTGGGATGGATTTGCACTTTTTGCACCAAAGTACGTTAATCTCTAGGAGACAGAACACGTCTCCTTCCTGAGCGGAATGACAGCTGCGTGGTCCCATGGTGTTTATACTTACGTACTATTGTTTGTACATATGAAACGTGGTACCTTCAGGCATTTGGAAATTGCTCCCAAGGATGAACTAGACTTGTGGAGGTCTACAATTTGTTTTCTGAGGTCTTGGCTGATTTCTATTGATTTTCATCTGATGTCAAGCAAAGAAGCACTGAGTTTGAAGGTAGGCTTTGAAATACATCCACAGGTACACCTCCAATTGACTCAAATTATGTCAATTAGCCTATCAGAAGCTTCAAAAGCCATGACATCATTTTCTGGAATGTTCCAAGCAGTTTAAAGGCACAGTCAACTTAGTGTATGTAAACATTTGACCCACTGGAATTGTGATACAGTGAATTATAAGTGAAATAATCTGTCTGTAAACAATTGTTGGAAAAATTACTTGTGTCATGCACAAAGTAGATGTCCTAACCGACTTTTAACAAGAAATTTGTGGAGTGGTTGAAAAATTAGTTTTAATGACTCCAACCTAAGTGTATGTAATCTCCCGGCTTCAACTTCAACTGCATATGTATATTATATAATAATAATAATAATAATATATATATATATATATATATATATATATATATATATCACATGCACATACACACGTGCACACATCAGAAGACACACACACCCTTCCGGCATCATTGTCTCACTCCACTCTGAGCCAGCCTGCTGCTCACACCACTCACACCCCCAACACTGCGACAGACTGTGACAGAGAGAAGGAAAATAAAAAAAGACAGTGTAATGGTGTGTATAATTCCAAACATTGGTTTCTGTAATTAAATAGCGTCTTGACACTAATTAGTTCCAACTGTTGATAATGCAGCCGCCCCAAATCCCCTGGAATGGCGGCTATTTAATTAGGATAAATACGTAAGAAGCCAATGGCTGAGTCCCCTGTGGTGCTGTAGTTAACTGGACCTCAACTCTCCCAGCCCAACTAGTGCCCTCAACCACAGGACCAACTTAGAGAAAGGCCAGTCTGTCATCTTGGGTCAAATCTATTTTGTTCATTTTGTGCAACTTGGTAGTTTTGACTTTCGTCATCTTCCACCCATATTGACCCTTATCTTCCATCTCTTTCTATGGCTCACTCTGAGAAAGAAAACCAGTATAGTTACCCCAAAGGTTTGTTTAACCCCCAGGGTTTTGTTGCCATAGCGCTGTAAATAAGTCTCCATGACAGGTGAGTGAACATTGACAAGGTCCTATCACGTGTCCTTTAGCAGAGTGGATGAGGCTGAGGTCAAAGGGCATCGCCCCACTGCTGCTCTCAAACACGTCTTGCTCTCTGCTCCCCCTTCTGGCTCTCTCTCAAATAAATTCAAAGGGGCTCATCCTCAATCTTACAACCTCCCCCCCACTCTAAATTCAATTAATTCTCTCTCTCTCACTCACTCTCTCTCTCACTCTCACTCACACTCTCACTCACACTCACCCCCCCCCCCCCCCCCGACCATCTGATGGATTCAGTCCACTTCACTGTAAATACCTATCTACAGCCTCCAGTCATGTTTGACCTTTAAACCACCATGTGTACCAGAGTTCCCCTTACAGATCAACCACACCGCCATTTAAAAGGCTACACTGACTGAGTAATATGTGGCTATTGCCAAACTCACCTCACAGGCTATGGAAAAACAGTCCCAGCTTAAATAGAAAATTAGTGATTTGTCTGACTGCAAATAGGCCGACATTCTGATTATTTAAAGATGGACTCCCCAGTCGGGGGAAAACGGCGCCACTGGCCGCCCCACCATTGTTGTTAATGTTTTGGTTTGCGGAGCGTCGCACAGCATGGTCAAGAAATTGCAGTACATATTGTGCTCCTTATATGGTCAGAGGTAAAACTATTATCTGAACGTTGTTTTTTTCACTGTAGCTGCTTTCTTGTTGTCATATCGCAAACGGACTGATTCACAATGACGGATTCCAGATTTTAGGCCGATTTTTCTTGCATTAAATTAAGATATTTTTCTTAGTGTAATTAGGCCAAGTCAATTCAATTCCCTCTGTCCATTTCCCTACTCTGCTCTTCTGTGTGGTGCCCAAGATGACAGGGGGCCCCTAGGCTCCTCACGCCTGCTCTACAGGGTCGGTGAAATATATCTGCGTTATCCAGTAGACACACACACATGCACACCCTCCATATTATTGCTTTACCCAGCCAGCATGCACCACCACCACGACCCCGCTGAATAAGACTGAATCTGCTTGTGCTGCTGCCTACCTGCAGCCCACAGGAGGGAGGAGAGAGGCGATTCCAGGGTAGCGGAAATACGCTTTCACTTCACTTTAAAATGTACAAGAACCGGATTTTTAACAAACCATACAACTATGCACAAGGACTGCTTTGAACAATTTCCACTGAAAATTGACAAACTAATTTAGTAGAATAACTGTGCAGATGCTAACTTTGGTAAAGGAATTAGGATAAAATCTCGGTCAGTTTGATGACATTTCCCCCCCAACATTTAAATATTTGCTCCAAATGACGATTCAAAGATGTCTACAGAAATTCTTAAGACCATATCACATTGGGTGTCAAAATGAAAGCTTAGAGTCTATTTTTGGGAAATGAAGGCATAGATGATAAAAAATAAAATATAGTGTGGCATTTTCCATTTTCAAAATGTGGCATAAGTAAAGGCTTTGATTTCTGGATAAACACATCTTAGAAAACATCTACCAGAAAAAGTCTTGACAGGACACCTCGAGTTAAAAATATATTTGGGTTATTGAACTACAGTAAGTGAAGTGGATTTACACCCGGTAACGTAATTATGGTAACAGAATGATGACATGGGTCCCTGATCTGTACGATACAGAAATGCATAATGATGTCAGTTACAAACATATTGTTATTTACAAAGACTGCCTACCAAAAGGCAAAAGGCCTCCTACGGGGGCTGGGATTTAAAAAATAGGACAAAACACACATCATGACGAGAGACACCACAACACTACATAAAGAGAAACTGAAGACGACAACATAGCATGATAGCAACACATGACAACAACATGGCAGCAGCACAACATGGTAGCAGCACAAAACATGGTACAAACATTCTTGGGCACAGTCAACAGCTCAAAGGGCAAGGAGGTAGAGACAACAATACATCACGCTAAGCAGCCACAACTGTCAGTAAGAGTGGCCATGATTGAGTCTTTGAATGAAGAGATTGAGATAAAACTGTCCAGTTTGACTGTTTGTTGCAGCTTGTTCCAGTCGCTAGCTGCAGCGAACTGAAAAGAGGAGCGACCCAGGGATGTGTGTGCTTTGGGGACCTTTAACAGAATGTGACTGGCAGAACGGGTGTTGTATGTGGAGGATGAGGGCTGTAGTAGATATCTCAGATAGGGGGGAGTGAGGCCTAAGAGGGTTTTATAAATAAGCATCAACCAGTGGGTCTTGCGATGGGCATACAGAGACGACCAGTTTACAGAGGAGTATAGAGTGCAGTGATGTGTCCTATAAGGAGAATTTGTGACAAATCTAATGGCCGAATGGTAAAGAACATCTAGCCGCTTGAGAACACCCTTACCTGTTGATCTATAAATTAAATCTCTGTAATCTAGCATGGGTAGGATGGTCATCTGAATCAGGGTTAGTTTGGCAGCTTCGGTGAAAGAGGAGCGATGATGATAGAGGAAACAAAGTCTAGATTTAACTTTAGCCTGCAGCTTTGATATGTGCTGAGAGAAGGACAGTGTACCATCAGGTCATACTCCCAAGTACCTGTATGAGGTGACTACCTCAAGCTCTAAACCCTCAGGAGTAGAGGTCGACCGATTATGAGTTTTTATTAAACGCCGATACCGATTATTGTAGGACACAAAAAAAAAGCCAATACCGATTTAATCGGACATTTTTTATATATAGACAATTACAACAGTACTGAATGAACATTGAACACTTTTATTTTAACTTAATATAATACATAAATAATAACGTTTCATTTGGTTTAAATAATGCAAAAACGCGGTGTTGGAGAAGAAAGTAAAAGTGCAATATGTGCCATGTAATAAAGCTAACGTTTTAAGTTCCTTGCTCAGAACATGAAAACATATGAAAGCTGGTGGTTCAATATTCCCAGTTCTTCAATATTCCCAGTAAAGAAGTTTTAGGTTGTAGTTATTATAGGAATTATGACGTGTCGACTATTTCTCTATATACCATTTGTATTTCATATACCTTTGACTATTGGATGTTCTAATAGGCACTTTAGAATACTAATCCCAGAGTTGATAGGCTTGAAGTCAAAAATAAGGCTTTGCTTCAAGCATTTCTAAGAGCTGCTGGCAAACGCAGTGAAGTGCTGTTTGAATGAATGCTTATGAGCCTGCTGCTGCCTACCACCTCTCAGACTGCTATATCAAATCATGGACTTAATTATATTATAATAAACACAGAAATGCGAGCCTTTGGTCATTAATATGGTCAAATCCGGAAACTATCATTTTGAAAACGAAAACGTTTATTCTTTCAGTGAAATACGGAACCGTTCTGTGTTTTATCGAACGGGTGGCAACCCTAAGTCTAAATATTCCTGTGACATTGTACAACCTTCTATGTTATGTCATAATTATGTACATTTCTGGCAAAATAATTACGGTCGCACAGTTCGCAACGAGCCAGGTGGCCCAAACTGTTGCATATACCCTGACTCTGCGTGCAATGAACACGAGAAGTCACCCAATTTCCCTAGTTAATATTTCCTGCTAACATTAATTTATTTTAACTAAATATGCAGGTTTAAAAATATACACTTCTGTGAAAGGCATTGATGTTCATGGTTAGGTACATTTGTGCAAAGATTGTGCTTTTTTCACACATGCGCTTTTGTTAAATCATGACCTGTTTGACAAAGTTGAAGTAGGTTGTGATTTGATGATAAATTAACAGGCACCGCATTGATTATATGCAACGTAGGACAAGCTAGTTAACCTAGTAATATCATCAACCATTTGTAGTTAACTAGTGATTGTGATGATTGATTTGTTTTTTTATAAGATAAGTTTAACGCCAGCTAGCAACTTACCTTGGCTCCTTGCAGCCACAAGGTCCTTTTGATGCTGCACTCCAGTAACAGGTGGTCAGCCTGCCACGCAGTTCCCTCGTGGATTGCAACGTAATCGGCCATAATCGGCATCCGATTTACCGATTTGTTATGAAAACTTGAAATCGTCCCTAATTAATCGGCCATGCCTCTACTCAGGAGGTTGTAGTCACACCTGTGGGGAGAGGGGCATTCTTCTTACCAAACCACATGACCTGGACGTTAACATCAAGTCCAGGGTGGACTGACCCAATGTCATCTACTTTCCATATCCGGTGTCGGTCAGTGCTCAGTGGGTCAGGATGCTGGTTAAGGTCAATGGAAAGAGAGGAGGCTCATGGGTAGGTGTCAGTAAGAGCTGGGAGAAGTGACATTAACTGGAGAGTGAGAGAGAGGAAACAGAGAGAGAGAGAGAGGGTTGTCCAGACTGTTTTAACACTCTTGGTTTGACCACCAGATAACAGAAAGACAAAGAAAACAATTCTGAGCTGAACTTAACAGGATGCCAGTGTAAGGGAGGACAGTAGCAGGTGACCCAACTGTGGTTTGTGACTATGATTTCCCATTGTAGCCAATTCAGTTGCAGTAATTCTGATACTGATTATTTGGTAATTCCCTAACCAATTTGTGAACGCAATAATTCGTTTTAATCACTTAATAATTCATAAATGAAATGTATATCAGCAAAATCACTAAGTAATTTACTTTACTTCTGTGAACGTTCATTATCCTCAGAAGAGAAATGTGAAAATATCTGAAAGATAGGTGAGTTTTTGATAATGAAATTACAAAGCACGAGGCTATATTTCTTGAACTTCCATAAGGTAAACAATTTCTCCAAAACGAAATATGAGTGTTGATGTTAGTTAGCAGGGGTCTTAACGCGCAACATTATAGTGTTTTGATGTATTTCTGATACCTGTTAAGACTTTTTCTGGTAGATGGTTTTTATCCAGAAATCAAAGCCTTTACTCATGCCACATTTTGACGATTATTATTATTATTATTATATTTATTTTTCATATATTTATTTTTCAAATGTATCTACTTTCATTTCCCCCAAAATATAGACTCTTGGCTTTCATTTGACACCCAATTTGATATGCTCTTTTTGAATTTCACTCATGCATCCTTTTTGATTAAAAGGCCCAGAGACGGACAGCGGGGGAGAGAGAGAGAGGCAGAGACGGGTGGAGATATAAACCGCTTTGGAATGTTCAACTATTTCTCCCCCGCTGCAGCGCCATGAATGAATGTGCTTTGTTTGCCTATGTTGTTCACCAAGGGCAATGTTTTGTCTGCACAGCTCATTTTTGGCAGTTGCAGTCGATCCATACCTGAACCTGGTCCAATCAATAGCCTAGCTCTGAATCTGCACTGTAAAGTCTATGACTTGTACATAGGGTACATTCGGAAAGTATTCAGACCCCTGGACTTTTCCCTCATTTTAAGTTAAAGCCTTCTTCTAAAATGGATGAAATAGTTGTTTTTGTCAATCTAGACACAATACCCCATAATGACAAAGTGAAAACAGGTTTTTAGAAATGTTTGCAAATGTATAAAAACATTTAAAACAGACCCTTTGCTATGAGACTCAAAATTGTGCTCCGGTGCATCCCGTTTCCATTGATCATTCTTGATGTTTCCACAACTTGATTTGAGTCCACCTGTGGTAAATTCAGTTTGAGCGCGTCTGCAGAAAATAATGGAAGAAACTCCCCAAATACAGATGTGCCAAGCTTGTAGCGTCATACCCAAGAAGACTCAAGGCTGTAATTACTACCAAAGGTGCTTCAACAACGTACCGTGTAAAGGGTATGAATACTTATAAATGTGATTTGCGATATAATTGTGATAAATATGCAAACATTTCGAAACCTGTTTTTGCGTTGTTATTATGGGGTATTGTGTGTAAATGAATGAGAAAAAAACAGCTATTAAGTCCATTTTAGAATCAGGCTGTAACGTAACAAAATGTGGAAAAAGTCAAGGGGTCAAAATCCATGGAGGTAAATCCCATCTTCAGTCTTACAGTATGCTGATGCTATTGTCTCGCAGCCAGAGGTAATATGTGTGCTGTCCACTGCCTTACAGTATCAATAGTATGCTGATGCCATAGCCTATTGACTCAGGGATGTGCATGCGGTATTGCATGCGGTATTGACCCAGAGTAACGGTCTGTCCAATTTCCACTGCAGGTTGTCATGAATGATGTGAGGTAATGGCTGCTGTCCATCATGATAGAGTTAGCTTGGTTAGGTAAAAAAAACTGGACTGATCCAGGGTCAGAGTTAGCCAATAGCCACAGGACTGCAGATAGTGGAGACCTGGTCCAATCAGCTGATGGAATTATTGTCCTCTAGCCATGTTCTGGATTATGGCCATTTTTACAAACAGACAAACAGCCCAGAATATAGAGAACATTGACTAATGCAGAAATATAAGTATTCATGTGGGGGCATAAACGTAGTGTGAGCACTATTGTGTGTGATTTACTTACTTTCATAAATTAATGTTTAAAAAAAAGTTAGCAAAATATGACTCGGTACAGATCAAATACAACTTCATGACACCCATTATTTCTTTGTAGCATCAAACATTATGGAGTCTTAAAGGAGGCCAACATGTCAACTATGCCAACTTTGATCAATTATTTCTCAATTATGCTTTTAGATACAAACGTCATATGTCAACAATTCTTCTTCCAAATGACTATTCTATGGCTTATTTAGTGAAAATCTCCACCATCATGGTCTTTTTTGTCTTGGTTTCATGAGGAATCACTCTTCTAGCTTTGCCTCTGTATAGTATGCAGTAACATGGTAAGTTGTTATGTTGCCAGGTATGCTCCTGGCTCAACCTCTGTGGTGATATCACGGGAAGCTGATTTGTTGCCAGGTATGCTCCTGGCTCAACCTCTGTGGTGATATCACGGGAAGCTGATTTGTTGCCAGGTATGCTCCTGGCTCAACCTCTGTGGTGATATCACGGGAAGCTGATTTGTTGCCAGGTATGCTCCTGGCTCAACCTCTGTGGTGATATCACGGGAAGCTGATTTGTTGCCAGGTATGCTCCTGGCTCAACCTCTGTACAACATGTTAGGTTGCTAGGTGTGCATGCTACCCTATTCACCAAAGGTCATGTTCCTGGAATTTGAACAGCTCTAGTCAGAGACGTTCTTGGATCAGAATTTCTCTGGTAATGACCTAAATAACTTACTATCAAAGCCCTAGATCCGCTCAACGCCAATCTTAACGTCCTGTACCACATTTCTAATGGAGATTTGGAACAACACAACATTTTTCTCCTCAAAGCAATTTGAGCCTCCGCTTCACTGGATAATGTTTTGACCAGCACAAATATTTCAAATGTTGATGAGAATTCCAAACTCCAGGATGCTGATAATCAGCTCCTTCCTGCTGTTGCCTGCAATGCCCTGCAATACAAGGCATCGTGTTCCACCACATGCTGTGTTAGAACGGAGTGAGTAGAGGAGAGGACCGCATACCTCACTCCCTCGGGGTTCCACTGCATACCTTTTTACACACTCAGGGTTGTGTTTATGAGACGCGGCGGATGGATGGGATCAGGAGCCATTAACCCATGAGTCCCTGGTTAATAAGGAAATCCCACCAGCTGAAAGAGGTCTGCATTCCAAGCAGCTGGGGAATCTGCTGTACTGTCATCGGTCAACACATACCTCAAACACATGTCAGGATTAGGTCTGATCTGATGACATCGCTTATGACCACTTCATGCATCCCACAGTATATTAAAGACGGTGTCACTTCACTTTCTCTAGCTGTGCCGTGTACGTGTAAACGAACATACTATTCTCTCGATCTCCTTAATACACGGAAACTTCTGAGACGTTGCTCCTAGGTGTATCTCTCTACGTGTGCCTCTGGGGGACAGTTGGCCTTGACTCCTAGATGCTCCTGCTTCTTAAATTTAAGGTGACTATTTTTCATATACCGTGCGTTCGGAAAGTATTCAGACCCCTTGACTTTTTCCACATTTTCTTATGTTACAGCCTGATTCTAAAATGGATTTCAAAAATGTTTTTCTTATCATCAATCTACACACACGATCATGACGAAGCAAACACAGGTTTTTAGACATGTTTGCAACTTTATACAAAATAAAAAATACATATACAAGTATTCAGACCCTTTGCTATGAGACTCGAAATAGATTTCAGGTGCATCCTGTTTCCATTGATCATCCTTGATGCTTTCTACAACTTGATTGGAGTCCACTTGTGTTAAATTCAATTGTTGGGACATGATTTTGAAAGGGTCGCACACACCTGTCTATTAAAGGTCCCACAGTTGACAGTGCATGTCAGGGCAAAAACCAATCTATGAGGTCAAAGGAATTGTCCGTAGAGCTCCGAGACAGGATTGTGTACAGGCACTGATCTTGGGAAGGGTACAAAAACATTTCTGTAGCGTTGAAGGTACCCCAAGAACACAGTGGCTTCCACGTTTGGAACTACCAAGACTCTTGCTAGAGATGCCTGACCAGCCAAACTGAGCTTCCGCATGGTGGTGGCAGCATCATGTGGTGGGGACGTTTTTCAGCAGCAGGGACTGGGAGACTAGTCAGGATTGAAGGAAAGATGAACGAAGCAATGTACAGAGCGATCCTTGATGAAAACCTGCTCCAGAGTGCTCAGGACCTCAGACTGGGGCGAAGGTTCACCTTCCAACAGAACAACGACCCTAAGCACACAGCCAAGGCAATGCAGGAGTGGCTTCGGGACAAGTCTCTGAATGTCCTTGAGTGGCCCAGCCAGAGCCTGGACTTGAACCAGATCTAACATCTCTGGAGAGACCTGAAAATAGCTGTGCAGCGACGCTCCCCATCCAACCTGATTTGAGTTTGAGAGGATCTGCAGAGAATAATGGGAGAAACTCCCCAAATACATGTGTGCCAAGCTTGTAGCGTCATACCCAAGAAGACTCGAGGCTGTAATCGCTGCCAAAGGTGCTTCAACAAAGTACTTAGTAAAGGGTCTGAATACTGTTATCAATTTTAGAATAAGGCTATAATGTAACAAAATGTGGAAAAAGTCCAAACACTTTCAGAATGCGCTGTATAACCCTTTTGTCCTGTGACTTCAGCTTTGACTGCCAACCCCTTCCCCTATCCCACACTGACTAGGCCGTGGCTGCACTGCACGCCCCACACTTAAGAGTTGTACCAGCCCCCGATGGTTGTGATTAGCTGTCGGGAACCTGGAGCGAAGTAAACAAAGGTTGAGGAAAAGATGAAAGCCTCCTTTGGAGGATGAGGAGGAGGAGACCTGAGGAGGAGGGTGGGGTGCATTTAGAGGACATGCAGAACACTGATGAGGATGAGTCCCAGTCTCACTTAGAAATGGAACAGGGACACTGCAGGATCCAGAGAGCTTATTAAAGACACAGATATTCCTTGTCTGTTTTCTCCCGGTTTCATTACGCCCCGTGACGACGCCCACAGTGGGTCAGTGGAGTTCCTTCATTAGGCATATCTCTGTACAATATAGATATTGTTGCTGCTCTAGTCAAGACAATATTTTCTTGGTAGTGTGATTGTGTTGCTTGAATAGTCAAACCAATGCACTGTATCTCAGCCAGTATATTGTGATCTTGTTGATGTGATTTTACTAGCCATCACATTTACTAGCCATACCAGTATCGCTATACTCGTTAGTATAGTGGCAGGAAACAAAATAAGAACTTAGTATGCAGTATTTCACTTCTTTAGTTACGGTCCGAATGTTGGTAACAAACATCACTAATAAAGATCCTAATGGAGGTTGGAAGATGTGTACTGTTGTAATGTTGCTGTCTGCCAGCAGGTACAGATTAAACATAAGCAGATCCCATCTGCCCCATACAACAAACCGTCTAGGTATAACAGATTAGAACTGGCAGTGTACATGGGTATACACACAGCCTCAACACCATCTGAATGGAACGATCAGTCCTCTCTCTCTCTTTTTCTCTCTCTTCCTCCATCTCCTCTTGGAGAACTTTGGATTCTATTTAATCCTCACGGTTCGTTTTTAGCTTAATCACACATCGCACCACAGACAGAGGAGAGCCACCTGGGGAGGAGCAGAATTAATGATTGGGATGGACGGCTAGCAGATGGATGAGACCCTAAGAGGTAAAACCCTCGGAGGGGGTTGTGTGCTGTGGTGTCTGCAAAGAGAGCGAGAATGCCTGCTTTTAAAGCCCTCTCCCTTCAGTCACACTGAAGTAATGTGTTGGTGAGTGTGTCCTCAGGTTGAGAGATTGCTTTGGGCTGTCCACAACCCAAAGAGAGGCCCTCTCAAAGCCTCTGGGCTCGGCCCCAGTACTCTGGTCCCCCTCTCTAACAGAGCCCCCAGTACCTCTCTCTTACTCCGGGCAGAAGAGCCCCTGTCCTTCTTTCTAACCCTCCTGGCTTGGTTCCTGGGTCCCCCATTCAGGCCAGAGCCTGTCTGCAGCCTAAAGAAGCCCCCTCACAGGAGTCAACAACACTAGAACACTGAACCAAAGAGTCACAGAGCTGGCTGCCACTGCAGGGAGTAGGAAGAAACAACATCTCTTAACCTGCCAGGAGCTATAGTCTTGAGTCGATAAACATGTGTTGCACCTTTCAGCCAAGCTAGAGCTAGTAATGCCCTTGGTAAGGGCACAGGACGAGCGTGGACAGACAGAGGGACACACACACAGACAGACACACAGGCAGGCATACACAGACAGACACAGAGAAGATTAGAAGCGGAGAATAGGAATCGTTGAGATTTAAAGCAGCACTGTATCATTTCTTTGTGTTGAATAGCTGTAATGAGTTGTTGAAGTCTGTGGAGAAACACATGGAGGTCATGTTATCAGTCTTTCCCGTGTGACTACTGCGCTCGACAGCACACTGAACAGACGGCCGTCCATCTCCCACTGGAATAATTATCACCTTGTCCAAACTCAGCCGCATACAGCTCTGGATTTACTCTCAGCCACACACACACACACACACACACAGACACACAGACAGACAGACAGACAGACAGATCTCACACACACAGACAGTGCAGTATATTAGCTTCTCTACATGGTGGTTGTCAATAGTTGAAGGCAGTTAGGCTGTCTGTATTTATCGACTGAGAAGGTTTCAGGCCACTGCTTGAGCACTAGCATATCCTTGAGAAGAACGACGATAGATTTTATAGAGCGTAATATAAAGACACATTTTGATTTAATTGTACATTTCAATACATGTGACTTGTCCAGGTTATGACAGATTGCCAATTACAGTTAATGAATATAAATTGCTTATGTTTTCCGGAGCAAATGCGATTGATATTCCAGCTGTTTTATGCTCGTCTGTATGAGTCTCCCTCTTTTGATTCTTCCTCTGAATCTGTGAAGAACTTCTCCAGTCAAAGTTGTTCTACACATTGCTCATCGTAGTGAGGTGTGGAATTTAGTGGTTTCATTTTCAGTCAGCTTCTAAATGCATTCTACTGCCCTCCATCAGGAAGCAACTGGAATGGCGGTATAAACTGTAGACGAGATCATTATTCTGACTCTTAAAGGTTCTGCCTCTGAATGAAGGATTCCCCTTATGGATTTTTCTCAGCAAGACTCCACAAGCTGTCAAATGTTGCAGAGAGCTTCGCTGCCACCTGGATGACGGAAAACATACCACCCAACATCGACCTCCCGACACTTTGGAAGCAGACCAGAAAGATCTACTCACACACTTGTTAGAGTCCTAGACTGTTTAGAAAAGCAATCAAGCAATCAGACATCCCACTACACCATAACCACCCTAATCACAGCTGACAAAATCGACCGCACCATTGAATGTCTAATCCAACTGGGTGTCAGACCTTGTACGCTACCAAGACAGCCTCTCAGACTGACAGGAGGTATGGCTCAGGGAACTCTTTTGGGCCCTCTCATCTTCCCTGCGGTCATTGACAGCACAGCCTGGGATTTCGACAGTAGGTGGAAATATGTGGACAATCTCGATCTGGTCCACACATGGACAGCTGGAAACATCAGTGCACCACAGCTGGCAGTGGACAACATGTGGGTACAGCCAAGCAGAGCGTCACTGACCCTGGCAAGAAATCCACCTGTCCCATGCCCTCTCCCGATTGCGGGGCAGGAGCTCCAAGTGTTAGATAATGTGAAGATTTTAGGGGTAATTGTACAAAAGGACCCACAATGGAGCGAGCAGGTTGCTTCTATGGCAACTAAGTGCAGCAACAAATTTGTATTTAAATAAATAAATATCCCCCCCCCCCCGCCACCTTAAAAAGATGACATGTGCCACGCGAAGACCTGTTGAGTATTTACACCGGCTATATACTCGCCACCCTGGAGTATGCCACTCCTGCTTGACAAAGCTCACTGACCCAGGCCCAGTCTGATGACCTGGAGTGTGTTCAGAAGAGAGTGCGCTGCATCATTTTAGGAGGACTCCAGTTCTACTGAGGCACAACTGACCCTGTCCCTACCCCGGCTCTGTACAGACTTTGCTGTCAGCCTCCTCAATTCTCCATTCAGAAACTGGCAACCCCCTGACCGAAACACAGCAACAGGCAGAAACAGCCGCAGCAAAAATCGACGGATAATCCCAAAATCAATTGATAATCGATTGATAATCCCAAAATCGACTGATAATCCCAAAATCGACTGATAATCCCAAAATGGGGAACTGAAAAGTACAGGTCGTCACCTATCCCATTCCTCTGCTCATTAATAAACAAGTCACTTTAAGATCAGTGAAACTCTTTTGACTTAGAATTTAATAATTTGTATTGCATTTGTCATTTTATCTTATCCATCCATATTTTGTATGCTCATGTTTTTCAGTTTGTATTGACTGCTATATGTAATAACAACATAAAGACCTGGAAAAAAACATTCACCTAACTCTCTCACATGAGGTCACCTATGCCATAGAATACCTGGAAGTGAAAACTGTTGTGAATGCAAATAAAAGCCCACACGCAACATCACATGATGCATTGTAGACAACCACCATTGGAACTTTCCTTAGTAATGAGTATTTCTCATGTCGTCCATTTATAAAACACCTAGCCCCATGCAGGCTAAGCAGGGTAAGATAAAGTTAGGTTCCCGGCGGCTTGGCTCAAGGGCACGTCAACAGTTCCAGTGTTACAGTGCAGTAGGCTAGACTGACATGTCCCCCCGGACAGTGCTGGACTGGACTGGACTGTGCCGTGGCTTTCACACAGACATGCAACACAACCCAGTGTTCCAGTCATCGCCGGTCGTCACTAGTTACCGCAGTCACAAAGTCATAAACCATTTTTACATGCATCTTTTTCGAATGAGATTTTATTCCTAACCTTAAATTAATACCAAAAAGCGTATTTTTGTTTTCATGCATTTTTACAAGCCAATACTGACTTTGTGGCTGTGCTATCTAGTGGAAACCAAATGGCGTCCTCTGTTTGACATGTGGCTCATGTTGATGATGCGTAAGGAAGGGCTCATGGCCTATTTGAGCCTTTTCACTCAGTAGTCGATTGAACCAACAAGAGACAGTGTTGTCCATAGCAATGCTGGTCATTAGATACTGTGCGTTAAAACAACTAGCGGGTGGGTGTGGTGTTCTGAGTGTTGACTGATTTAGCGTTAGCTTTCTGGATTCTAACACACATTGACATTTGTTGTGTTGAGTAAAATACTCTGCCACTTGAGACTGTCTCAAGCATCAATACATAAGCGCTTTAAATCATTCTATAGGCCTCCAGTGTGAATAATAAACGTGCCTTCTCTTGTCTGAGTTTATTCAGAGCCTCATCTCCTTCTGTAGCCATGTATTGGAGACTGCCTATCATAATATAACATTCATAAGATGGTATGACTGTGGCACATGGACTAGAAATGTAAAATGCCCCCCCGCACGAATACCATCTAGGAGATCAAGTGGCTGTTGAATGAGAAAGTATTGATCCAGCTGACAGACATAAAAAAGTAAGATGTCTATTCAAAGCTGATATTTGAATTGATATTCAAAAAAAAGAGCTGATATTTAATCGCGTTTTGTTTCTTTTTTTCATGTGCTGTCCTCTCCTATCATCACCCTCAACTCTGATCCTTCACCAGGTAAGAAAATAATGCCTCGTCTTATTCAGCTATCATGTGGTTTGCTTTTTTTTCTCTCCCTAAGGCAGTCATCTTGACTAAGAAGGTGTTTGGAAGAGATTTCAGCTCTGTGACATAGTGTTAACAGGGAATGACTAACGTCGACTTCTAATGTGACCTCGTTTGGTACAGTTGAACAGCTGTTCAACCAGTTGGGTGGGTCTAATGGAGGGCCCCCGTAACACAGCCCTCACTGCACTTCCAGTCCTCCTCTTCCTTCTCTGTATGGCTGCCTGCCAGCCTTGTCAATGGCTCTCATTGAGTCTCTCCGTTCTGATGGTTACATTGCGTTACTCAGCCCGCTCCTTAAAAAAAACATCAAAAGCTCTATTTAGGAGTAAACCCAGCATGATTTTCTTTCCTCTTGTGTTGCTGCTGCTACCCCTAAAACTATACCCAATCCTAACCGTAACCCCTAACCCTAATTGTAACCCTAAACCTAACCCCTAAGCCTAAAATAGCTTCTTTCCTCGTGGGGACCAGCAAAAATTTTCATTGTTTTACTAGCCTTGTGAGGACTTCTGGTACCCGCAATGATAGTTAAACAAAACACACACACACGCACACGCACACACCCCACTGAAGCAGCAGTTCCTTCCTGTAAGTGGTGGGGGAATGTGATATCTCTTCTGTCTGAGAGTGGGTCTGTTCTGTTGGGACCTGTCCAGGCCCTGTCAGACCACTGCCCTGCTCCTGGCTGTCACTCTGCTGCTTGCCTGATAAGGCTGGCAGATCCCAGAGACCTGACGGGAGCCTCTAGCCTGGAGAGGGAGGGAGGGAGGGCAGAGAGGAGAGCGAGTGGAGGTAGCAGAGGGTTGTCTGTGCCAGCAGCATGCCAGCCAGCATCTGGGGCTACCCTACAGAGGCCTCATCACATACCTTTTGCACTCTAAATCGGACCGCTGTGGAGCACTGTGGTGCTGTCAGGTTTCAAGGACATGATTTCAGAACATCTCTTGTCTTCTCTTCTCCCTGTCCTGGCTGGCTGGCTTAAAGTAGGCTACAGTCCTCCCGGTGGTGGTTTAGGCACCAGAATCAATCATGCTGTCAAAAATAGTAATGACTGACGATCAGCACTAGGGTTGAGCGCTACCCAGATTTTCATATTGTCATACTGTCCTTCTCTTATCCCGGGATTTACGGTAGTACCGGCATAGCAGTGGGCCCTAAAAATCAGACTGCTAACAAAATTTGCACAAACAAATAGTGAAGTCACATGTTGGCTAAATGCTAATGAGGGAAAAGTAACTAACAAACTAATTGCAAATCCAGCTAATAAAGTTATACAAGCGTAGCTACCGAATGTCATTTTCAGTGAGTGTGGACATTTAGAAACCAAAGGGAACGAGAGAAATTGTGCTAATGAACAAAATTGTGATGCATTTTGTTCTGAAGGAAGAGCAGCATGTTTACACAGAGAGGAATGGGTTCATGTCTAGATGGGATCCAGCTTCTGTCAAATTTATGTTTTTGTGTGTTAGCTAACCCTAACCCTTTTCCTAATATCAAACTAATTATTGTAACCTGCCACGTTTATTATTTAAAATAAAATAAATACGTTTTACCTTCATTTCACTAGGCAAGTCAATTAAGAACAAATTCTTATTTACAATGACGGCCTACCAAAAGGCAAAATACCTCCTGCGGGGACAGGTTGGGATTAAAAATAAAAATGTAGGACAAAACGCACATCTCGACAAGAGACAACACTACACTACATAAAGAGAGACATAAGACAACAACACAGCATGGTACAGTAGCATGGTAGCAACACATGACAACAGCATGGTAGCAGCACAACATGGTAGCAGCACAAAACATGGTACAAACATTATTGGGCACAGACAACAGCACAAAGGTAGAGACAACAATACATCACGCTAAGCAACCACAACTGTCAGAAAGAGTGGCCATGATTGAGTCTTTGAATGAAGAGGTTGAGATAAAACTGTCCAGGTTGAGTGTTTGTTGCAGCTCGTTCCAGTCGCTAGCTGCAGCGAACTGAAAAGAGGAGCGATCCAGGGATGTGTGTGCTTTGGGAACCTTTAACAGAATGTGACTGGCAGAACGGGTGTTGTATGTGGAGGATGAAGGCTGCAGTAGATATCTCAGATAGGGGGGGAGTGAGGCCTAAGAGGGTTTTATAAATAAGCATCAACCTGTGGGTCTTGCGACAGGTATACAGAGATGACCAGTTTACAGAGGAGTATAGAGTGCAGTGATGTGTCCTATAAGGAGCATTGGTGGCAAATCCGATGGCCGAATGGTAAAGAACATCTAGTTGCTCAAGAGCACAAAGCCTGCAGCTTTGATATGTGCTGAGAGAAGGACAGTGTACCGTCTAGTCATACTCCCAAGTACTTGTATGAGGTGACTACCTCAAGCTCTAAACCCTCAGGTAGTAATCACACCTGTGAAAAGAGGGGCATTCTTCTTTCCAAACCACATGTCCTTTGTTCTGGAGGTGTTCAGAACAAGGTTAAGGGCAGAGAAAGCTTGCTGGACACTAAGACAGCTTTGTTGAGCGGTTTACCCAAAATCTGGGGAGGTGCCAGCTGAGCATGACTATCATCTGCATATACATGGATGAGAGAGCTTCCTATTGCCTGAGCTATGTTGTAGACAGCGTGAGCCCTAGGATCGATCCTTGTGGTACTCCATTGGTGACATGCAGTGGCCGAGACAGCAGATGTTCTGACTTTATACGCTGCACTCTTGGAAAGCGGTAGTTAGCAAACCAAGCCAAAGACCCCTCAGAGACGCAAATACTCCTTAGCCGGCCCACAAGAATGGAATGGTCGACCGTATCAAAAGCTTTGGCCAAGTAAAAAAAAAAAATAGCAGCACAACATTGCTTAGAATCAAGGGAAATGGTGACATCATTGAGGACCTTTTAAGGTTGAAGTGACACATCCATAACCCGAGTGGAAACCAGATTGCATACCAGAGAGAATACTATAGACATCAAGAAAGCTAGTCAGTTGATTATTACCAAGTTTTTCCAACACTTGATGAACAGGTCAAAAATAGACATAGGCCTATAGCAGTTAGGATCAGCTTGATCACCCCACTTAAATAAAGGATGAACCGTGGCTGCCTTCCAAGCAATGGGGACCTCCCCGGAGAGGAGAGAGAGCGTAAAAATGTCAGAGATAGGCGATGATAGGGGCAGCAACCTTAAAGAAGAAAGGGTCTAAACCATCTGACCCAGATGTTTTTGTGGGGTCAAGTTTAAGGAGCTCTTTTAGCACCTCGGACTCAGTGATCATCTGCAGGGAGAAACTTTGTAGTTGGCAAGGGGAAAAAGAGGGAGGAGAATTGGGGCTAGTTGCATTGGAAGGGGTGGGAGATGAGGAAATGTTGGACTGGCAAGGAGGCATGGCTGAATCAAATAGGAATCCTGACTTAATGAAGTGGTGATTAAAGAGCTCAGCCATGTGCTTCTTGTCAGTAAAAACCACATCATCCACATTAAGGGACATGGGCAGCTATGAAGAGGAGGGTTTATTCTCCAGGTCTTTAACCGTTTTCCAGAGCTTCTTGGGATTAGACCCACAGAGAGCGAACTGCTCCTTAAAGTAACTACGTTTACGAGAGCCAGTCAGTCTGAGTGTGCGTGTGCCGAGCCTTTCGCCAAATGCAATTCTTGAGGTGGTGTAACTCTGCAAGATCTCGGTCGAACCAGGGGCTGAACCTGTTTTTAATTCTCATTTTCTTCATGGGGGAGTGTTTTTTTAGCAACCGTCAATGACAAATCCAAACAGGTCGTTTCACTTAGCAGCCATTACGAACACAGGCTGTAAAACAGTGATCACTAAGGTCATTATAGAAAACACCAGACTCATTACCTATCAGGATTATTTGTGAGGATAACATCAAGGAGTGTAGCCTTTTCTGGGTGTTTGGAGTCATACCTTTTGGGGTTGGTAATAATCTGAGAAAGATTTAGGGAGTCCCATTGCTTTAGGACTTGGTCAGGTGGTTTTATGCATGTCCCAGTTTAGGTCACCTAACAGGACAATTTCAGACTTGGTGTAAGGGGCCAGGAGAGAGCTTAGGGCAGGTAGGGTACAGGCCGGTGCTGATGGAGGACGATAGCAACAGTCAACAAAGAGCGATTTGAAAGTGTAATGCTTAACCAGGAAATCAAATTGTTTTGGGACAGAGTTGGTGGAGACTACCGAGCACTGAAGGTGATCCTTGGTAAAGATTGCCGCTCTCTCACCTTTGGAAGATCTGTCTTGCCGAAAAAGGTTATAACCAGAAAGGTTAACATCAGTATTCAAAACACTCTTCCTTAACCACGTCTCAGTAATCTGGATTGGAGCGGTGAACCCACACTTTCAGTCGATCCATTTTAGGTAATAAGCTTCTAGTGTTAACGTGCCGAAAACCCAGGCTTTTACGAGAGCAGAAATCAGTGAAGCAGATATCAGAGCACAAGTCAGAATTGGGGCTTGTAGATGGGCCAGGGTGTACATGCACATTTCCAGAAATCGTCAACAGTAATGCAATCAAGGCACGGCAGAGTACAGGGAGAGCTCTGCAGTGTTGATTTGACATTTGAAAGTGCATTAGATGGCAAAAAGATCATATTGTACAGCAATATCATCGGGTAACATGAATACAAAGCCGGCTAGCCGGTGAGAGACTCTGCCATTTGTTGGTCTCAAAAGGCTTCGACACCTCTCTCTTCACACCTCCGTGCTAATTGATGTTGTATCTGGTCTGTCCTAGCAAGCATGGCAGCCTTAGCTTAGCATTCAGTCCCCATGAAGTCAAATATATCATTGTAATGTACTTTTATTTTTAATTGTTCTTCTTGGCTTTCAAAATAGGATCAGACCTAACATTACTCACTCAGATGCAGGTTGGATGGTGTCCTCAGGTCTCTGCTGTTTGTTTGCCTGAGCACCCTCTGTATAGCTTGGAAAAAGGAATCCTTGGTATTCTCCTAACCTGCTGCGTAAATTATTTTAAACCTACTACAAAAAGTAATTTTTGACAAACCTGGATCCCTTCTAGCCATGACCGAAGAAAGGAGGAGAAAAAATGCTAGTAGGAAGCACAGGGAAAAAAATGCCAGCTGTACAGAACAGTGGTAGGCCTGATGACAACTCTAGGTAGATAGGGTGGTCTACAGCTTATCATGAGATACTCAACCTCAGGCGAGCAATAGCTCGAGACTTCCTTAGATATCGTGCACCAGCTGTTATTTACAAAAATACATAGTCCCCCGCCCCTTGTCTTACCAGACGCCGCTGTTCTATCCTGCCGGTACAGCGTATAACCAGCCAGCTGTATGGTGATAGTGTTGTCGTGCAGCCACGACTCCGTGAAGCATAAAATATTACAGTTTTAAATGTCCCGTTGGTTTGACCATCTGGCAGTCCGACAGACAAATCAGGGTTTGGCGCATGCCAGGGGAACACTACCTGCCAGAAATTATAGTGCAAACTGTAAAGTTTAGTGTAGGATGAATAATGGTCTGGGGTTGTTTTTCATGGTTTGGGCCAGGACCCTTAGTTCCGGGGAAGGGAGATCTTAATGATACAGCATACAATGACATTCTAGATGATTCTGTGCTTCCAACTTTGTGGAAACAGTTTGGGGAAGGCCCTTTCCTGTTTCAGCATGACAGTGCCCCTTTGCACGAAGCAAGGTCCATTCAGAAATGGTTTGTCATGATCGGTGTGGAAGATCTTGACTGGCCTGCACAGAGCCCTGACCTCAACCTCATTGAACATCTTTGGGATGAATTGGAACACTGACTGCGAGCCAGGCCTAATCGCCCAACATCAGTGCCCGACCTCACTAATGCCCTTGTGGCTGAATGAATGCAGTGTTCCAGCATCAAGTGGAAAGCCTTCCCAGAAGAGTGGAGGCTGTTATAGCAGCAAATGGGGGACCAACTCTATATTAATGCAATGAATGAGATGTTTGACAAGCAGGTGTCCAAATACTTTTGTTCATGTAATGTATTTGATGGCAAACATTTAGTAGTGAGTTGGTTACGTGTAACTATCACCTCATGTGCTCTGCACAACAGAGACTCGCCAATAGATATAGAACTCTATGGACTCACCAGCTCCCGCCGTCTCCCGTTGTGCTATTTACAAACAAACACGTGACTGGCTCAACTGTTCTGGGAAACTACGGTAAGCTTCGCAATGTAAAATGTGACGGGTGTAATGAAGAACGCAATCTGCTTCATTTCCTAATGTATTGTACAAGTTGACTGCAGGTATTAGATTAAAAAGTAACTACAAACATTAAAATGTATTGAATATCTTCAAATAGTTTTGATGGTATTGGCTTTTTACCAATACCAAACACGGTATACCGCCTAAGCCTAATCAGCACGTCTCAAAAATATGAAGAGTGCTTGATGACATTTGTATGAACACCACTCCCTGGTTAAGAAACCTGTAGACTCACCACACAGACACACTTCCTGCCCAGAGGGCTACAGGAAGCTTGATGCCCTGCACTGCTGTGATTGCCCGTCTCTCTCTACCTCTACCCCTGACTCACTCTCTCAATTTGTTTTGTTTTTCTCCATCACTCCTGCCACGTCATCTTCTTATCTTCCCCTCACACAGCTGACAGAAGCCCCAGCGGAGCCTGCTCAAAACAAAAAGACAATACTGAGAGCGCTTTAGGATGAAAATCTCTATGTTCACTTGATTCATTCTCCTGGTGGGGTTAAATTCTCTTCAGGCAGAGGTTGGAAGTAGTGGATCATATCTTAGTTACGCTACTAGATAGTCATCTTATTTAACTTGAGCCACGTGAGCTTCTTACTCCTACCCTACTGTTCCACTCTGTCTCTCTCTCTCTCTCTCTCGCTGTCTCTCTCTCTCTCTCGCTGTCTCTCTCTCTCTCTGTCTCTCGCTGTCTCTCTCTGTCTCTCTCTGTCTCTCTCTGTCTCTCTCTGTCTCTCTCTCTCTCTGTCTCTCTCTCTCTCTCTCTCTGTCTCTCTCTGTTTGTGCTTTCTCTCTTTCTCACTCTCTCTTTTTTGCTCTCTTTCTCTGTGCCATCGCAAGTCTCAGTTTGCAGCGTGAGTGAACTTCTTGACACTGTGTGCCGCATCTAATATTTATACCGTGTACGTAGGCGGATGGGATGCCGGGAGAGCCTAGCCAAATGCATCTAGTGCAGGCAGGCAGGCAGCTGGATGGTGATTTGAATATGCAGTGTTCTGTGGCTCGATCTGATTGACACTCTGTGATATCGTGGCACACTGACGACGCTATGATGTAAATCTTTTGAAGCCTTCCTCTCCTCCTGGTCTCCCGTATGTCTGTCTGTCTGTCTGTCTTTTTTATTTTTCATCCTTGTTATCGTTCTCATTCAAAGGGACCCTACAGCTAGTAGCATCCAATATGTGCCACTGCTCCTCCAACATTTAAACTCGGAATTCAATTATTGTGGGTTTCTTGTTTGTTCCTCCTTCCACCTGCTCTGGGACCTTGAATACATTTTTTATCATTCCTCGTAAACAATTTCCCCGAATCCATAAATCCTACCTCACACTCGCTAGTCTACTCGGAATGATTTTGCCATGGGCAGTGAAGGAGGACCAATATGACTGGCATCCATCACGGTCTGATTGTCATGTCTGTTTGCCCACAGCCCAGTGTTTGTGGCTGTAGAATCAGATGGACATTGCTCCTTTCGGTCTCTTAGAGCAGCCATTTTCTCTTCCATCTCCTCTGCCCTTTATCAGTGGAAGGAGAGAGCAGATGGTCCTGTCTGCTCGGCTTTATCTGATCGCCATAAAATGAAACTAGCCTCTGTCCCAATTGTCTGCTTTATTACGAGACAGGTGTGGCTTAATATAGATTGTATGACACAGCCAATAAAGATGAGCTAAAGTCCAGGATTGATGGACTATTACAAAATGTATGACAGGAAAATCGAGCTTTAATAGTATCTGCTGCCCCTCTAGTATGTGCTGTCCTATAGTCCTACCTGTAAACTCTAACAGCAGTGTTGCTAACTGTCTAGGTGGGATGGTAATAGAGGCATCTTGTACTGTATCCTTGTTTCTCTGTGACAGCAGGTGTGAGTTTGGTTGTGCCGGAGGTTTGAGCCAGGCATCTGGGCATGTGAGCCTCTCCGTGTGTGTTTTGGCTGTTTGTGTGTGTTGGTGGTATGTCTGTGTGTGTGTGTATTTGCCATGTGTGTATGAGAGTGTATTGCATATTGGCGTGTGAGTGCTGTCAGGCCTCTCCAGTCATCCTCTTCTACAGTGCCTTGCGAAAGTATTCAGCCCCCTTGAACTTTGCGACCTTTTGCCACATTTCAGGCTTCAAACATAAAGATATAAAACTGTCTTTTTTTGTGAAGAATCAACAACAAGTGGGACACAATCATGAAGTGGAACGACATTTATTGGATATTTCAAACTTTTTTAACAAATCAAAAACTGAAAAATTGGGCGTGCAAAATTATTCAGCCCCTTTACTTTCAGTACAGCAAACTCTCTCCAGAAGTTCAGTGAGGATCTCTGAATGATCCAATGTTGACCTAAATGACTAATGATGATAAATGCAATCCACCTGTGTGTAATCAAGTCTCCGTATAAATGCACCTGCACTGTGATTGTCTCAGAGGTCCGTTAAAAGCGCAGAGAGCATCATGAAGAACAAGGAACACACCAGGCAGGTCCAAGATACTGTTGTGAAGAAGTTTAAAGCCGGATTTGGATACAAAAAGATTTCCCAATCTTTAAACATCCCAAGGAGCACTGTGCAAGCGATAATATTGAAATGGAAGGAGTATCAGACCACTGCAAATCTACCAAGACCTGGCCGTCCCTCTAAACTTTCAGCTCATACAAGGAGAAGACTGATCAGAGATGCAGCCAAGAGGCCCATGATCACTCTGGATGAACTGCAGAGATCTACAGCTGAGGTGGGAGACTCTGTCCATAGGACAACAATCAGTCGTATATTGCACAAATCTGGCCTTTATGGAAGAGTGGCAAGAAGAAAGCCATTTCTTAAAGATATCCATAAAAAGTGTTGTTTAAAGTTTTTCACAAGCCACCTGGGAGACACACCAAACATGTGGAAGAAGGTGCTCTGGTCAGATGAAACCAAAATTGAACTTTTTGGCAACAATGCAAAACGTTATGTTTGGCGTAAAAGCAACACAGCTCATCACCCTGAACACACCATCCCCACTGTCAAACATGGTGGTGGCAGCATCATGGTTTGGGCCTGTTTTTATTCAGCAGGGACAGGGAAGATGGTTAAAATTGATGGGAAGATGGATGGAGCCAAATACAGGACCATTCTGGAAGAAAACCTGATGGAGTCTGCAAAAGACCTGAGACTGGGATGGAGATTTGTCTTCCAACAAGACAATGATCCAAAACATAAAGCAAAATCTACAATGGAATGGTTCAAAAATAAACATATCCAGGTGTTAGAATGGCCAAGTCAAAGTCCAGACCTGAATCCAATCGAGAATCTGTGGAAAGAACTGAACTGCTGTTCACAAATGTTCTCCATCCAACCTCACTGAGCTCGAGCTGTTTTGCAAGGAGGAATGGGAAAGAAATTCAGTCTCTCGATGTGCAAAACTGATAGAGACATACCCCAAGCGACTTACAGCTGTAATCGCAGCAAAAGGTGGCGCTACAAAGTATTAACTTAAGGGGGCTGAATAATTTTGCACGCCCAATTTTTCAGTTTTTGATTTATTAAAAAAGTTTGAAATATCCAATAAATGTCGTTCCACTTCACGATTGTGTCCCACTTGTTGTTGATTCTTCACAAAAAAATACAGTTTTATATCTTTATGTTTGAAGCCTGAAATGTGGCAAAAGGTCGCAAAGTTCAAGGGGGCCGAATACTTTCGCAAGGCACTGTATGTGAGTGAGGATGTTTCTCTCTGAGGCTCCAGCATTCGCTCATCATCCCTCCAGCCCCACCCACCTCCTCACCGTTTATTAATAGCAGTGGGGTACAGTAGGTAGCAGAGGGAGGTATGGTTTGGGGGTGGGTGGTTATTAATGAGAGCACTGCCTTTTTATTATAGCCCATAATATGTACATCGGGGTGCCAGTGACTCCTCGGAGGAGTCGAGATGGAGGACAAAGGGAGGAGTCGAGGTAGAGGGGAGTCGAGGTAGAGGGGAGTCGAGGTAGAGGGGAGTCGAGGTAGAGGGGAGTCGAGGTAGAGGGGAGTCGAGGTAGAGGGGAAAGAGGAGAGTCGAGGTAGAGGGGAAAGAGGGGAGTCGAGGTAGAGGGGAAAGAGGGGAGTCGAGGTAGGGGCGTCGAAAGGGGGGAGCCGAGGTAGAAGAGTCGAAGTAGAAGGGAGTCGAGGTAGAGGAGAAAGAGGGGAGTCGAGGTAGGGGCGTCGAAAGGGGGGAGTCGAGGTAGGGGCGTCGAAAGGGGGGAGCCGAGGTAGAGGAGTCGAAAGGGGGGAGCCGAGGTAGAGGAGTCGAAAGGGGGGAGCCGAGGTAGAGGGGAGCCGAGGTAGAGGGGAGCCGAGGTAGAGGGGAGCCGAGGTAGAGGGGAGCCGAGGTAGAGGGGAGCCGAGGTAGAAGAGTCGAAAGAGGGGAGCCGAGGTAGAGGGGAGCCGAGGTAGAGGGGAGCCGAAAGAGAGGAGCCGAGGTAGAGAGGAGCCGAAAGAGAGGAGAAATAGAGGAGGAAGAGAGGAGCCGAGGTAGAGAACAGGGATGTCACCAGGACCCGGCTTCCGGGGCTTTAGCCCTGATTGATATTGGGTCAGCCCTTAGTGGCTTAGTTCATAGGGCCGTGGTTATGTGAAACTCCCAAAGTCATCCAACCGTTATAATAAATGTAAAGCATTTGCCGTGTGGTTAACTAGATGATCATTTCAGCAGCGTTTTGATTGGTACTGTGCCTTCACGTTGCCTTGAGACAAGCGTGGGGAGTGGGGACTCGTCTCGATAAATCAACCAATGTCCCGATTTTTGTTTTCACTGAGACATGTTGGCTAAATTGAGGTGAGTGTGCCTGATGATTACAGTTGGCTCATCTGTTAGCAGGACTGATCAGAACATTTTGCTTATAGCCTCGTGGATTATTTTTCTCTTCACTCGCATAGTAGCCATTCCCTCTCTGCAACACGTATAGTCCTACTTGTTTTTCTGTTTTCCTCTCCAATGCTCACCAGCTGCATAGGAAACGTTAGAAGGGACTGTTGAAACGACAATTGAAAGCAATGCACATCTTCTCTACATATACACACACACACACACTTCCGCCTATTACCTGATGAGCGTCCCTGATGTTTCCAATACTTTTCTGACACATTTTAGTCACTTAGCCTCCTGACGCAATGTTTACAACTTTCCCATAGGCTATTCAAGTCATTGGAAATGTTTTCTTATTAGCCTTATGAGAAACTTGGTGCCGTTTCGGGTTGTTAAAAAGGCCACGGTGTTTCTAGGACAATCTATAGCTAAAACACTATTGGCTAAACAGGGGAAATAATCGATTAGACAGGAACACTTGTTCATTGACTTACTAAAATGATTCACCTGTAATTGTAGGCTACTTGCTGATATCTAGATTTATTTGAAATATTATTGTAACAGTAGGCCTATATACGCAATCACCTCCTATGGAATTGCTGACCACAATCCATTGAATTCATAATTCAAAGTGTTGACTATTTGGCATTGGGGAGAGCACAGTGCATGAAGGAAAACATAGCTGCGGGAAGGGTGCTGTTGGTGCTGAGGATCAATAGCTTCTTAAAAAAAATGTGCTTAACAACTCAGATAATAAGTTGCATGGACTCACTCTGTGTGAAATTCTAGTGTTTAACACGTTTTTTGAATGACTACCTCATCTCTGTACCCCACACATGCAATTATCTGTAAGGTCCCTCAGTCGAGCAGTGAATTTCAAACACAGATTCAACCACAAAGACCAGGGAGGTTTTCCAATGCCTCGCAAGGAAGAGCACCTATTGATACTGTAGATGGGTAAAAAAAAATGAAAAAAGCAGTCATTGAATATCCATTTGAGCACGGTGAAGTTATTAATTACACTTTGGATAGTGTATAAGTACACCGTTCACTACAAGGATACAGGTGTCCTTCCTAGCTCAGTTGCCAGAGAGGAAGGAAACCAATCAGGGATTTCATCATGAGGCCAATGGTGACCGTTGGTGTTGAATGGCTGTGATATGAGAACTGAGGATGGATCAAAGAAATTGTAGTTACTCTACAATACAAACCTAAATGACAGAGTGAGAAGAAGGAAGCCTGTACATCATAAAACATTATTTTTATTTTTTTTCAAAGAAATGTACGCTATGTCCTGAATACAAAGCGTTATGTTTGGGTCAAATACGACATATCACTGAGTTCCACTCTTCATATTTTTAAGCATGGTGTTGGTTGCATCATGTTATGGGTATGCTTGTCATCGGCACGGACTAAAGAGTTTTTCGGATAGAAATAAACGGAATAAAGCTAAAGCATAGGAAAAATCCTAGAGTAAGGAAGGACAATAACCTAAAACACATGCCCATATATACATGGTAGTTGCTTACCAAGAAAACATTGAATGTTCATGAGTGGCCTAGTTACAGTTTTGACTTAAATCGGTTTGAAAATCAATAGCAAGACTTTAAATGGCTGTCTTGCAATGATCAACAACTAACTTGACAGAACTTAAAGAATTTTTAAATTAATAATAAGCAAATATTGTACAATCCAGATTGATCAGAAATACAGTGTAGACAGTGTAGACTTTTGTTAATGTTGTAAATGACTATTGTAGCTGGAAACAACTTTAAAAAAAGACATATTTAATGGAATAGCTACATCGGCGTACAGAGGCCCATTATCAGCAACCACCACCTGTGTTCCAATGGCACGTTGTGTTAGCTAATCCAAGTTTATAAATTTAAAAGGCTAATTGATCATTAAACCCCTTTTGAAAGTTCTTTGTTTCTTGCCATTTTGAGCTTGTAATCGTCCCCACAAATACTGATGCTCCAGATAATCAACTAGTCTAAGGAAGGCCAATTTTATTGCTTCTTTAATCAGGACAACAGTTTTCAGATGTGCTAACATAATTGCAAAAGGGTTCTCTAATGATCAATTAGTCTTTTAAAATGCTAAACTTGGATTAGCAAACACAACGTTCCATTGGAACACAGGAGTGATGTTTGCTGATAATGGGCCTCTGTACGCCTATAGATAATTCCGTTTCCAGCAACAATAGTCATTTACAACATTAACAATGTCTACACTGTATTTCTGATCAATTTGATGTTATTTTAATGGACAAATTTTTTTATTTTATTTAAAAAACAAGGACATTTTCTAAGTGACCCCAAACTTTTGAACGGTACTGTGTGTAAATTAGATATTTCTGTGTTTAATTGAATACATTTGCAAACATTTCTAGAATATGTTTTCACTTCTCATTATGGGGTAGGCCCATTGTGTGTAGATGGGTGAGAAGAAAATATATTTCATCCATTTTGAATTCAGGCTGTAGCACAACAAAATGTGGAACAAATCAAGGGCATGAATACTTTCTGAAGGCAACGTATTTCAAAATACAATTGCTGGAAAAAGAGTTTGGATGAGTCAGTGAACTGTCAAGTTTGTGGACTATAACTTTATCAATCTGTGAAATTCTAGTCCGGTGTCATGTTCGCCGCTACTGGGTCGGCGCGCAGCAGGTGCCGCTTTTGTTCGAGCAAGAGAAGGGACAACTTCCCACTGTGATAAGTACCTATTGCCAGTCTATCGGCAGAGAGATTCTCTGTGTGTTTCATGCTTTACAGTACACTGGTGAATTAAACCCAAAACATTAAAGATCGTGCGTTAACTCCCCCAGGAAGAAAGAAAGAGTTGCTAATTCACATGAGATGAGACTCCATTTACATCCCAATAAATGGGGGGTTTAGCTATCAGAACTCTATATGACAACCTCAATCACAACAGACCCAGTAGAGTAGTATAATATAATATAATTGGTTTTAGCGCATAGCGCAGTAGGCATACATGGGGTCCCTATACACTAAGCAATGGGAATCATGGCAGTAGATATTTGCCCGTTTCTTAATGGCCTTCACCAACTAGCGGCTACTGTATAATTGGTTATTGAAGATGTTTATTCCTCGGAAGTAGCCTCATTTCTAAGCATTCCCACGTTGCCTATTAAGTAGATTGGGTGTGAGCGTTCAGCTACATTCCGCTTCACCTGTCATGCACCCCATGAATTAAACAGCTCTACAAGGAAAATATACTGAACAAAAATATAAACGCAACATGCAACAATTTCAAAGATTTTGATTTATAGTTCATAAGGTAATCAGTTTAATTAATCAGTTTAATTGAAATAAATTCATTAGGCCATTATCTATGGATTTCACATGACCGGGCAGGGGTGCAGCCATGGGTGGGCCTTGGAGGGCATAGGCCCACCCACTTGGGAGCCAGGCCCAGCCAATCAGAATGAGTTTTTCCCCCACATAAGGGCTTTATTACAAACATAAATACTCCTCAGCAATGTTCCATCTAAGCTGCGCACCTGCCGCATGAGATTGAACTTCACTCCACTTTCTAGAGTTTTCCCTGTTAACACTATCAACGTTTCCCTTTACTGTGGGAATTATGTTCGAAACAACACAATATTAGCCACTTTCAATGTAACATACCGAAACAAAATTAACTATGCAAGAGATGTTGTTGTAGGCAGAACTTATCGAAGTAGGATTCTATTGCATTGACAGGCATGACTCAGGTACATACTCTACACAGACCGGCGCATCATAACCAATCAGAGTTGCAGTAGGCCTATATGCAAGAATATTCACTTTGAACTGGACTGTATTTATAGCATCAGCGGTCGTGGGTAGATGTGCTTGTTTTGAGATCAAAGCGAGAGCTAAATGTTGCGACGTGTGAACATTTGTAAAAAACAAGTAAATAAAAAATGTAATCATATCCTTTATTAGTTAGTGAGTTTAGTCCAGTTATAGATCATTTGTAGTCAGTAAACGGGTAGAGATTACTTCCTACAAGAGCACAAAACGTGTACATTTCTAGACATCTTTGAACAGCGAATCAAATAAAGAGCTTTTGTCTTAAAGGGGCAGTGTTGTATTTTGAGACAGGCTTGAATGAGCTAAATAGGCAGAGGGCAGCATAATGTGTCTTATCTGTGATAATGTATGGGAATAATGATGCATTTTTATTTAATAAAGGGATTTCTTACATCAAACAACACAACATTTTCGGTCACCTCCTTGTCTGAAGGACAAGTGTATAAACAGGTTAATGTCTCATGGAATGTAGGCCTACAGTGAACATCACACATTGGCTGCTACTGTGGGCTGAATAATAGAGCTTGAGAGGATCTGCAGAAAGTAATGGGAGAAACTCCCCAAATACAGGTGTGCCAAGCTTGTAGTGTCATACCCAAGAAGACTCAATGCTGTAATCGCTGCCAAAGGTGCCTCAACAACGTACTGAGTAAAAGGCCTAAATACTTAAGTAAATGTGTTATTTCAGTTATGCATTCTTTATAAATTTGCAAAAATGTTTAAAAACGTGTTTTTGCTTTGTCATTATGGGGTATTGTGTGTAGATTGATGAGGGAAACCTATTGAGTCCATGTTTAGAATAAGGCTCTAACGTAACAAAGTGGAAAAAGTCAAGAGGTCTAAATACTTCCCGAAGGCACTGTATATCTGTTATATTTGTGGAATATTCATGTTGCACCTCATTTATTTATAATTTAATTTGATCTGTTTTATTTTCTAGAAAATGCCTGTTGTTCTTAGATATGTCGAATTATTTGTCACATTTATGACCAACAACAAGTAGCCCTGTTGGCGGCGGCCATCTTGAATGCGTGCCCTTTAGAAGTTATTTATTTTAGACTCATTCAATCCCCATGAAGAGAAGAGAACTGTCTGCGCCTTATTCTAGTCCCAAATAGGCCTATATATATATTATTCAAGTATGTCATTACAATATTAAGAGAAGGCTCCGTGTGAGCGAGTATCTGATGCGAGCGTGTGATCACGGGTGACGGAAACGCATAAGTCACTAGGGCAATTAGCCTGAAAGGTAATGTTTCAGCCTCTGTCTTGCATAGCGCAGGTAGTAACTTCAATGCAGTATTAGCTTGATATTGAGCTAATGAATGATGGTTTAGTATGCGTACGCTTCTAAACGTATAGCCACTGTCTTGTTCTCTTGCTTACCGACACACCTGCTCTCAGCTGGCCTCTCCTTAGCTCTGGTGGTGTACCAAAAAAAAGCTAGACTAGAATAGCTAGTTGGACCTTTTTTGTTGTTGTTAAATAAATAAAGTTGAACTAATAGACTATTAGAAGAAGGATGCAAGCTTTCTCTTGTTTGCTGCCAAAATAACTCGCGGGGAGTTTGAAAGAGAAAAGGAGCGAGATGTTCTGAATGCATACAGCTATTATTTAGTCAGACCCATAACCATTCCATCCTTGTGAAGAGAAGTGAAAGCCGGCGAATCTCATTCTAGTCCTATACTATTCAAGCTATGCCATCACAAGAATGGAGAAAGGGACAACGGAACCTATTTAATGTAGCCGTTGAGAGCGAGTAGGGAATGACGCAACACAGTTACCGAACTCTTGTTCAACAGACCGGTACGCGGTGCTCAGAAGAGTGGAGCGCTCAATGCAGACACTGTCCAGTGCTTATGGGCGTCCTCTCTCCATCATCCCTCCTAGAGATGAGATTTCAATTGACATAATATGTACCGAAACATTTCAAATCTACGTGACATTCTTGCTCTGCGTCTCCAAATATCTGTGTCACGTGATACTGACATTTACGGTCAATTTGGAGATGCAGAGCCGGAATGTCACGTCTTCTGTACACCCAGTCAAATGTTATTTGACACATGCTTCGTAAACAACAGGTGGACTAACAATGAAATGCCTACTTGCAGGTCATTTTCCAACAATGCAGAGTTAAAGATAAAGAATATAACATTTTAATCCAAAAATATAAATAGTGACCATGAGGAGTAAATACACATTGATTAAACATAACATGGCTAAATACTGGGAGTACCAATACCGAGTCGATGTACGAGGTAATTGAAGTAGCTATGTACTGTACATAAAGGTAGGAGTAAAGTGACGAGGTTAACAGGATAGTTGATAGGCAGTTGCAACAGCGTATATGGTGAAAGTGTGTGGCGTCAGTATGCATGTTGGCCATGTTACAGTGCCTTCAGAAAGTATTCACACCTCTTGACTTTAACACTTTGTTACAAAGTGGGATTAAAATAGATTTTGATGCATTTTCTTTGTCAACGATCTACACAAAATACTCTGTCAACGTAAAATAGAAGTTACATTTTTTTTTCAAACGGTACCTGCTTATGGTACCCGTCAAAAGTTGACACATCTACTCATTCCAGGGCTTTTCTTTATTTGTACAATATTTGAGATTCTTCAAAATAGCCGCCTTTGACAGCTTTGCACACTTACATAATTCCTTTGTGTTATTTCATAGTTTTATGTCTTCACTATTATTCTACAATGTAGAAAACCCCTGGAATGAGTAGGTGTGCCCAAACATTTGACCGGTACTGTAAATCTCTGAGTCAACACATGTTAGAATCCCCGTTGACAGCGATGACACCGGAGCGTCTTTCTGGAGAAGTCTCTAAGAGCTTTCTGGATTGTGCAGCTTTTGCCCATGTATTTAAGTCCAAACTTTATATCGGCCATTTCACTGTCATCTTGGTAAGCAACTACATTGTATATTTGACCTTGGGTTTTAGGTTATTGTCCTGCTGAAAGGTGAATTCATCTCCCAGTGTCTGGTGGAAAGCAAACTGAACCAGGTTTTTCCTTTTTTTTGCCTGTGCAAAAATGATTTTGTCCTTTTATTTTTTTACCCTGAAAAATTCCCCAGTCGTTAACGATTTACAAGCATACTCATAACTTCATGCAGCCACCACTATGCTTGAAAATATGGAGATTGGTAATCAGTAATGTGTTGTATTGGGTTTGCAACAAACATGACACTTTGTATTCAGGACAAAAAGTGAATTGCTTTGTCACATTTTCTGCAGTATTACTTTAGTGCCTTGTTGCTAACAGAATGCACGTTTTCAGTACAGGCTTCCTCCTTTTCACTCTGGCAATTATGTTTTAGTATTGCTGAGTAACTACAATGTTGTTGATCCATCCTCAGTCTTCTCCTATCACAGCCATTCAACTCTAACTGTTTTAAAGTCACCATTGGCCTCATGGTGAAATCGTTGAGCTGTTTCCTTCCTCTCTGGCAACTGAATTAGGAAGGATGCCTGTATGAAATTGTAGTTAATAACTTCATAATGCTCAATGGGTTATTCAATGCCTGCTTTTTTTTAACCGATCTACCAATATGTGCCCTTCTTTGTGAGGCATTGGAAACCTTATGCTGAATACAAATGCAACATGTAAAGTGTTGGTCCCATGTTTCATGAGCTGAAATAAAAGATCCCAGACATTTTCCAAATGCACAAAAAGCTTATTTCTATAAAATGTTGTGCACAAATTTGTTTACATCCATGTTAGTGAGCATTTCTCATTTGCCAAGATAATACATCCACCTGACAGGTGTGGCATATCAAGAAGCTGATTAAACAGCATGATCATTACATAGGTGCACCAGAGCTGTTGAATGTTTAATTTTTCTACCATAAACTGTCTCCAACATCATTTTAGAGAATTTGGCAGCACATGCAACCTGCCTGACAACCCCAGACCACGTGTAACCATGCCACCACAGGACCTCCACATCGGGCTTCTTCACCTGCGGGATCGCTTGTGACCAGCCTCCCGGGCAGCTGATGAATCTGTGGGTTTGCACAACCGAAGAATTTCTGAACATACTGTCAGAAACCAGGTCTTGACCTGACTGCAGTTCGGCGTCGTGACCGACTCCCGTGGGAAAATGCTCACTTTCGCTGGCCGCTGGCATGCTGGAGAAGTGTGCTCTTCACAGATGAATCCCGGCTTCAACTGTGTTGCAAAGAGATGGCAGACAGTGTTTATGGCTTCGTGTGGGCGAGCAATTCAGGCTGTAACTCAACAAAATTCTTTCTGAAGGTACCTTGTTTTTGTGTGTGTGTGTGTGTGGTACCGCATGCCTTGTAGTAGCAGAGAGAATGGTCTATAACTTGGGTGGCTGGAGTCAGTACCATTTTTTGGGGCCTTCCAAAGTATATTGGTCCTGGATAGTAGGGAGCTCGGCCCCAGTGATGTACTAGGCCGTACTCACTCACCTCCTGTAGCACATTGTGGTCGGGTGCCTTGCAGTTGCCATACCAAGCGATGATGCAGCCAGTCAAGATTCTCTCGATGGTGCAGCTGTAGAACTTTTTGAGTATCTGAGGGCCCATGCTAAATCTTTTCAGCCTCCTGAGGGGGAAGAGGTACTGTCATGCCCTCTTCACAACTGTGTGGGTGTGGGTGTGGGCCATGATAATTTCTTAGTAATGTGAACCTGCACCACTACAGCCCCATCGATGTAGATTGGGGCTTGCTCGACCCTCCCTTTCCTGTAGTCCATGATCAGCTCATTGGTCTTGCTTAAGTTAAGGGAGAGGTTGTTGTCTTGGCACCACACTGCCAGGTCTCTGAGCTCCTCCTTATTGGCTGCCTCACCATCGTTTGATCAGTCCTACCACCGTTGTGTCGTCAGCAAACTTGGTGTTTGAGTCGTGCCTGGGCACGCAGTCATGGGTGAACAGGGAGTACAGGAGGGGACTAAGCACACACCCCTGAGGTGTCCTCATGTTGTTGGTCAGTGGCGGATTTGCTGTTGCTTCAAACTATTCAACAATGGAAGCATCTTTTCCTCGAAAACAATTGGTAACACTCTTGAATAATGCAACCAAGCCATATTGCACTCTTGAATAATGGTACAATTAAAGGGTTTTTCTCGTTCGTACACACATTAAATAAATGTAGCTTGCATGACCATAACACAGCTAGCAAGCTACAGTGGGGCAAAAAAGTATTTAGTCAGCCACCAATTGTGCAAGTTCTCCCACTTAAAAAGATGAGAGGCCTGTAATGTTCATCATAGGTACACTTCAGCTATGACAGACAAAATGAGAAAAAAAATCCAGAAAATCACATTGTAGGATTTTTAATGAATTTATTTGCAAATAAGTATTTGGTCACCTACAAACAAGCAAGATTTCTGGCTCTCACAGACCTGTAACTTCTTCTTTAAGAGGCTCCTCTGTCCTCCACTCGTTACCTGTATTAATGGCACCTGTTTGAACTTGTTATCAGTATAAAAGACACCTGTCCAGAACCTCAAACAGTCACACTCCAAACTCCACTATGGCCAAGACCAAAGAGCTGTCAAAGGACACCAGAAACAAAATTGTAGACCTGCACCAGGCTGGGAAGACTGAATCTGCAATAGGTAAGCAGCCTGGTTTGAAGAAATCAACTGTGGGAGCAATTATTAGGAAATGGAAGACATACAAGACCACTGATAATCTCCCTCGATCTGGGGCTCCACGCAAGATCTCACCCCGTGGGGTCAAAATGATCACAAGAACGGTGAGCAAAAATCCCAGAACCACACGGGGGAACCTAGTGAATGACCTGCAGAGAGCTGGGACCAAAGTAACAAAGCCTACCATCAGTAACACACTACGCCGCCAGGGGCTGAAATCCTGCAGTGCCAGATGTGTCCCCCTGCTTAAGCCAGTACATGTCCAGGCCTGTCTGAAGTTTGCTAGAGAGCATTTGGATGATCCAGAAGAAGATTGGGAGAATGTCATATGGTCAGATGAAACCAAAATATAACTTTTTGGTAAAAACTCAACTCGTCGTGTTTGGAGGCCAAAGAATGCTGAGTTGCATCCAAAGAACACCATACCGACTGTGAAGCATGGGGGTGGAAACATCATGCTTTGGGGCTGTTTTTCTGCAAAGGGACCAGCACGACTGATCCGTGTAAAGGAAAGAATGAATGGGGCCATGTATCCATGAGATTTTGAGTGAAAACCTTCCATCAGCAAGGGCATTGAAGATGAAACGTGGCTGGGTCTTTCAGCATGACAATGATCCCAAACACACCGCCCGGGCAACGAAGGAGTGGCTTCGTAAGAATCATTTCAAGGTCCTGGAGTGGCCTAGCCAGTCTCCAGATCTCAACCCCATAGAAAATCTTTGGAGGGAGTTGAAAGTCCGTGTTGCCCAGCAACAGCCACAAAACATCACTGCTCTAGAGGAGATCTGCATGGAGGAATGGGCCAGAATACCAGCAACAGTGTGTGAAAACCTTGTGAAGACTTACAGAAAACGTTTGACCTCTGTCATTGCCAACAAAGGGTATATAACACAGTATTGAGAAACTTTTGTTATTGACCAAATATTTATTTTCCACCATAATTTGCAAATAAATTCATTAAAAATCCTACAATGTGATTTTCTGGATTTTTTTTCTCATTATGTCTGTCATAGTTGAAGTGTACCTATGATGAAAATTACAGGCGTCTCTCATCTTTTTAAGTGGGAGAACTTGCACAATTGGTGGCTGACTAAATACTTTTTTTGCCTCACTGTATGCTGGTAACATTAGCATATCAAACATGAACGCTTACACGTCTCATATGAATTTAAAAGTACAGTTACAGCATAGTTACCTTAGAACAAACCAGGCTTAATTTGATCAGTATTATGGGAGTCATTATATGAACTAAATGCAAAATTGCATCTGAAAATGTTAATTCCCCTGGTGAGTTGATTAACTCCTTGTTGCATGCTTCTTGCCTGGAGGGTGGCTCAGAGCAGCCAATGGGGAAGAATCACCCTTAAAGATATGGTTTCAGAATGTAACCGGCTGTTACTGCAATTTCAGGTGAAAACTCAATAAAAACAAGTCTGATATATAATGAAAATGCCTACATTAAAGCAGTTTCAAAAACATTGCTCTGCTGTTAGTGTTTAGTGAGAAATATGCATGTTTACATTACATTAATGTCTCTCGAATCAAGATCTCTCACGAATCTCTAAAAAATCTTGTCAACGAAAATAGACCCTTAGCTCTCTTTCCAGATGATTTCTGGGACTTTGCCTATTCCACCCACGCTGCCCTCCACCATCCCACCGGCTCCCCTGCCCCAGAGCAAGCAAACGTATTGTAGAACGCAACAGAAACGTATGCCATTATACATGCTGGCTGTTCTAGCACAGCTCATCAGAGCGACCACCTGCATGTTGATTAGTATTCATCTGGTATTGTAATTTAAAATCGGGGGGTTGCGAAGCGCGAACACACTGATTGTCTCAGCCTCTGTAATGACTCTAAAACACCTGCCTACCTGGCCTCCCGACAGAGGGCATGCACTGCATTGCAGTTAGTTACCATGGGAGATGATGATACTGCTGGCCCCAGGTGGTTTCCCTGATGTTTAGCCCCGTTCGACAGTCTCTGAATGATTTTGTTATTCATTTCTATCAAGGTTTCACAATTCTCAATGGGACTATGTTTAATGTGATACTGAACTCTGGATAGTAATACAGGGAGGCTCTTTCCCTCCTGCTCCCTCTCCACCTCTAGGTCCTACTCCCACTACAAGATACACGACATGACCAAGAGTATGTGGACACCTGCTGTCGAGCATCTCATTCCAAAATCATGGGCATTATAGAGTTGCTCCCCTCTTTGCTGCTGTAACATCCTCCACTCTTTTTTGGAAGGCTTTCCTCTAGATGTTGGAATATTGCTGCGAGGACTTGCTTCCATTCAGCCACGCGCATTAGGGAGGTCGGGCACTGATGTCGGGCTTGATGTCGGGCACTGATGTCGGGCAATTCCGACTTGCTCGTAGACGGTGTTCCAACTCATCCCCATGGGGTTGAGGTTGGGGCGATGTGCAGGCCAGTCAAGTTCTTCCACACCGATTTCAACAAACCATTTCTATATGGATCTCGCTTTGTGCACGGGGGCATTGTCATGCTGAAACGGGAAAGGGCCTTCCCCAAACTGTTGCCACAAAGTTGGAACCACAGAATCATCTAGAATGTCATTGTATGCTGCAGCATTAAGATTTCTCTGGAACTAAGGGGCCTAGCCTGAACCATGAGAAACAGCTCCAGACCATTATTCCTCCTCCACCAAACTTTACAGTTGGCACTACGCATTAGGGCAGGTAGTGTTCTCCTGGCATACGCCAAACCCAGATTCATCCTTCGGACTGCCAGATGGTGAAGGGTGATTCATCAATCCAGTCCAATGGCGGCGAGCTTTACACCACTCCAGCCGACGCTTGGCGTTGCACATGGTGATCTTAGGCTTGAGTGCGTCTGCTAGGCCATGGAAACCCATTTCATGAAGCTCCTTATGAACAGTTCTTGTTCTGAAATTGCGTCCAGAGGCAGTTTGGAACTTGGTAGTGAGTGTTGCAACCAAGGACAAAAATATTTTTACACGCTACACACTTCAGCACTCTGCTGTGCCATTCTGTGATCTTTTGTGGCCTACCACTTTGCGGCTGAGCCTTTGTTGCTCCTAGACGTTTCCACTTCACAATAACAGAACTTACAGTTGGCCGGGGAAGCTATAGGATGGCAGAAATCTGACAAACTGACTTGTTGGAAATTTGGCATCCTATGACGGTGCCATGTCAAGGTCACTGAGCTCTTCAATATGGCCATTTTACTGCCAATGTTTGTCTATGGAGATTGCATGGCTATGTGCTTGATTTGTATACAACTGTCAGCAACGGGTGTAGCTGAAATAGCCAAATCCACTCATTTGAAGGGGTGTCCACATACTTTTGTCTATATAGTTTAGAAGTAGAGTCTGTGGAGCAGAGTGGCGAAAGAGAATTCTACTTTTCAATTCACATTACATCCTTGCCGGACTTTTCGTTGTGGCTGGCAACGCGACATTCTTGGTCCGCAGCTCAAGTTGACCATTAATATTAATTGCGAGACGACAGTAAGCACAAACATTTCTTCTCAAACACATTACACTCTTGAATAATGCAACAAAAGCACAGAGTTGCAATAACAGCATGTCGTCAAGTAACGTTATCCTATCAAAAATGAACGATTAACCCTCTCACACAAATATAAAAGTACAGTAAACCAGGCTACATTTTTATCAATATGGTAAAAGCAAATTGTGTCAATCCAAAGGCGTGGGATTCATCAATCAACACAGTAGTGTTGACATAATGTATGAGAGTGTTTTTAATTTAGATACAAAGGCCTCCACGATGCAGCACTGCATACAGCCAGCTCAGCCCTGGTTTTTTTTCTTCTTTTTGTTCGTTTTTGTCCAATCTGCAGGTGATGCCTCTTGTCTGTGTAAAGGGTTTTAATGATTTCATCCTTCCTGAGGCCAGGAGTTTTTCCAGGATAGTTTTTTTTTTAATAAACCACATGGTAGCCCATATAACAGCTGATTTTTATTACCATGTCATACGCTACAACTAGGGTCCGGAGTTGGTTAGGTTAGCATACTACCAGATCAGGAAACACTCTGGGCCCCAGGAAAACAATTCCCCTCCCATCACCTCTGATACCTGTGGTGCCACCTCCTAAATCACCACACAATGTTACAAATGAAGCAACACGTCCTATTTGTATGTTTTTGGGGGGGGGGGGGGGTTTGGCCTCCATAGTTTTACGTGGCTCAGTGCAGCTGCTGCGATCAGATCAAAACACAGTAAAACAAGTCTCAAATATTTGGAAAATGTCTACATTTGAGCCGATTCAAAAACTTTGTGCTGCTATTATCATTTATACTGTAGGAGTTGGCTCAACGAGACAATGCTGCTTACACTGCCCTGCTCTGGGGGTGGGGGGGAGCAACTGTCGGGCGATTGTTGTGCTCTACCTCTGGAGGTAGCTCTCGAGATGTAGCAAGTACGCAAGTTTACGTTTGAGTAATATGTGTAGCCGACAGTGTTTTTACAGAAGTGGTTAGTAAGTGTGAAGAGGCTCCTAGTTTAACAAATGGCCTCCACAGGTGGTGTTATCCTCTTCCACAGTCTTCCTCAGGGAAAAAAAAGCACTGGTCTCTATCTACCTCCATCTCTTTCCCTCCCTCTCCCCCTCTCGATCCCTCTCTACCCCTTCTCCCTCTCTCATTACCTCCTCCTCCTCCTCCTCCTCCTCCTCCTCCTCCTCTCTCTCTCTGGCGGTCTGAGCCGAGTCATTCCTGTAGCTTTCTCCCAGTGCTAATCCGGTTTGGGTGATATTTTCAGGAGAAGGGGATTGTGTTGTAGAGGCTGGATGAATTTCCCCACAGTTCCCTCACACCTAATTAAATACAGAATTGTCATCCAAATGGTTCCTATTCTTCTCCCTGGTTTTCTGTGCTCCAGTCAATGATTCAAGTCACTGGAATGAAACCTGATACATTCTCCTCGCCTGCCAGGAGAGACTTGAGAATGATTACACCATGTTGTTTTTCGCATTAGATCATTGAACCAAATGTGTAAAGTTCAAAAGTCATACTGTGGGACAACCGAGATACATTTGAACTGGTATAGAGCAGCTAGTAATTCTTCATGCATAGCCTCTCTCTCCAGAGCCCAGACCACTGACTCCTCTCATTTTTTTTTGTCCCGTTAGCCTGAGCTGTTTATTCTTTAATATATTGTTACGAGACGAAGCGGAGGCAGCTTTGGAGCGGCTCCAGGCTGCTGCTCCCAGTTCTGTCACGACCCATCTTTCTGCTGCTTTCAGCTGCCACAGGAACCTTTTGAGGACCGGGTGAGGAGCTGAGGAGAACACAAAAGACTGCACTACTCCCTCACCGACTCTCTAATCTCTCGGACCGCACATACACACAAGGCAGACAGGCATGCACGCGCACACACTCTTTCTCTGTGCTCTTTCTCGGAATCTTTCTCTCACACACACACACAAGGCTGTACTTACGCACACACAGGCTTCGTGTTTCACAGTGTACTGCTGGTTCACAGAACTCCCTCTATCCCTTCTAACGATGCGTGTGTATCAGCAGGCAGATATGAAGCAGGCAGGCACTAATTTAAGCCTTCTGGGAAAGATTGTAGTCTACACAAACTGTTTCTATGACCGACAATAGCTGGGAGGGGTGGTAGGGTGTAACATCCATTATAATGTAATCCGTGTAGTCCGTAATGTGTGTGGGAGTTGGCATGTGAATGGGGATGACTCGGAGCTCCTCAAATCCATGGCCATCAGATCACACATGGAGCTAATCAGTCCCTTGACCGTGACTCTGGGCGCATCCACGATTCCACCAAGCTATGACATCATACTCATAGCAATGTCTCCGGCCAAGCCAAGGGGAGTGGGCTGCGCCGGGCTGTGTCGTTGAAGGTTTATACTGATCCGGGTGGACTCTGCCTCCTGACCATTCACACCGAGTCATAGACCTTAGTCAACGTGGGCTTTATTTCCATCAACCCAATCACATACAGTACTGCACAGGCACTGTAGGTGGAAACCAACCTTTCTCCAAATAGACTGGTTTACTGATGATATACTGTAGTTGTGATTTAGTATGGTTCTGGCCTGGCCCTCATCACATCCTGGCCTAACAGATGGCCTGTAGTCCGTCACCTCTCTAAGCATCATGCGATTGTAATCCAGACTGGGCTGTGCGTCTGGAGATTGGGTGTTAGCCGACTGTCTCGGATGAGTGAATGCGCTGATCGTAAAGAAAAACACGGGGATCACAAACACGCCGACGTTCCCCGCTGTTTGGATTTACTCCTTCTGCCTCGTCCGTTCCGTCACTAGTCAGGAAATGATTGATTCAATCGCAAACCTGTTCTCTTGTGAATACCAGGCGATGCTCTTCAGACTGGCTCAGTAAAGGCAGAGGTTGACGCACACCCAAAAGTGGTTGGTAGAGGTGCTGGCTAACAGAGGAAAAAGTTGCGCACTTGAATTACGCACCCAGATATTTAGTTGGTATAGCGACCAATGTTTCGGCACACGGTGCCCTCATCAGGGTGACATGGTAAATGCTTGAACCGGGCCATGTAGAAAGAAATGGTGCGATTAGTGCAGCCAATGAAAACACAGTGAGGGGTGTGTCATAGTAATTCAGTTAATGAGACGAAGTGGAACTATGAAACAAATATTTACCGCATGTCGAGCTGTTGAATTCACAGGGCAATTATTTACGTCTTGTGTCAACGTGATTCGATACAGTGGATTAACGTCATGTTAATCAACAATCATTATTGTTACATTTTTAATGTGCTTTCATCTATGTTCCACTATTTCATTACATATCTCCTTGTGGTTCGACAGTAACACATAATGAGCATTACTAGGAGAAGCGTGATATGTAAGCTTGCAAACTGTAGGCAAAGCGTTTTCATTGGGTTGAAGTGTTCATGGAAGGGGCCTGAGATCAGTCAATATTCAGCCCACTAGGGGTCAGTGTTTTTTAGATAGGCTATCCAGTAGGCCCCCCTCTGTAGTTGTAAGGTCTCAATGTTACCTCCTCTCCTTGGTAGGGTAACATGCTCGATACCTTTTTTTGAGGGAAGAGATAGGATGGTTAGCTTCAACAAAGTGAGCTGCTACTGGGTAGTCAGTGTTCTTGCACCTGATTGAGCTGCGGTGTTCGGCTGTGCGTTGTTTTAATTGTCTTTGTCATTTATCCTATGTAGGCTTTCCCACGTGGACAGGTGATGAGAGAGATGACCCTTTTTTTTGTTAAATGACATGACACCCCCTGACAGGGATTTTTCAGCTTGTATGTGGGTGTCTGAAGGATGTTTTTGTGGCGCTGTTGTCTGGCCCTCATCACATCCTGGCCTAACAGATGGCCTGTAGTCCGTCACCTCTCTAAGCATCATGCGATTGTAATCCAGACTGGGCTGTGCGTCTGGAGATTGGGTGTTAGCCGACTGTCTCGGGTGAGTGAATGCGCTGATCGTAAAGAAAAACACGGGGATCACAAACACGCCGACGTTCCCCGCTGCATGGATTCACTCCTTCTGCCTCGTCCGTTCCGTCACTAGTCATGTGAAATTGATTAACATCAAACATCTGTTCTGCTGTGAATACCAAGCGATGCTCTTCAGACTGGCTCAAACTGCACCGACGTCGACAGCAAAGTAGTTCTGAAGCTGTTGTATGCGTTTTTGTGAACTTGTCTCCTCAGAATGCCTGATCTGCCTGACCTCTGACCTCTCCTGGTCTTGTCCGTTCAGCTGAGCTTATTGAGCTGCCCTGTACGTTAGTACTGGGACGGCACCAGTATTGCAATATTTTTTTTTCCCATGGTAACATTTTTTCAATGAATCTGACCAAACTCGTTGGTCCTGGTGTTTGTAAAATAATGTGTACTATAGCTCGGACAACATAATGTTTGTTTGTCTCCTACCTGGACTACCTGCATTTGACCCTTCTTGGCACTAACTCTCTTGCCCACACACTCGCGCATACTTACACTGACGCCCCAACGCACACACACGTGCATACTGACGCCACACACATACGCTGCTGCTACTGTTTATTATCTATCTCGTTGCCTAGTCACTACCCCTACTTACTGTATTGTGCATGTACAGTACATAGCTTTAGGGGCTATTGGACGGCAGGTAGCCTAGTGGTTAGAGCGTTGGACTAGTAACCGAAAGGTTGCTAGATCGAATCCCCGAGCTGACAAGGTAAAAATCTGTCGTTCTGCCCCCCTGAACAAGGCACTTGTTCCTAGGCCGCCATTGTAAATAAGAATTTGTTCTTAACTGACTTGCCGAGTTAAATCAAGTTTAAGTTAAAAACATATATATAATCATAATAATAATAGCTACTTCAATGACCTGGTACCCCTGCACAGCTCCTCGGTACTGGTACTTTTTACTCATTCTTTGTGTTTTCTCTTATCATCTTGAACTCTGTATGGTTGGTAAATAACCCATCAGTAAGTGTTTCGCTGTCTATACCTGTTGTCTACGAAGCATGTGACAAATACAATTCTATTTTATGACCCCGTACAAACACAGATCCACAGTCATGCACCCAGACCTGGACACACTGTATCTCTCCCACAAACACACAAGTGCACAGGCCCTTACCCTGCCTACAGGAGACTCACACGACAATAAAGATGTGTGCGCGTGCTCAGGCAGTGCGTTGGCATTTAAGGGAGTCGCATGAGTCATGCATCCAGGCAGTACGAGGTCGACGCAACAAGAGACCCACATCGAGGCAGCTCCCGTAGCTCCGCATCCCATGAGGATGCGTTCTCCACACTGTCACACTGTATCCACACGCGTGCCTCTTACTCGGGGCTGGAGGCAGTAAGTGGAACAAGGCTCCTGTATCTCTTTACACACAGTGCTCATCTGTAGGTGCAGCATGTCTCATATGATGAAATCATTTACATTTGAAATGCTATAGCATTGTATGGGTTTTTATATGTACATCATGACAATGGGATGTCCCCTCTCTGCCTTGTGTGAGACAGTGGCACACACACATACACCTCTCTGTGTTCTTGAGTCTCCATGTTTCTCCTCTCCTGATGCATCGGCGATCATATTGTCAGTGACAGCTGAAGTTGAGGCTAAGAGCACAGTGCACTTCTCTTGCCCTGCTAGATCTGAGAGTCCTGTCTCTGTGTGTGGAAGAGAGGGGACTGGGAGACTAACACCTGAGAGTCCTGTCTCTGTGTGTGGAAGAGAGGGGACTGGGGGACTAACACCTGAGAGTCCTGTCTCTGTGTGGAAGAGAGGGGACTGGGGGACTAACACCTGAGAGTCCTATCTCTGTGTGTGGAAGAGAGGGGACTGGGAGACTAACACCTGAGAGTCCTATCTCTGTGTGTGGAAGAGAGGGGACTGGGAGACTAACACCTGAGAATCCTGTCTCCAAGGCCTTCATGTGTTCTGTCCCTGCAGACTTCAGATTCCATCGACCGGTTCAATGGGACCTGAGATAGTGAGAAATGGGATATGGTGTCCTTTTAGTTATCTTAGATGTTTTCAAGAGCTCAATGCTTTTATAAAATAAAAGATAAAACTGTCAAGTCATAGGTCCGTTGTTGAAGCAAATGAAAGAAACCTTAGCCCATGTATCCAGGTGAAGAACTTGTCTTTTCCACCCCTTCATCTCTGAGCCACACTCTTTCTCTCCCCTCTCCATGAATATAGGGGGAACACTGCCACCTTCTCCCCCTTTCACTTACATCTTCCATTTCTGCGGTAATGCTGCAAGCAGTTGGTTGTAACTTTGAATTAAGCAAACATTCCCACATATTGTTCATATCTGCGGGACACAGTAGATCTGGACACCCCTTCAAATGAGTGGATTGGGCCATTTCAGCCACACCCGTTGCTGACCAGTGTATGAAATCCAGCACACAACCATGCAATCTCCATAGCCTTACTGAAGAGCTCAGTGACTTTCACGGTCATAGGATGCCAACCAACAAGTCAGTTCAACAAATGTCTGCCCTGCTAGAGCTGCCCAGGTCAACTGTAAGCGTTGTTATTGTGAAGTGGAAACGTCTAGGAGCAACAATGGCTCAGCCACGAAAGTGGTAGGCCACACAAGCTCACAGAATGGGACCGCTGAGTGGTGTAGTGGGTAAAAATCGTCTGTCCTTGGTTGCAACACTTACTACCGAGTTCCATACTGCCTCTGGAAGCAACGTCCACACAAGAACAGTTCATCGGGAGCTTCATGAAATGGGTTTCCATGGCCAAGCAGCCGCACACAAGCCTAAGATCACCATGCGCAATGCCAAGCGTCAGCTGGAGTGGTGTAAAGCTGCCACCATTGGACTCTGGAGCTGTGGAAACGCATTCTCTGGAGTGGTGAATCACACTTCCACATCTGGCAGTCCGACAGACGAATCTGGGATTGGCGGATGCCAGGAGAACGCTACCTGCCAGAATGCATAGTGCCAACTGTAAAGTTTGGTGGAGGAGGAATAATGGTGTGGGGCTGTTTTTCATGGTTTGGGCTAGGCCCCTTAGTTCCAGTGAAGGGAAATGTTAACGCGACAGCATACAATGACATTCTAGATGATTCTGTGCTTCCAACTTTGTGGCAACAGTTTGGGGAAGGCCCTTTTCTGTGTCAGCGTGCCAAACAAATGTATTTATATAGCCCTTCGTACATCAGCTGATATCTCAAAGTGCTGTACAGAAACCCAGCCTAACACCCCAAACAGCAAGCAATGCAGGTGCAGAAGCACGGTGGCTAGCAAAAACTCCCTAGGAAGAAACCTAGAGAGGAACCGGGCTATGAGGGGTTGCCAGTCCTTCTGGCTGTGCCGGGTGGAGATTATTTCAGAACATGGCCAAGATGTTCATAAATGACCAGCATGGTCAAATAATAATAATCACAGGCAGAACAGCTGAAACTGGAGCAGCAGCACGGCCAGGTGGACTGGGGACAGCAAGGAGTCATCATGCCAGGTAGTCCTGAGGCATGGTCCTAGGGCTCAGGTCCTCAGAGAGAGAGAGAGAATTAGAGAGAGCATACTTAAATTCACACAGGACACCGGATAAGACAGGAGAAGTACTCCAGATATAACAAACTGACCCTAGCCCCCCGACACAAACTACTGCAGCATAAATAGTGGAGGCTGAGACAGGAGGGGTCAGGAGACACTGTGGTACACAATGCCCCAATGGAAAAACTGAGATCCATACAGAAATGGTTTGTTGAGATCGGTGTGGAAGAACTTGACTGCCTGGACAGAACCCTGATCTCAACCCCATCGAACACAGGATGAATGCGAGCTAGGCCTAATCGCCCAACATCAGGGCCCGACCACACTAATGCTCTTATGGCTGAATGGAAGTCCACGCAGCAATGATCCAACATCTAGTGGGAAACCTTCCCAGAAGAGTGGAGTTCTTACATCATATTCCCAGTGGGTCAGAAGTTTACATACACTCAATTAGTATTTGGTAGCATTGCCTTTAAATTGTTTAACTTGGGTCAAGCATTTCAGGTAGCCTTCCACAAGCTTCTCTCAATACGTTGGGTGAATTTTGGCCCATTCCTCCTGACAGAGCTGGTGTAACTGAGTCAGGTTTGTAGGCCTCCTTGCTCACACATGCTTTTTCAGTTCTGCCCACAAATGTTCTATAGGATTGAGGTCAGGACTTTGTGATGGCCACTACAATACCGTGACTTTGTTGTCCTTAAGCCATTTTGCCACAACTTTGGAAGTATGCTTGGGGTCATTGTCCATTTGTAAGACCCATTTGCGACCAAGCTTTAACTTCCTGACTGATGTCTTGAGATGTTGCTTCAATATATCCACATCATTTTCCATCCTCATGAAGCCATCTATTTGTGAAGTGCATCAGTCCCTCCTGCAGCAAAGCACCCCACAACATGATGCTGCCACCCCTGTGCTTCACTGTTAGGATGGCGTTCTTCGGCTTGCAAGCTTCCCCCTTTTTCCTCCAAACATAACAATGGTCATAATGGCCAAACGGTTATATTTTTGTTTCATCAGACCAGAGGACATTTCTCCCAAAAGTACGATCTCTGTCTCCATGTGCAGTTGCAAACTGTAGTCTGGCTTTTTTATGGCAGTTTGGAGCAGTGGCTTCTTCCTTGCTGAGCGGCCTTTCAGGTTATGTCGATACAGGACTCGTTTTACTGTGGATATAGATACTTTTGTACCGGTTTTCTCCAGCATCTTCACAAGGTCATTTGCTGTTGTTCTGGGATGGATTTGCACTTATCTCTAGGAGACAGAACCTGTCTCCTTCCTGAGCGGTATGACAGCTGCGTGGTCCCATGGTGTTTATACTTGCGTACTATTGTTTGTACAATAGTAGACTAGACTTGTGGAGGTCTACAATTTGTTTTCTGAGGTCTTGGCTGATTTCTTTTGATTTTCCCATGATGTCAAGCAAAGAGGCACTGAGTTTGAAGGTAGGCCTTGAAATACATCCACAGGTACACCTCCAATTGACTCAAATGATGTCAGCCTATCAGAAGCTTCTAAAGCCATGACATCATTTTCTGAAATTTTCCTAGCTGTTTAAAGGCACAGTAAACTTAGTGTATGTAACCTTCTTACTCACTGGAATTGTGATACAGTGAAATAACCTGTCTATAAATAATTGTTTGAAAAATGACTTGTGTCCTAACAAACTTGCCAAAACTATAGTTCGTTAACAATACATTTGTGGAGTGGTTGAAAAATGAGTTTTAATGACTCCAACATAAGTGTATGTAAACGTGTGACTTCAACTGTATATGTATACAGTATTTGTTTACCAGTAAATGTTTATCAATCAAGTGTAATTGAGTTTAAAGTGATATTTCAGAATTTTGGCAATTAGACTCGATTTCCCCAGAGTTATCTGAATACTAGCAGACACCCGTAGACTTCCAGTCATTGCGCTAACGCTAGTTAGCATTGGCTCACAAAACTGCCTCTATCTTCCTTCATACTGGACACGGAGACATAAACATGGTATCCAGGAGCTCGATAAAAGTAATTTCCAAAATCCCAAAGTATCCCTTTAACCACAATATTTTGTTGTAATATTTGTACGGTCTTTTCAGGAGGATGAAATTGTAACAAGGTTGTACGGCTTGTTTAAAAAAAGGGCGATACTTTGAACAAGGATTCATTTTCAATTAGCCCAAAAATTAGAAGTTGTGATCTGTATAAACGCAAAAAGGCAAAAAAAAAATTAAACAACGGATGAGCCTTTCTTAGTTATCTACTGGAGAACCAGTTCTGGTTTAAGTCAAACTTTTGTATGAGTGAAGCTTTTAGTGAGCGGATTAATGCGTTAATATTTAATCATTTCAGCCACCCAAACTCATGTTCATTTATAGGCGTATTTCATTTTGTCTGGCTTAGTGTTCCAAATTAAGTTAAATATTTTTTTGCTCATATGATTTGAAAAATGAGTCGTCTGGAGTAGGCAGCACCAGAAATGAGTTGTGATATGATTAAAGAGTTCATCAGTGTAATTTTGTATTTACCCCTCCATGGTTTCACCATCTTGTTTATTTTTGCTATCTTTCTATTGAAATGTGTTGTGGTAAGTTAATTTATATATTTTTGGGATATGACAACAACAAAAAATTGTATATGGGTCTTCAAGCCCTGATAGCACACGCCTCGTTGATGAACGAGTGTTCACTGGGGCGCCTCATTCTCCAGATTAGACTGTGACGTGTTACACACACACACACACACACACACACACACACACAAAGACCAGACAGACAGTAGAGCAACATGCTGAGATCACACACAACCTTTTTCAACCTTTTGTTAAGGGTCTCGGCATCTCGCTCAAAGCCACGTATGGGATTCAAACCGACAAAAGGACTTTCATGAACTCCGCCTTAACTCTCCTCATAAACAACATCATCTTGTTTGTATTTCCTCCTCCATGTGACCCGTCCTTGTTTAATGTAAAAAGCTACCAGTGAAGGCATGTGGATTAGAGGACAAAGAGTTCGAGTCATCAAGCAATACTCACACCCCCCCCCCATAAAATGAGCACTGACTCTGGGCAAGTAATAAATCACGAAGAAGACTCCTACGCACATCTATCCGCCTTGCTGCTCAGAAGAAGTTTTATGGTCTACAAGGCAACCGACTGATAACTAACAAGGGGAGCTCTCCACATCCACCCGCAGAGAGCCTATGAGAGCAGCTCCACACCAGTCAGAAGCCTGTGTTCAGTATTACACAGGGAGGAAAGCAGTAACAAGCTAGCTAGTCATCCGAATCGGTCAGTGTTTTAGCGGATGCTAACAGTAGCAGGCTACAGAACTAGTTATCCATAGCCGTCAGTGTGTTAGTGGATGCTAACTGCTAAACACTGAGGAGATCCCATCTGTTTTAATTGCTGAGGGTGATAATGATGATCACTTCTGCTATTAAAAGCGCCAGACATTATGAATAAACATTAACGTAAATGGCCGCCTCCCTAGTCCACTGATCATTTAGTAAATGAGAGAATTGATATCCAGACGGCTGTAAGAGGAGTGTCGGCAACGTTCATCCGAGGCCAGCCACCCCCTTTAGAGTCTCTGACACACTGAAAGCCTGTGCTGTAGGAAAGGAGGCCCTTCTCACGCTGCGCTACAGTCCGGCTGTAAGTAAAGACCAGGGTTCATCACTGCATGCCTTGAAGCCAGGCCATTTCCTTCCATCTCTCACTGTGCTGTGTAAGACTCATGGCCACGAGTCCATGAAGGCATTTTCCCCAGTTGGCACCATCACACTGTATGCTCGGCGGGCTGTACCAGTGACCGTGTTCTGAAATAACTAGCTGGAGGGATATCTGATCCAGTTTTGTCGAGTATGCTCATCTCAGAAGAATATCCCTCCCGATGGACTAGTTAATGCTAGATCCTGTGTTTCCCACAGGACCTTGGTCGTTGGCTTGAGCCAGCTCTGCTCCATGAGATGAGTCTCCAGCAATCTTCTCTCTGCCCTGTGCACAGTGACTCCTTCATTGAGAGGGCAAGCCTTTATTGGGGGGGAGGGTGGGGGTGTTATTTCATATTTGACTCTGTTGTACAGTATACCACCATCCTGTAATGTCTCTCTATCGAGTGTTGAAGTGGTCAAACCACACCGACGCCGTGGTGAAGAAGGCACGACAATGACTCTTCAACCTCAGGATGCTGAAGGAATATGGCTCGTCCCAGAGGGCCCTCTGTGTTCTAGGAGCGCCATTTAGAGCGTACTGTTGAGCTGCGTCACAGAGCGGTACGCCAACCCCACCGCCGCGGACCGCAAGGCTCTACAGACGGTGGCACACTGTCGAACGCACCACTGGGTGCACACTGCCGGCCAAGAAGATCATCAGGGATCGCAGACACCCCGAGGCACGGCCTGTTCTTCCCGCTTCCATCACTACAGTACAGGCGCATCATGGCAAAACACTGGAAGACTGGCCAAGAGCTTCTACCCCCCCCCCCCCCCCCCCCCCCCCCAGACCATCAGGCTGCTGAATAGCCACCGCTAGTCAGCTTACCTGATTTCCCTGTCCCCCCTCTTGTCCTGAGCACTCTGGAGCAGGTTTTCATCACGGATCTCTCTGTACTTTGCTCTGCTCATCTTTCCCTTAGTCCTGACTAGTCTCCCAGTCGCTGCCAATGGGGGAAAAAAAGGAAAGGGGTCTGAATACTTTTCGAAGGCACTGTACATCACCAGTAGCTAATTGATATCATTTCTAATCTAAAATGTTTGTTTGGTTATGGTAATGTCTGTTAATGCATTCGATATATTGTTCCAGTCTTTTACCGTTCTCATTGTCGGGGTGGACACGTTTTCAGAGCGCACAACCTATGCTCCACTTGTAAAAGTAGGGGCTCCCGAGTGCCGCAGTGGTCTAAGGCACTGCATCTCAGTGCTAGAGGCGTCACTACAGACCCTGGTTCGTTTCCAGGCTGTATCGCAACACAACACTGCACACAATTGGCCCAGCGTCGTCCGGGTTTGGCTGTGGTAGGCCGTCATTGTAAATAAGAACTTGTTCTTAACTGACTTGCCTAGTTAAAATAAAATGTTAATTAAAAACAGTTTTGGTTTATTTCATTCCATTTACACATTTATTTCCAATTGAGTCCATGTATTTTGTTTGGAGCTCTCCTCTCTATGTTGAGTAAGGACGCACACCTGATTACGCATAGAAGTAGGCCTATAGGCTACCTGGCCAGCATGCAAATGTGGACCTGGAAATGTGCCCATTTTGGGATGCCATTAGTATTTCCACCACTTATGAGCTGTAGAGCTTCTCAAAGGAATGTTTTTCTTCACCTCAAACAGCAAGCAAACAAAGTCTGTTTTGACATCCATTGAGAATGACAATAGTTCCTCAACGTATTTTAAACATCTTTCCAGCTCTCTCTCGGCGTGAAAGGGAAAAATGTCATGCTCTGATCCCGTGGGAATAAAATAGGCCTACCTGATTACCTCTCGTACCTTGTGCAAATAGCCTACAGCTGTGTCTGCCCGAGCTCACTGTTGTAGGAATCTCTGAGTGCCCAAAATATTTTATACAATGTTTCAAGTTGGTTGTAGACAGGCCATGCTTAGCCAGTATGATTTATAGGATATTTATTTTTATCGGGAAATGTTTCTACCTGCAGGCTGCAATTTTTGTATTTGTTATTTTTTACATAGTTGGCACATGACAATGATTTTAACATATGTCGAAGCAGACCTCTTGTATGGCGTTGGGTGGGCGAGGGGTTTGCTGATGTCAGCGTTGTAAAGAGCCCCGTGGTGGTGGTGGGGTTATGGTATGGGCAGGCATAATCTTCATCGTCGTGCCATTCATCCGCCACCATCACCTCACGTTTCAGCATGATAATTCACGGCCCCATGTCTCAAGGATCTGAACACAATTCCTGGAAGCTGAAAATGCCCCAGTTCTTCCATGACCTGAAGACTCACCAGACATATCACCCGTTGAGGATGTTTGGGATGCTTTGGATCGACGTGTACGACAGCGTGTTCCACTTCCTGCCAATATCCAGCAACTTCACACAGCCATTGAAGAGGAGTGGGACAACATTCCACAGGCCACAATCAACAGCCTGATCAACTCAATGTGAAGGAGATGTGTCGCGCTGCATGAGGCAAATGGTGGTCACACCAGATACTGACCGGTTTTCTGATACACTTTTGTTCATAAGGCTTCTGTGACCAACAGATGCGTATCTGTATTCCCAGTCATGTGAAATCCATAGATGATGACCTAATGTATATATTTGAATTGACTGATTTCCTCATATGAACTCTTAGTCTTTGAACTTGTTGCATGATGCGTATTACATTTTTGTTCAGTGGATTTCTACTCTTTGTTGTTACGAGTATTGTTCTTCTTTCAACATTGACCTGCATTGTTGGAGCTCGGAGCTCAAGATTTTAACTGTACCCCCGTAAGGAAGGTGGAAAGAAGTACCCAATTTTGATACTTGAGTAGAAGTAGATGTTAATGCTAGATCTGAAAAGGACTCGAGTGAAAGGGAAAGTCGCCCAGTAAAACACTACTCGAGTGAAGGTCAGTGTGTGGTTTTTAAATTATACTTAAGTATCAACAGTGAAAGTATGGCGTCATTTGTTCTGGGGGATGTGGGGACATTGATAGGGTTTTAGGAAGGAGACCTGTCTGTCACACGGAGAGGAGAGGGTGTGCGTCCATGCCGTGACCCTGGAACGCCAATTGGTCTTAATGACGTGCTAATTAGATAGCAGCTGGGCTGGGCCACTAACATGGAATGACCTCATTAAAGACTCTTTCGTGGCAGCACTGCCTCTCCCTCTGACAACTGTATATCGACATAATACGACATTTGAAATGTCTTTATTCTTTTGGAACTTCTGTGAGTGTAATTGTTTTTCACTTTTGTTTATTATCTACTTCACTTGCTTTGGCAATGTTAACATATGTTTCCCATGACAATAAAGCCCTGGGAGAGGGGGAGCGAGGCGGCCAGAGAGAGGCGGCGAGACGGATGGAGGGAGGGAGGGAGGGGGGGAGAGAGAGAGATGGAGGGAGGTAGATAAGGAAGAGCGGGAGCGAGGTGGCAAGACTGAGGGAGGGAGGAAGAGCGGGAGCGAGGCGGCGAGAGGGAGGGAGAGAGAGAGGCGGCGAGAGGGAGAGAGGCGGCGGGAGGGAGGGAGAGAGGCGGCGGGAGGGAGGGAGAGAGGGAGAGAGAGACGGAGGGAGGTAGATGAGGAAGAGCGGGAGCGAGGCGGCAAGACTGAGAAAGGGAGGAAGAGCGGGAGCGAGGCGGCGAGACGGAGAGAGGCGGCGAGAGGGAGGGAGGGAGAGAGAGAGAGGCGGCGAGAGGGAGAGAGGCGGCGGGAGGGAGAGAGAGAGAGAGAGGCGGCAAGACAGGGAGGGAGGGAGAGAGGCGGCGAGACGGAGGGAGGGAGGGAGAGAGGCGGCGAGACGGAGGGAGGGAGGGAGAGAGGCGGCGAGACGGAGGGAGGGAGAGAGGCGGCGAGACGGAGGGAGGGAGAGAGGCGGCAAGACGGAGGGAGGGAGAGAGACGGCGAGACGGAGGGAGAGAGGCGGCGAGACGGAGGGAGGGAGAGAGGCGGCGAGACGGAGGGAGAGAGGCGGCGAGACGGAGGGAGAGAGACTGCGAGACGGAGGGAGAGAGACTGCGAGACGGAGGGAGAGAGACTGCGAGACGGAGGGAGAGAGACTGCGAGACGGAGGGAGAGAGACTGCGAGACGGAGGGAGAGAGACTGCGAGACGGAGGGAGAGAGACTGCGAGACGGAGGGAGAGAGACTGCGAGACGGAGGGAGGGAGAGAGGCGGCGAGACGGAGGGAGGGAGAGAGGCGGCGAGACGGAGGGAGGGAGGGAGAGAGGCGGCGAGACGGAGGGAGGGAGAGAGGCGGCGAGACTGAGGGAGGGAGGAAGAGAGGCGGCGAGATGGAGGGAGGAAGAGAGGCGGCGATACGGAGGGAGGGAGAGAGGCGGCGATACGGAGGGAGGGAGAGAGGCGGCGAGACGGAGGGAGGGAGAGAGGCGGCGAGAGGGAGGGAGGGAGAGAGGCGGCGAGAGGGAGGGAGAGAGGCGGCGAGACGGAGGGAGGGAGGGAGAGAGGCGGCGAGACGGAGGGAGGGAGAGAGGCGGCCAGAGGGAGGGAGGGAGAGAGGCGGCGAGACGGAGGGAGGGAGAGAGGCGGCCAGAGGGAGGGAGAGAGGCGGCGAGACGGACGGACGGAGGGAGGGAGGGAGGGAGGGAGAGAGGCGGGAAGACTGAGGGAGGGAGGAAGAGAGGCGGCGAGATGGAGGGAGGGAGAGTGGCGGCGAGACGGAGGGAGGGAGAGAGGCGGCGAGACGGAGGGAGGGAGAGAGGCGGCGAGACGGAGGGAGGGAGAGAGGCGGCGAGACGGAGGGAGGGAGAGAGGCGGCGAGACGGAGGGAGGGAGAGAGGCGGCGAGAGGGAGGGAGGGAGAGAGGCGGCGAGAGGGAGGGAGGGAGAGAGGCGGCGAGAGGGAGGGAGGGAGAGAGGCGGCGAGAGGGAGGGAGGGAGAGAGGCGGCGAGAGGGAGGGAGGGAGAGAGGCGGCGAGAGGGAGGGAGAGAGGCGGCGAGACGGAGGGAGGGAGGGAGGGAGAGAGGCGGCGAGACGGAGGGAGGGAGGGAGAGAGGCGGCGAGACGGAGGGAGGGAGGGAGAGAGGCGGCGAGACGGAGGGAGAGAGGCGGCGAGACGGACGGACGGAGGGAGGGAGGGAGGGAGAGAGGCGGCGAGACGGAGGGAGGGAGAGAGGCGGCGAGACGGAGGGAGGGAGAGAGGCGGCGAGACGGAGGGACGGAGGGAGAGAGAGAGGCGGAGGGAGAGAGAGAGGCGGCGAGACGGAGGGAGCGAGAGAGGCGGCGAGACGGAGGGAGAGAGGCGGCGAGACGGAGGGAGCGAGAGAGGCGGCGAGACAGAGGGAGAGAGGCGGCGGGAGGGAGGGAGAGAGGCGGCGGGAGGGAGGGAGAGAGGCGGCGGGAGGGAGGGAGAGAGGCGGCGAGACGGAGGGAGGGAGGGAGAGAGGCGGCGAGACGGAGGGAGGGAGAGAGGCGGCGGAAGGGAGGGAGGGAGAGAGGCGGCGAGACGGACGGAGGGAGGGAGAGGCGGCGAGATGGAGGGAGGGAGGGAGAGAGGCGGCGAGATGGAGGGAGGGAGGGAGGGAGGGAGGGAGGGAGGGAGGGAGGGAGAGGGAGGGAGGGAGGGAGGGAGGGAGACGGAGAGAGAGGGAGGGAGGGAGAGAGGCGGCGAGACGGAGGGAGAGAGGCGGCGAGACGGAGGGAGGGAGGGAGAGAGGCGGCAAGACGGAGGGAGAGAGGCGGCGAGACGGACGGAGGGAGGGAGGGAGAGAGGCGGCGAGACGGAGGGAGGGAGGGAGGGAGGGAGAGAGGCGGCGAGACGGAGGGAGAGAGGCGGCGAGACGGAGGGAGGGAGGGAGGGAGGGAGAGAGGCGGCGAGACGGAGGGAGAGAGGCGGCGAGACGGAGGGAGAGAGGCGGCGAGACGGAGGGAGGGAGAGAGGCGGCGAGACGGATGGAGAGAGGCGGCGAGACGGAGGGAGAGAGGCGGCGAGACGGAGGGAGAGAGGCGGCAAGACGGAGTGAGGGAGGGAGGGAGGGAGGGATGGAGAGAGGCGGCGAGACGGAGGGAGCGAGAGAGGCGGCGAGACGGAGGGAGCGAGAGAGGCGGCGAGACTGAGGGAGGGATGGAGAGAGGCGGTGAGATGGAGGAAGGGAGAGAGGCGGTGAGACGGAGGAAGGGAGAGAGGCGGTGAGGCGGAGGGAGGGAGGGAGGGAGAGAGGCGGTGAGGCGGAGGGAGGGAGGGAGGGAGGGAGAGAGGCGGCGAGACTGAGGGAGGGAGAGAGGCGGCGAGACTGACGGAGGGAGGGAGCGAGCGAGGCGGCGAGACGGAGGGAGGGAGAGAGACGGAGGGAGGGAGAGAGACGGAGGGAGGGAGAGAGACGGAGGGAGGGAGAGAGACGGAGGGAGGGAGAGAGACGGAGGGAGGGAGAGACGGAGGGAGGGAGAGAGACGGATGGAGGGAGGGAGAGAGAGACGGATGGAGGGAGGGAGAGAGAGACGGATGGAGGGAGGGAGAGAGAGACGGAGGGAGGGAGAGAGACGGAGGACGACGAGGAGGAGGAGGCGGCGGAGGGGAGGACGACGAGGAGGAGGAGGCAGCGGAGAGGAGGCGAGAGGGGAGGAGGTGGCGAGAGGAGATGGGGAGGTAGAGAAGGGAGGAGGAGAGACGGGTAGATGGATTACGTTAGGAAGCAGGGGCCAGTGTAGTGAGAAAAGAAGACAAATGAGGGATAGGGAAGTGAAGGAGGAAATGGGAGGTTGATTGCTTTTCAGGAAGTTATCTCACAGATTGTTTTGAGAGTGAGGAGTCCTGTGAAATGTGCTTGGCTGGGCTGATGAGACTCCATGACTTGGGAGAGAGAGAGAGAGAGAGAGAGAGAGAAGAGGGAGAGATGGAGAGAATGGACGGGAGGGTAGTGGTGGGTTCCCATCCCATGTGCGATTTGCATCGTCATCATTCTTCTCTTTCTCTCTCCCTCTGTTTTTAATGATTCCCCAACTCCCCCCACACGTACACACACTACTCTAATGCCCAGACGACAACCCACAAAGGAGCCCATTGTGTTCTGTAGCAGCCTGGCTGTCCAGTGATGCGCTAGCTGTCTCGAGGCTGTACAGTATGTGTGCGCGCGCTCTCCAGAGATATGACTGAGCAGGCTGACGCTACCTGACAGCCAGGCTACAAAAGGTTGCCCTAGCCTGCAAACACAGGGGGGGGAGGGAGGGAGCGAGCTAGACGGAGTGAGGGAGGGAGGGAGGGAGAATTCTTCAGCTCTAGTGTTCAGTGATAACAATTAGCGCCGTCCATTGTCTATACTTAACCTACCCTGTGAGGATGAGGTTTGTGTGGAAATGAAGCCAAGACACATTCCCATGATGGGGGGGGGGAGAGAAAGACCCCCGTCTCACCTAACAACCTAACATGGGAATAGTGCTCGGGGAGGGCTCTCTGTTTTGTTTGTGTACTGTGGTTCCCTAGCTCATAATATATAGAATCATTTTCTGGGAACGTGGAACCTGGAACCTGAGATTTACCAGTTCAATGCGTGACGGGAGATTGCTTTTGTTTCCCTCGACCTAAATTTGTCGTATTAACTGGGATATTAAAATGTCTATAGACTTACACAATTTGTAAAGAGACATGTTTATTTTGTTCCTCGCTACCTCAGCCATGCATTATTGTAACTAGACTGCTTACACTTGAGTAAAATACAATTTGTACTAAGAAAATACACTATATATACAAAAGTATGTGGACAACACTTCAAATTAGTGAATTAGGCTATTTCAGCCACAGCTGTATAAAATCAAGCACACCGCCATGCAATCTCCATAGACAAACATCGACAGTAGAATGGCCTTACTGAAGAGCTTCGTGACATTCAACATGGCACCGTCATAGGATGCGACTTGTCCACAAGTGCTGTTATTGTGAAGTGGAACCGTTTATGAGCAGCAAAGTGGTAGGCGTCACAAACTCACAGAATGGGACCATCGAGTGTTGAAGCGCGTAGCGAGTGTTGAAGCCCGTAGCGAGTGTTGAAGCCCGTAGCGTGTAAAAATCGTCTCTCCTCGGTTGCAACACTCATTACAGAGTTCCAAACTGCCTCTGGAAGCAACGTCGGCATAAGAAGAGTTAATTGGGAGCTCCATGACATGGGTTTTCATGGCCGAGCAGCCAAGTCGCAGCCAAGCGTCTGCTGGAGTGGTGTACAGCTCGCCGTATTTGGACTCTGGAGCAGGGGAAACGAGTTCTATGGATTGATGAATCACACTTCACCATCTGGTAGTCCAACGGACAAATCTGGGTTTGGCAGATGCCAGGAGAACACTACCATAGTGCCAACTGTAAAGTTTGGTGGAGCAGGAATAATGGTCTGGGGCTGTTTTTCATGTTTCAGGCTTGGCCGCTTAGTTGCAGTAAAGGGAAATGTTAACGCTACAGCATACACAGACTTTCTAGACGATTCTGTGGTTCCACATACCCTTTCCTTTTTCAGCATGACAATGCCCCCGTGCACAAAGGTCCATACAAAAAATGGTTTGTCATGATCGGTGTGGAAGAACTTGACTGACCTACACAGAGCCCTGACCTCAACCCCAACGAACATCTTTGGAATGAGTTGGAACGCCGAGTGTTAGCCAGACCTACTTGCCCAACATCAGTGCCTGACCTCACTAATGCTATTTTGGCTGAATGGAAGCAAGTCCCCGCAGCAATGTCCCAACATCTAGTGGGAAGCCTTACCAGAAGAGTGGAGGCTGATATAGCAGCAAAGAGGGAACTCCATATTAATGACCGTGATTTTAGAGTAAGTTGTTTGACGAGCAAGTGCCCACATACTTTTGGTCATGTAGTGTGTCATTCATACCCAATACTCAAACTGTTTACGTTTGACACACGCTCCCCTGTTGCAGTGTATTACAAATGTCCTAGTGCATTAACAAGGCAATTAAGGCATTGACTTTTTGTCACATGATATTGACTAGGCCTGTATGAAAGATTATGCAAGTCTCTTACTAGCTTTCTGTAGATCCTCACATTTCACAGGGAATTGTGGTGCTGAATGAAGCACAGAAAATGCACTCTAAATGTTTTTAGGAATCAAATCTATATATACTATACTATGGGCCTCTTGGGGACAGTTGGGAATAGAATGTATTAGTATTCATCTGAGCCAACCAATGGAACGCAGCTAATCTGCCAACTCAGTGGGCAGTCCCTTTCAACGCCATGGGGGACGAATCAGAGTGCAGGAAAAGCTGCGGCTTGTTTTGATTCAATTTATTTGTGAATAAGGTGGGGGGGGACTCACCACAACACCCCTCGCTGCCTGTAAACTACTGAGCCAGCCAGCCGACATCAGTCGGGACTGTTCCTCTAGGCATGCACACCGCGTGATGCTATAAATGGATGGTATTAAAGATTAATATTTCAAACCGTGCGTAGGCTGGGCTGCTTAAACATTTCAAATGTGTTATTCTCGCCAGATTCAGTTTGCAGATATTTTCCCTCCTTTCAAATAAATGCATTTCTCTGTGCTCCTTTAATTGACACTATACGGGTTTCTGGGGAGTACCCACAGTGATGTATTCAGCCTGTTACGTTCATCTGGGGTGAGCCAAGCGAAAGCACGTACCCCGCAGTCAGTGGCGGCTGCCTGTGTGCTCAGGGAGAGAAGCAATGGGTATCGACGCTAACAACACTAACTGTCGTCCTCTCAAAACACATCCTCTCCACCCTGAGGGGACACACGAACCAGCCTCTAAACATCTGGCAGACTGGACTGCTCATAGAGGGATCCTGCTCAGACACCAGGGGAATGTTGGCTCTCGATGTATTCTTTGTCTCGCTCCCTCCTCCTCTTGCTCCGAGGGGAATGCCTGAATTCCCCTCCTTCAGGAGGATTGCACAGCCCCCACACTTCCTCGAACTCCGCACTGAACTTCTGTTGCTCCTCAGTCAGAAACTCAGAGGCAGCGACAGTGCCAGCCATTGTGTTCCTATCTTACTGGATACTTGGTGATTCAAGGCAATGAATATTTAATCTGTCTGACGTGACAGTTTCTCTACCAACGCAGCCGATGGGCCTCTGCTCTGTCTCCCTCGTTCCCATGCACGACAGTGCTGTCACACAGCCACATCTTTGAAGTTTCAAAACTGTCCTCCTTTCACGTACTCTCGCTGGGGGCATGCTTTCTATCATGGGCACCTGTCAGAGAGTTGACAAGTGGTTTTGAAAGAGATGATAGGTGGTTTTCGTCGACACACTGGTACAGCAGGTAGCCTGGCGGTTAAGAGCGTTGGGTCAGTAACCGAAAGGTCGCCAGTTCAAATCCCCAAACCGACTAGGTGAAAATAGTGTCGACGTGCCCTTGAGCAAGGCACTTGAGCCTAATGGCCGCTGTAAGTCGCTCTGGATAAGAGCGTCTGCTAAATAATGGAAATGAAATGAAATGTTCTCTGTTGAGAAGAGTTTTTGAAAGTGATCATCAGTGGTTTTTGTCTACACACTGGTGGTAATGCATTTCGAGGTCCCGACTGTTTAGAAATGTTCGAGGGGAGTGTAAATGAACTGTGTGTGTACTGTACTGTACGGTACTGACCCAGATGTGTTGTCCTCCTCTTCACAGGCAAGGTGTTGAATACAGACCTGCGTCACTACCTCAGCCTGCAGTTCCAGAAAGGTTCGTTGGACCACAAGCTCCAGCAGGTGATCAGGGACAACCTGTACCTGCGCACCATTCCCTGTGAGTAGTAACGTTCCCGGGCTCCCCATGTGTCTCTGTTCTCCTCTGAGGTCACTGTCTACCCCACATGTCCCTGCTCATTACAGCTATTCCATGTGACTAGGTCACCTTTAGGTCTCAAGACGGGTGACGTCACTGGTGGGCCACTAGCACCTCACTGGCCAGCTAGTTTCTCGGTCTGTTTTTATTTACAGCTGAACATGCTCTCCCACAGTCGCATAAACTTACCACAGTCCCATCAAGTGATTCTATTTGGCCCTGCCGTCACATATCAATGCCCCATATGGCAGCTGCCCAATAAACAGCGGAGCAGTTTGCTGTTCGCTGAAGGTCACGGCCCTTCTCCCATGAGCACACAAGTGCTTGGCATTCATCAGGCCCCTCCACGGTATCTGCCCCGGTGGAATAAGGAGGAGAGTGATGAGAGGTAGATTGACTACTCAATCACACTCCTTCCCTTCCTCCGTCCCATCTCTCTGGCCCTCTTTCCTTTTCACTTATCATGGTTCTGTGTGTGTATAATCATGGATTCCTCTCCTCTCAAGAACTGGGGGGCATTCTCAGCCATCACTGAGGTCTACAAAGCATCCGTCAAACCTTCACTATAAAAGCCATCAACCTCACACACACACACACAACCCACTATTTGATAGATGAGTGAGGAGATATCGCTCTCCGTTTTCAAATACTAAAATGTAGACCTTGGAAGTTAATGTCCAGAATATTATATGCATGTATTTTATGTTTAATAATTGAATGTACGTTTCCTATTCATTTCTTCTTCTACGGTGCTTAAGAGTGCTACCAACTCTGTGCTTCATCCACCCACTTTGGATGACTGCACTTGAACTCTCTTAACAGTGTCTCTGATTCCTTTAAATCACAGGGATGAATAGGTGGTGTGTCAAAGCTTTTTATTTTTTATACCCTAGTGGTTTTTAAAGGACAAAAGGGCCAATTGGCCGAATTCAAAGTGCAACGTGCAGATTTCTCTACGCTACTCTGACGAATTAGATGGCAATTACTCCCCATTTTGCCACTCATGAACGTCATGGGACTAATTTATATAATCTTTGTGAGTCAGGGTTTTAATTTGCACATCTAAAAAAAAAAAAAAAAACTAATTTGTGACTTTGTTATGAGGGAGAGCTGTGCACAGTCTCCTGAATGGCGTCCGTACAACGCTGATAATTGGGAATAACAGGCAACAAAATAAATAGCTTTTTCCCTAGACAATAGAGTATATCTGTTTAGTCTGTCAGTTTCATGAGTTCATGCATTGTTAATGTTCTCAGTATGTAATTAATTAATGGTTATATAGACGACGGTAGACATTTATGTTAAGTAGTGTTTTATGAAAAATCATATAAAAAAAAGAGTAATAACCGATGTTCCCTCTAACTAACCCGAGACCGCCGAGCAGCTCCCCGGGACTTCGCGCAGAGCGCAGAAGAACTATCAGGCCAACCACAAAAGCACGAGATTGAACGTCACTCAACTTCCTAGAGTTTTCCCTTTTAGTTAAACCTAATAATGTTTCCCTTTTACTTAAACCTAATAATGTTTCCTTGTTACTGTGGCAATTGTGATCGAATCAACGTCATATTATCCACGTTCAATGCAGCACACCGGATCAAAACAAACTATGCAGTAGATTTTGTTGTAGGCGAAACGCATCCGGTGTGGGGGGGGGGGGGGGTAGGATTCTATTGCGGATGACTCAGCCCGTACTCTACACAGACTGATGCAGCATAACCAATCCGAGCTGCAGTAGGTCTATATGCAAAGGACATCGCCATATATTGGATCTGTGCCATTTTACTTTGAACTGAACTGTGTTTACAGCTGTGATCGTGAGTAGATGCGCTCGTTTTGAGATCAAAGCAAGAGCTGCATGTAGCCACTCGTGGACGTTTTGTTCACATCCTTTGCAAGTTAGTGAGTTGTTAGCCCAGTTATAGATCATGTGTAGTCAGCAATGGGGGAGTGTTTGCTTCCTACGAGATTACAAACGTGTGCATCTTTGAAAAAACGAGTCAGGTAAAGAGCTTTTTTTTTTGTCTTAAAGGGGCAATGGTGTTTTTTGAGACAGGCAGAGGCAGAGGGCAGCATAATTTGTCCGATTGTCTGTAATAATGGTATAGGAATAATAGTATATTTTATTTTGTAAGGTGGTCACTTCCTTGTCTGAAGGACAAGTGGATAAACAGGTTAATGTCAAGCCCTGTTTTTTTCAACAGTCTCATAGAATGTGCATTATGTCATTGAACACCACACCTTGGCTGCTACTGTAGGCTGAATGATAGAACAGCTATTTCAATGTTAACATTTTATATTTTCTCCAGTTGTTTTGATGGTAGGGCCACCCTGTTAGGCCTACATTATGATCAAAAAGCCCCAGTAGCCTACTTGACCACTGTTAAAACTGTAAAGCGGGTACAGCCTCAGTGTTCAAAGACGTGCTGGAAGTTGCACAGACGTTTCACAAGGTTCAAGTTTGCGCTCAGCAGACCTGAAATTTGCTCAATGCCTCGTTTTTTTTTGGAAGGCACCAGGGCTAGGGCAGCTTGTTTAGATATTCATTTACAGTGTGTCTGTACAGTAATACACTGTAGGTAGCATTTCAAGCAGTGACCCTAGTCTAAGCCTAGTCTCTAGTGCATGGCTGTTAGTTTATGCCTGCTCCTCATCCGTGACAGGGGTTACGTTATGATGGTGTGGCCATCCTAAAAACCACTGTGGTTTAGCTGCAGTAGGTCAACATATGTCCAGTGCTGTATTTAAAGGAAAAATCCACCCAAAACCACTCCTTCCTTTAATTTACGGTATTTAAAGAACACTGAGAACAATATTGTTTTTTTATGAACAAATGTTTAATTTTGGCGTTTTATAATAAGGTTGGTAGCAGCATGGAAAATCGTTGTGGACATCTGCAGCTCAAGTTGACTCCAAAATCCACAATGGAATGCTCTCTCTATGGGCGGACTGGCTGGCAAAGGTATCTACACAAGGTAATACCGTTAGACAATATCAGCATTTTAAAGTAGCTAGTTAGCTGTAAAATCGCCTAAACAACCAGCACTATCAATTTCACCAGTATATTCACCATGTTCAACCTGCAGATCTATGTACCTGGAGTCTGACATTCACAATGGCAGATAGACATTTGAGGAGATGGGAAACGTTGCCCATGCTACGTCAATGGGCCGTGCGGTGTATTCTGGGCGATTCTGGGACAAGGAGCGCACTCCTTGAAAGGATTGAATGGGTGTCTATTGGGCACTTTCTATAATATCTCTGGCAACGGCACCATGTAATGCACCCTGGACGAAAGAGGCAGACAAATAGGAAAAATGTGCTAGACCCTCTGTTAAATTACACATTTCTCGAGGTAGGAATATTGCAGAAATATGATCAATGGCTCATTCGAGAGAAGAACTCCTGCCGAGTTACGACACCGGCCAGTATTGAAATCTGACATGTATGATAGATGCTTTCGCGGTTTAAAAGTCGTATTCCTATTAACTTCCAGTGTAGCGAGTGACTTTATCACAGTGCTGTGTCATGTACCGGCCGGATTTCTGCCTGCGTTTGTGAATGTAGTCTGAGTGTTGGACTCTTGTCTTTCCGTGAGTTTACAAAAACAATAAAATTGTGCCGTCTGATTTGCTTAATATAAGGAATTTGATGCATAGCAATTTACTTTCACTTTTGACTTTTACTCAAGAATGACAATTTAGTACTTTTTCCGCCCCTGTACTTAAGTATATATACAACCAGATTCTTCTAGACTTTCAGTCAAGTAGTATTTCACTTGAGTCATTTTCTATAAAAGGTATCTTTACTTTTACTCAAGTATGACAGTTGAGTACATTTCCCACCACTGCATTTGTCCCACTTGGCCACTGCTGTTTGTGTGACTGTGATTGGCCTTCCACAGTGCCAGGGAGCCGCTGCTTAGCCTCTGCTGTGTGACTGTGACTATGGCCTTACACAGAGCCAGGGATTAGGAATGGTCTCAGTCTCTCCCTGGGAGCCAGAATGGCCGCCTGGCTGCGCTCTGCCTCTCCTCATTAGAGCCCTCTAAATGGCAGCTCAGAGAGAGGAGCGTGGCTTCTCTCCAGTCCCCTCCTGAACACACAGGCAGAGGCATCATTACAGCTCCCAAGAAAGAAGGGAAGAAAAGGAAGGAAGGAGAGTCGGTGCCAGGGGTCCTTGAAGCTCGGCTGAACCCTCTGCCTCCCTCTCTTCTCCTCTAAGCAGTAATATCCGCAGGGGCACCACAGAAAGCTCTAAGAGGCTCACTGGGAGATAACAAAGAGAGAAGGATGACAGGAATATAATAAAAAGTGCCCCTGTATTCAATTTAAAGAATTGCTTTCTCTTGACAAGATTTAAGGGTCTTACATTAAACCTTTTTTTTTTATACCTGGGAAACAAAAGACTACATATTAGATCCTGGCTCTGCCTTTAATAGAGAACATCTGTATGTTCCTTTTGTTCTGATATCCAGGATGATATGCCCCATACTGCCTGCTCAGGATTGTATGACTTTAGTCACTGACTAAAGTTAGCTGAGCCTGGCCTATGTCTCACAGTACCTATCTGGGGTATTGGCGCTAAACAGCGTTAAGTTATGTAGGCCTAACATGTTTATTGCATATCAATGTTTCTCACTTTGTGTATTACTTTCTCTGTAGTGTGATAAAGAAAAGTCAATAAGCATCTCTAGGTGTATCCTCCCAAGACCCATCTTCAGACCGCCTCTGGTTTTCCCCTTTCACATGACCATATTGTCAGATTGAACTAAATATGCCCTTCTTGCAACAGCGCCAGGTCTCAGTGTGACTACGTTTAACAGCTTTCCAGCGGTAGGTGTTAACGTTTCTCCTGGTCTCCCTGTAAGAAGCTTAAGCAGCTGGCAGAGTTTCGCGGGGGTGATGCTTCGCTGTGTGAACTGATACACTCATTTAAAAAAAAAAATAAAATGATGCGACAATTGGCATCTGCGGGTGTTCGTGCGTACGTGTCACAATCAGAGATGGAAGAGAAAGGAGACCCCACTCAGTTTTTTTTTTTTTTTTTTTTTTTTTTTTTTTTTTTTTTCCTGTTTCAATTGAAGTCATTCAATTGGGAGAGCACACCCAGTTAAACAGACAAGAACTGACACATTTTTGGGGGAGAGCCACCCAGTTAAACAGACAAATTCGTTTTCTATGATAAATGGCCTGAGTGAACTATATATACACTACCGGTCAAAGTTTTTACAACACCTGCTCATTCAAGGTTTTTATTGTGCGACTTTAGTCTGATCTCCCTTTGAGTCAATCTGTGACTTACAGCCTGGTTTATTACCGGCAGCGTCATTACTTTAGTCTGATCTCCCTTTGAGTCAATCTGTGACTTACAGCCTGGTTTATTACCGGCAGCGCCATTACTTTGGCTGGACACACCGACTCATTCCAGGGTTTTTCTTCTTTTTATTTTAATGACTATTTTCTACATTGTTGAATAATAGTGAAGACATCAAAACTATGAAATAACACAAATGGAATCATATAGTAACCAAAAAAAAGTGTTAAACAAATCAAAATATATTTTAGATTTAAGATACTTCAAAGTAGCCACCCTTACTACATGATTCCGTATGTGTTATTTCGTAGTTTTGATGTCTTCACTATAATTCTACAATGTAGAAAATAGTGAAAATAAAGAAAAACCCTTGAATGAGTAGGTGTTCTAAAACTTTTGACCAGTAATGTACATCTTCATTTATCCACCTGTTCCACTGTCTGGACTGGACCTCCCACCTGTTCCACAACAATACACTTCCTCATGGAGAAAAGTGCCAATTCATGTTCACTGCATCCACCCCAAACAACCCAATACCTTTTCATGACGTTTTTGTTTTGTTGCTGCTCTGTTCAGTATTGTTTTGGTTCAATTGTTTCATTTCTTCAAAGGTGAACTTTTTTGAGAACATGAACAAAGAATGGAAGTCAATTGAAGTGTTGTCTCCTAGTGCTGTTTCTTCTCCCAAAGCTTTTTGCTTACCACCTCCCTCTCCCTCACCGCCCTCGCCTGCCTCTCCATAACCTCCCTCTTCTTCACCTCCCTTACCTCCCTCTCCTTCACCTCCCTCTCCTTCACCTGCCTCTCCATAACCTCCCTCACCGCCCTCGCCTGCCTCTCCATAACCTCCCTCTCCCTCACCGCCCTTGCCTGCCTCTCCCTCACCTCCCCCACCTGCCTCTCCATAACCTCCCTCTCCCTCACCGCCCTCGCATGCCTCTCCATAACCTCCCTCTCCCTCACCGCCCTCGCCTGCCTCTCCATAACCTCCCTCTCCCTCACCGCCCTCGCCAGCCTCTCCATAACCTCCCTCTCCCTCACCGCCCTCGCCTGCCTCTCCATAACCCCCCTCTCCTTCACCTGCCTCTCCATAACCTCCCTCTCCTTCTTCTCCCTCTCCACCTTCCTCACCTCCCTCTCCTTCACCTCCATCTCCTTCACCTGCCTCTCCATAACCTCCCTCTCCTTCACCTGCCTCTCCATAACCTCCCCCTCCTTCACCTGCCTCTCCACCTTCCTCACCTCCCTCTCCTTCACCTCCCTCTCCTTCACCTCCCTGTCCACCTTCCTCACCTCCCTCTCCTTCACCTGCCTCTCCAAAACCTCCCTCTCCTTCTCCTCCCTCTCCTTCACCTGCCTCTCCATAACCACCCCCTCCTTCACCTCCCTCTCTACATTCCTAACCTCCTTCACCTTCTCCTCCCTCTCCACCTTCCTCTCCTTCTCCTCCCTCTCCACCTTCCTCACCTGCCTCTCCTTCACCTGCCTCTCCTTCACCTGCCTCTCCATCACCTGCCTCTCCTTCACCTCCCTCCCCCTCTCCACCTCCCTTACCTCCCTCTCCTTCACCTCCCTCTCCACCTTCCTCACCTCCCTCTCCACCTTCCTCTCCAAAACCTCCCTCTCCCTCACCTCCCTTACCTCCCTCTCCTTCACCTGCCTCTCCATAACCTCCCTCTCCAAAAACTCCCTTACCTGCCTCTCCATAATCTCCCTCTCCACCTTCCTCACCTCCCTCTCCTTCTCCTCCCTCTCCACCTTCCTCTCCCTCACCTCCTTCTCCCGCTCCATCACCTCCCTCTGACTCCCACATCAACTCCTCAGACTCAGATAAAATATAGCTGCTACAGTATTTACCCTGAACCCAGCACAAACTGTCTTCGCTGCTGTCTACATCAAAAAGACCTGTTCTTGATTATCCTCTACCTCAAAAGACTTGATTGATTCCTTGATTCAACTCGAGTTGCGTCCCCTCTCACATTTCAGATCTTTACATCACAAGGACGACCTATATGACACTCATGCAGACAGGCAAGTCCACAAGAATACAGTACTCTGTTTTTTTCTCATGTTTCCCTGTTCAAGGATTCTCATATTACTGCCTTTGAAGCCGAGGAGCAGACAGGGAACAATCTCAGAATACAATAGTCTACTTTATAACAAGGTTTAAAGCATTTCAGATGTTAGTGCTCTCACAGCAGCAGTAACAGATGAACAGGGTGGAGGGAGGGCAGGAGGGATAGTATTAAGAGTCCATTGGTGCGCCGGTCAGATTGCCGTTCACATCTGAGCTGATTTTCCTGATGCGGAAAATATTTCCAAAAAATGTCTACATGTCTTCAACAAGGGGACAACATGTTAAATAGACCAGCTTGTTGGGAGTTAGTTGCACTACACAGACCGTTACCGTTCGCAGGTTTGTTTAATGACTGCAGGCTTAGTATATACTGCCATGTATAGTTCTGCAGTTTCCAGATCAAAAAGCAGGATTTCAGGGGATTTGGGGTTGGAAAAGAGAGGAGGATGGACAGGGAGAGAAGGAACAAAAAGACAAAGGTTAGAATGTTCAACTGTAAGATTTTTCAACTGTGGCTTTTCGCTTATTGGCAGAACAGAAAAGAAGGACCTTGAGGAGAAATACCATCCTTTGAGCTCTGGAGATGAACAGACCTCAGAACTCCTTAAAAAAAAACTTTCTCCGTCCCTAGGGTCATTTTTTGCTGGCAGGCATAGGATAGGAAGAACGACAGAGAATAAGAGACAAGTAATGGTAACTGCAATTCCTATATGAAGTTATTATTCGTACATCATGGCTCAGGAGTGGACAATCCATTCATTAATCTATCCATCCATCTATCTCTCACAGTGGCTTTGAAGCCTGACTGTGTAGAGGCCCTCAGGGGTTTATTCAGCCAACTCAGGCATTAAGTTGGCTAACCAACCAACCATCATCCACTTTAAACCAGTTCTCAGGTCAATCACCTACTCTGTTTCTCTGTGACACGGTCTGAGGGTTTTCTACATATAGTTGAAGTCAGAAGTTTACATACACCTTAGCCAAATACATTTCAACTCAGTTTTTCACAATTCCTGACATTTAATCCAAGTAAAAATTCCCTGTCTTAGGTCAGTTAGGATCACCACTTTATTTTAAGAATGTGAAATGTCAGAATAATAGTAGAGTGAATGATTTATTTCATCACATTCCCAGTGGGTCAGAGGTTTACATACACTCAATTAGTATTTGGTAGCATTGCCTTTAAATTGTTTATCTTGGGTCAAACATTTCGGGTAGCCTTCCACAAGCTTCCCACAATAAGTTGGGTGGATTTTGGCCCATTCCTCCTGACAGAGCTGGTGTAACTGAGTCAGGTTTGTAGGCCTCCTTGCTCGCACATGCTTTTTCAGTTCTGCCCACACATTTTCTATAGGATTGAGGTCAGGGCTTTGTGATGGCCACTCCAATACCTTGACTTTGTTGTCCTTAAGCCATTTTGCCACAACTTTGGAAGTATGCTTGGGGTAATTGTCCATTTAGAAGACCCATTTAGGACCAAGCTTTAACTTGCGGACTGATGTCTTGAGATGTTGCTTCAATACAACCACATAATTTTCCATCCTCATGATGCCATCTATTTTGTGAAGTGCACCAGTCCCTCCTGCAGCAAAGCACCCCCACAACATGATGCTGCCACCCCCGTGCTTCACGGTTGGGATGGTGTTCTACGGCTTGCAAGCCTCCTCCTTTTTCCTCCAAACATAACGATTGTCATTACGGCCAAACAGTTCTATTTTTGTTTCAACAGACCAGAGGACATTTCTCCAAAAAGTACGATCTTTGTCCCCATGTGCAGTTGCAAACCGTAGTCTGGCTTTTCTATGGCGGTTTTGGAGCAGTGGCTTCTTCCTTGCTGAGCAGCCTTTCAGGTTATGTCAATATATGACTCATTTTACTGTGGATATAGATACTTTTGTACCTGGTTTCCTCTTGCATCTTCACAAGATCCTTTGCTGTTGATTTGCACTTTCCGCACCAAAGTACGTTCATCTCTAGGAGACAGAACGCGTCTCCTTCCTGAGCGATATGACAGCTGCATGGTCCCATGGTGTTTATACTTGCGTACTATTGTTTGTACATATGAACGTGGTACCTTCAGGCATTTCTGGAATTTTCCAAGCTGTTTAAAGGCACAGTCAAGTTAGTGTACGTAAACTTCTGACCCACTGAAATTGTGATACAGCGAATTATAAGTGAAATAATCTGTCTGTAAACAATTGTTGGAAAAATGTCTTGTGTCATTCACAATGTAGATGTCCTAACCGACTTGCCAAAACCATAGTTTGTTAATAAGACATTTGTGGAGTGGTTGAAAAACAAGTTTTAATGACTTAAGTGTATGTAAACTTCTGACTTCAACTAACACTGTTCATCTTCCATTTGGGCTATGAGAGGAGAGAGGTTATCTCCAATAGCTTTATTACTTTTCCCTTACCAGTAAATGTTACTTGCTCAATGTGTGGAAGCTAATTTGGCACATTAAAATAACCTATTCATAGCTTGGTTTCTCAGTAACCCCCCTTGGTGTAAGCTGTGCTCGATACTGACATGGGGTCCTGCAGGATATGAGGACACAATTCACATCCCTGTGTGCATGATGAAAATGGTGTCCACTCCTCTCCTGTTCATGCCTAGCTGGATCTGCACATGACTCTACCCCAGAGAAAGGGTCTGTTTTACTCACTTTATGTTTGTTGTGGTGTCTTTTTCCAGGTACCACACGACAGCCCAGAGAGGGGGAGGTTCCTGGGGTTGACTATAACTTCATCAGTGTGGGGGAGTTCCGCGTGCTGGAGGAGAGTGGCCTGCTGCTTGAGAGTGGAACCTATGACGGTAGGCATGTTTTTTTTTGGAGGTGGTCTATGGCAGTAGTTCCCGAAGTGTTTTACTCAGGCCCCCCTTCCAGCATCGGGGAACATCCTGCGCCCCACGTCTATTTCTATGGGCACATGCACTTCTACATTTTGTTATGGGGTGCCCCCCCCCCCCCCCCACACACACACACATACACACACTGTCGACATCTCACCCCACAGTTTGGGAACAACTGGTCTAGGGGAGGGTGGAGGGGAGCAGGGGAGATGGAGAGGGGAGTGAACCCTACACAGTAATAACAATTTCCTAAGGATGCATCCGCATCACAAAATGAATCCCCATGAATTATGCATTGTTTGTATAGTATCTGCTGAGCTGTCACCACCATCCAGGTCATCAGATAAACTCAATATAAAGATAGCATTCATACCATTGTAAATGTGAAATGAAGTGGCTAGCTTTTTCAAGAGCAGAATAGCGTTGTCCCACTTGTGATTCAAAGTAGGTTGATGATTTCTAAGAAGCCAGCGGTCAGCATTGTGACACAGAACCCTGGGGGTATGTACCCTCATAGCCAGTTGTATCCAGACTGCACCAGTACGCAAGATAAATTATACATCCACACAGGGAGCAGGGAGGCCATATCGTCAGCTGATCTTGATATGGCTGCTTCAGTCAGGATGCTAGTTATTAACCTCTCTAGGGTACGTGGGACTCTAACGTCCCACCTGACCAACATCCAGTGAAAGTGCAGGGCGCCAAATTCAAACAACAGAAATCTCATAATTAAAATTCCTCAAACATACATGTATTTTACACCATTTTAAAGATAAACGTGTTGTTAATCCCACCACAGTGTCCGATTTCAAAAAAGCTTCACGACAAAAGCATACCATGCGATTATGTTAGGTCAGTACCTAGTCACAAAAAAACACAGCCATTTTTCCAGCCAAAGAGAGGAGTCACAAAAAGCAGAAATAGAGATAAAATGAATCACTAACCTTTGATTATCTTCATCAGATGGCACTCATAGGACTTCATGTTACACAATACATGTATGTTTTGTTCGATAAAGTTCATATTTATGTCCAAAAGTCTCTGTTTACATTGGCGCATTATGTTTTGCCTCCAAAACACTCCAGGGAGAAAGTTCCATTTACAGAAATACTCATCATAAATGTTGATGAAAATACAACTGTTATGCATGGAATGACTATATCCGGCGCCGACAGAAATGGCCGCCTCGCTTCGCGCTCCTAGGAAACTATGCAGTGTTTTGTTTTTTTACGTGTTATTTCTTACATTAGTACCCCAGGTCATCTTAGGTTTCATTACATACAGTCGAGAAGAACTACTGAATATAAGATCAGCGTCAACTCACCATCAGTACGACCAAGAATATGTTTTTCGCGCCGCGGATCCTGTGTTCTGCCTTTCACCCAGGACAGCGGAATGGATTCCATGCAGCGACCCAAAAAAACGACTCAGAAAAAGAGGGAAACGAGGCGGTCTTCTGGTCAGACTCCGGAGACGGGCACATCGTGCACCACTCCCTAGCATCCTTCTCGCCAATGTCCAGTCTCTTGACAACAAGGTTGATGAAATCCGAGCAAGGGTAGCATTCCAGAGGGATATCAGAGACTGTAACGTTCTTTGCTTCACGGAAACATGGCTCACTGGAGAGACGCTATCGGGGGCGGTGCAGCCAGCGGGTTTCTCCACGCATCGCGCCGACGGAAACAAACATCTTTCTGGTAAGAAGAGGGGCGGGGGCGTATGCCTTATGACTAACGAGACATGGTGTGATGAAAGAAACATACAGGAACTCAAATCCTTCTGTTCACCTGATTTAGAATTCCTCACAATCAAATGTAGACCGCATTATCTACCAAGAGAATTCTCTTCGATTATAATCACAGCCGTGTATATATCCCCCCCCCCAAGCAGACACATCAATGGCTCTGAACGAACTTTATTTGACTCTTTGCAAAAAGCTGACCACGACTCCATTTTGCTGATCCCTGCCTACAGACAGAAACTAAAACAAGAAGCTCCCACGCTGAGGTCTGTCCAACGCTGGTCCGACCAAGCTGATTCCACACTCCAAGACTGCTTCCATCACGTGCACTGGGATATGTTTCGTATTGCGTCAGATAACAATATTGACAAATACGCTGATTCGGTGTGCGAGTTCATTAGAACATGCGTTGAAGATGTCATTCCCATAGCATCGATTAAAACATTCCCTAACCAGAAACCGTGGATTGATGGCAGCATTCGCGTGAAACTGAAAGCGCGAACCACTGCTTTTAATCAGGGCAAGGTGACTGGTAACATGACCGAATACAAACAGTGCAACTATTCCCTCCGCAAGGCTATCAAACAAGCTAAGCGTCAGTACAGAGACAAAGTAGAATCTCAATTCAACGACTCAGACACAAGAGGCATGTGGCAGGGTCTACAGTCAATCACGGACTACAAGAAGAAATCCAGCCCAGTCACGGACCAGGATGTCCTGCTCCCAGGCAGACTAAATAACTTTTTTGCCCGCTTTGAGGACAATACAGTGCCAGTGACACGAAAACATGCGGACTCTCCTTCACTGCAGCCGAGGTGAGTAAGACATTTAAACGTGTTAACCCTCGCAAGGCTGCAGGCCCAGACGGCATCCCCAGCCGCGCCCTCAGAGCATGCGCAGACCAGCTGGCCGGTGTGTTTACGGACATATTCATCAATCCCTATACCAGTCTGCTGTTCCCACATGCTTCAAGAGGGCCACCATTGTTCCTGTTCCCAAGAAAGCTAAGGTAACTGAGCTAAACGACTTCCGTCATCATGAGGTGCTTTGAGAGACTAGTCAAGGACCATATCACCTCCACCCTACCCGACACCCTAGACCCACTCCAATTTGCTTACCGCCCAAATAGGTCCACAGACGATGCAATCTCAACCACACTGCACACTGCCCTAACCCATCTGGACAAGAGGAATACCTATGTGAGAATGCTGTTCATAGACTACAGCTCGGCATTCAACACCATAGTACCCACCAAGCTCGTCATCAAGCTCGAGACCCTGGGTCTCGACCCCGCCCTGTGCAACTGGGTACTGGACTTCCTGACGGGCCACCCCCAGGTGGTGAGGGTAGGCAACAACATCTCCACCCCGCTGATCCTCAACACTGGGGCCCCACAAGGGTGCGTTCTGAGCCCTCTCCTGTACTCCCTGTTCACCCATGACTGCGTGGCCACGCACGCCTCCAACTCAATCATCAAGTTTGCGGACGACACAACAGTGGTAGGCTTGATTACCAACAACGACGAGACGGCCTACAGGGAGGAGGTGAGGGCCCTCGGAGTGTGGTGTCAGGAAAATAACCTCACACTCAACGTCAACAAAACTAAGGAGATGATTGTGGACTTCAGGAAACAGCAGAGAGAACATCCCCCTATCCACATCGATGGAACAGTAGTGGAGAGGGTAGCAAGTTTTAAGTTCCTCGGCATACACATCACAGACAAACTGAATTGGTCCACTCACACAGACAGCATCGTGAAGAAGGCGCTGCAGCGCCTCTTCAACCTCAGGAGGCTGAAGAAATTTGGTTTGTCACCAAAAGCACTCACAAACTTCTACAGATGCACAATCGAGAGCATCCTGGCGGGCTGTATCACCGCGTGGTACGGCAACCGCTCCGCCCACAACCGTAAGGCTCTCCAGAGGGTAGTGAGGTCTGCACAACGCATCACCGGGGGCAAACTACCTGCCCTCCAGGACACCTACACCACCCGATGTTACAGGAAGGCCATAAAGATCATCAAGGACATCAACCACCCGAGCCACTACCTGTTCACCCCGCTATCATCCAGAAGGCGAGGTCAGTACAGGTGCATCAAAGCTGGGACCGAGAGACTGAAAAACAGCTTCTATCTCAAGGCCATCAGACTGTTAAACAGCCACCGCTAACATTGAGTGGCTGCTGCCAACACACTGACCCTGACACTGACTCAACTCCAGCCACTTTAATAATGGGAATTGATGGGAAATGATGTAAAATATATCACTAGCCACTTTAAACAATGCCACCTTATATAATGTTACTTACCCTACATTATTCATCTCATATGCAGACGTATATACTGTACTCTATATCATCGACTGCATCCTCATGTAATACATGTATCACTAGCCACTTTAACTATGCCACTTTGTTTACATACTCACCTCATGTATATACTGTACTCGATACCATCTACTGTATCCTGCCTATGCTGCTCTGTACCATCACTCATTCATATATCCTTATGTACATATTCTTTATCCCCTTACACTGTGTATAAGACAGTAGTTTTGGAATTGTTAGTTAGATTACTTGTTGGTTATCACTGCATTGTCGGAACTAGAAGCACAAGCATTTCGCTACACTCGCATTAACATCTGCTAACCATGTGTATGTGACAAATAAAATTTGATTTGATTTGAATTAAAGATATACTTCTCCTTAATGCAACTGCTGGCAGGCATAGGATAGGAAGAAAAAAGATTTACGGAAAAAGCACACCATGGAATAATCTGAGTACAGCGCTCAGAGACCAAAACAAGCAATACAGATACCCGCCATGTTATGGAGTCAACAAAAGTCAGAAATAGCATTATAAATATTCACTTACCTTTGATGATCTTCATCAGAATGCACTCCCAGGAATCCCAGTTCCACAATAAATGTTCGATTCGATAAAGTCTTGTTTATGTCCAAATACCTCCTTTTTGTTTGCGCATTTAGTACAGCAATCCAAATGTGCAGGCACTAGGTCCAGACAAAGTCAAAGAAGTTATATTGCAGTTCGTATAAATATGTCAAACGATGTATATAATCAATCTTTAGGATGTTTTTATCATAAATCTTCAATAATGTTTCAACCGGAGAATTCCTTTGTCTTTAGAAATGGAAGGGAACGGAGCTAACTCTAACGGGCGTACTGAGCACATGGGCTTCTGGCAGACCCATGACTCAATCAGCTCTCATTCTCTCCCACTTCACAGTAGAAGCCTGAAACAAGGTTCTAAAGACTGTTGACATCTAGTGGAAGCTTTAGGAAGTGCAATATTATCCCACAGA